>NW_024356506.1:0-304688 GCF_014805655.1 Passer montanus
GCCCTTGGTTCACAAAAGCTCTGCACCTCGTCCCCTCAGGAGCCCCAGATCTGCTCACATTAATTCCCATAATTTTGGACGATGTTCAACAGGCTTGGCTTCATGCATGCAACTCCTGAGTGTCGCCATTTGAAGTTTGACTCCAGGTTGACTTTGCATCACAAGACTCCAGGTCATCTTCTTTAAATATTTTTAAGAAATAGAGCAGTCCGCCTCACTGACCCTTTACACCACCTCTACATCCTTGCATTGTACCTCCTAGTGCATCCTCTGCGATGATGCACTAGCAGACAATGCCAAAGGCATTGCTAAGACCTGGAGGCAAACACCAGCCATGGCTGCCTCATCAACCACAGGAACATTCTTAGTTTCTATAGGCAACTCAGAGGACACTAACACAGGATTTTACCCTCCAAAATCAACTCTAACTGCTCCTCATCACCTTGTATGACCTGCACTGGGAAACGCTTGGCTGTTTGGAAAAAGTTCTCCCATCCTTGTGTATAGGTACAAGGTCCCTGGAAAGCCATGGGCAAGGTGGGAGGGAGTAAATGACCTGCAAGGGGAAGCTCATCATGCCGGGCACAAAGGATTCCCGGGTTGTTATCCAGCCTCCCCCCGTCATGGTCACCCTGCCAGGACCCATCATGACCTCCTTCCCCCAGAGCACCGCCGTCGGATCCACCTCCTCCGCTGCTCTGGGCGCTGAGCTCAGTGCCCAGGGACAGCCCATCTCTGGTGGATTTGGTGGCTTTGGCTGCGGCCTGGCAGGCCTGGGCTGCTCTGGCACAAGGGGCTATGGCTCCATCTGCTAAGGGCCCTCAGCACCACTCCTGACACCTCCAGCTCTGGCCTCTGGCAATCGCCCTTCAAGCACCTCGGCTGATGGTCTCTCTACTTGCACCTCATCTGGATTCCTTCAGCTTCTTCTTTCTCAGCAGTCTTTTGTGACAATAAATTTTTCTTGCATCACTACCTCAGTTTCTTCCTGTTATTTTTGAATTCAGTGGTCTCACATCCTCACCCTGTGCATTGCCAGCACTCAACCATTATGTTGGATGGAAAGGGAGAAAAGAACATTTCTTAGCAAATATGTCCCCACCTGGAACCACCAATGCTAACATGGGCATCAGGGGAAAAGGGGGAACCTTCCAGAACATGACACAAAACCATCATCTCGTCTACCAAAGCCTTGGACACAACAACTCTCTCCTCAGCACTGCTCTGATAAAGTCATTCTATGCCCGCATAAAAATGAAAAATTCTCTTCCCAGCAACACTCCTGAGTTCTCGCTGTGAACAGAGGAATAACATCCTGCACTGTGGCAGGAACTCCAGAGAGCAAATTCTTCCATCCCCCTTGCCCAAGCAGGCCAAGCAGGAGCAGAATTTCCAGGATTTTGGCCAGATCAGTTTTGGACATCCAAGAAGAGGGACCCCATTTTCTCTTAGAGTCTGGGGCTGTCTACACACAATGAAAAATTCTTGCTTCCTTTGCCATTGGAAATTCCATCTATTTTCACTTGTGCACGTGCCCCCTTTCCCTTCATGTTTCCAGTGCTGACACCCCCCTGCCCAGCCGTGTCTCCTCAGAGTACCAGCTCTCTCAGTCTCTCCTCTAACAAAGATTCTCCAGCCCTTGCACAACCTAGTGGCCTTCAGGTCTTCCTCCACTACCCCACTGTGCTTCTTCACCTGTGGAGGACAGAACTGTCCACACTGTTCCACACAGGAATTCACAAGTGCTCTAAAGAGAGGAAGGGCCACATATCCTGACTTCATGGCAACAATTTTCTGAATTCTCTCTTGGACACGGGTGAGAATGACTGAAGAAATGCCCCTTCTGGTGTCTTGCTCTCCACCAGCACCACAGGGTTCTCCTCACAAATCCCACTGCTCAGACTCTGAGCCCACAGCATTATCCAGGGCCAAGTGTCAATTCCTGTCCAGATGCAGAAATTCTCTTTTCCCTTGCTTGAACTTTGGGAGACTCCTTGAACCCTCAGCCTCTTGGTCTCTTTGGTGGAACAGCCAAGTGGTGCCTCAGACACTCCACAATCTGCCAGCTCACTGAGGAGGCAACTCAGCTCAACAGCTTCTCTTGTGGAAGAGAAGACTCCAGGGGCTCACACCTGGCATAGATGCAAAGCCCAGACCAGCTTGACAGACCTGGGATTGTTGGGGATGGCTCTAAATAACTCACCCACAAACACAAAACCATGAGTTCTACAGACAGACCTCACTGTTGACACCCCACCTCTCCAAAATCTTAGTCTTGGACACAAACCATCAGCACCAGACATTGGTTTCAAATACTCACACTTTTAAGGAGGAATGACCACGACAGAAGAGGCAGATCCCCATGCAAAGGCCACACCAGCCTGACATGGCTGCGGTGGAATGGGGCCCCTCTTCACAACACACCCACAAACTAAACCACATAAGTGCCACAGAATGACCTCACTGATGACACCTATATTTTTCTTAGCCTTTCGTTGTATATTTTGGTTTTTCTGACACACATCTTCCAAACAAATCCTCCAAATACCAACTCTTACTTAAAAGCAGCCACCAGTGTCAAATGGACACTTCCTCAAGAGTAGGACGTGACACTGCAGAGTTGTGTGTAGGAGAACACTTCCCACATCATGACTTGCAAGGCTGTGTCAGAAAAAACTGATGTTATGATTTCCATTCAGGTACCTCTAGAGAGTAAAAAGGTCAACACTTCTTCTGAAAAGTGAATGTCTGTTGCTCCATCAGCTGCTCCTCACACATGTTCTTCTCCTTCTCTTTCACCAGCTATGGATGGACGGGCACAAGACCTTGGGGAGTATGGGACACATCTCTGAATCAAAGGAATTGCTTCCCATCTTTACTGGGAAAGGCCTGAACTATAGAGAAATTTAGGAATTTTGCAACACGGTTGGGAGACAAAAAATGTGATGGAAGGGGAGCTGTCATCTGTCACCCCAGAAGAACTGCAAAGCCCAAATGAGCCTGACAGGCCTGTGGTGGAATGAGCCCCTCTTCACCACACACCAACAAACCACAGCACAGCACTGCCACAATGATGACATCCCACTTCTCCAAAGCTCTGGTCACGTCTTCAGCTGTCCCAGAGAAACAACATTAACAGCAGCCTTTGGTCTCTAATACCAGCATTTAAAAGCTGCCACCAAGGTCATGGCCTCAAGAGCAGGACATGACACTGCAGAGTTGTGGGGAGCAAACCACTCCTTAGCTCAGCACTCACCAGGCCTGCAAAATGCCCCAAGGCCATGCCACAAGGCAATCCCGCCCCTCCAGAACCACACAAGGCTGTCCCGCCTCTCCTCAACCAGCATAAAAGCCAGACCAGAGCCTCTCTCCCTCACATACTTCTCCTTCTGCTCCTGCTGACAACCAGGTGAGCCTCAAGCCCCCAAACCTTCTGCTCTTGCACTCCTCGCCCCTCTCTTTCAGCACGCTCAGACCAAACTTCAGCAGCCCTCACACCTCCCCACAGCCCCACTACAGCCTCCACACTCCTTCACTGCTCCTTGCACCCCCACGCCTCTACCCTGCCTCATCTTTCTCTTTTCCAGGACCCTCCACACCACACCCATGGCCTGCAACAGCCTCTGCCAACCCTGCGGACCCACCCCGCTGGCCAACAGCTGCAACCAGCCCTCGGTCCTGCAAAGCCAGGATTCCCGGGTTGTTATCCAGCCTCCCCCCGTCATGGTCACCCTGCCAGGACCCATCATGACCTCCTTCCCCCAGAGCACCGCCGTCGGATCCACCTCCTCCGCTGCTCTGGGCGCTGAGCTCAGTGCCCAGGGACAGCCCATCTCTGGTGGCTTTGGCTGCGGCCTGGCAGGCCTGGGCTGCTCTGGCACAAGGGGCTATGGCTCCATCTGCTAAGGGCCCTCAGCACCACCCGTGACACCACCAGCTCTGGCCTCTGGTAGCTCCTGCAAGCAAAGCACCTCGGCTGATGTTCTCCCGACTTGAACCTGACATTGGATCTTTTCCACTCGCTGCTCCTGTCCATTCATTCTTTTGCCTCAATAAAATTTTCCTTCAGCAAAGCCTCAGATGCCTCCTGTTCTTATACCAGGCTTCTTGCAGCTACACCCAGCACAGACACTTTGCTCCCAGCCTAAACAGCTGCAGTCTCCCTGATACCATCTTCACTTTCAGAGGTGTGCCACGACCACACAATGAAGGTCCCATTTCCTTGTCCCCTTTTCCTGCAAGGGTCTTGGTTTACCAGGTTTTGCAGGCCTTCACACCCCTTTCCACGAGCTCCTCAGCTGACCCAGGTGACGGTCATTGCTGTATTCTCCACCTGGCTGGACTGTCCCCATTCCACCACCCTGGGACTTTCCAGGTCAGGATCTCACCTTGTTATGAGGTCTTCAACGATCCCTGATGGAGATCTGCCTTTCCCTCCTCACTGCAGGGTCCCATTAAGTGAGCCTCAAGGTACCCTCCTCCCTGTTCAGGGTCCCTGGATCACCCGTGCTGGTGACCCCAAGCCACCAACCCTCTGCTCTGAGGTCACACATCACATCCCCATTATGACCTGACGGCCACCAAGTCACTGTGGATTCCTGAGGTGCGGCATGGAAACCTTGGAACAAGGTGGAGGAACGAGCCTGTGACCCTCCTGAGAAGATGGTGCCCCTTGTGCCACCTTCCTGCCTCTTTGCCTCCCAGTTTTGACACTCCAACATGGATTTTTGGGTCATAAAGATATTTGGTCTCCCCACATTGCTTCTCACCAGTGACGTTCACTCTTTCTTCTCCTTTGATGTGTTTTTTTTTCTCTGTACAAAGGCTCCCGGCAAACAGGTGAGCTCTGGGCTGACACACGAGTTCAAAGTCTCCAGGGCTATTGGCAGCACTAAAATATTCATCAAAAGCAAATTAAAATAACATCTCTGGAGCAGCTGGAGCCCAGAGAGGCAGAGAACTCTGTGCACAGCTGGATTCAGATTTGGTTCAAAGAGGAAGAGTTTGCTGAGGAACAAAGCCCTTCCTTAAAACCAAAACTAAACAGCCCCTGCAGCTGAGCTAGGAAAGGAGAGAGGGAATAGGCTTGGAACTGTTTGGCCTTTTTATTTCTCGATTTAGTTAAATAGTGCATTTCCCCAGGCTGGTCTTGAGGCATCAACTTCAGCTCATCTTAAAGTAAAGTCTAGCCCACAAAAAGACAAATTTAAGTAATCCGTGCTCTTATACTCATTCACCTTGGAGTTCATCCAGCTTGACATCAACACTTGGACCGAAACAAGAGCAGGATTTCACCTTCCCAAGGTCCTGGGACATGCCCAAGCAGCCAGGCCCAGCGGGATGTCTGCCTCATCCCAAACCTGCGCCAGAGACGCTCTTTTTGGGCACAGTCAGCTCACGTGGGTTCCAGGGAACACTGGGAGGAGGCTCAGATCCACATCCACAGTGCCCTGTGCCCACATTCCTCTCTCCAATCCACCCTGGGAATTCCAGGTCCCCCTGGGTCCTGCCCAGTTCTCTGCACTCCGTCCAAGGAGACCCCAAGCAGATGGAAAAGGTGACATCTCTTCCAGGGCCTCTCCCAATGGGATTCACACCCACCTAGCCAAGATCCCACTCCCAGAATAACCCCAAACCCCATCATGGAGCAGTGGCAGGTTCACCTCCCTCCTCCAGAGGCCTGGACTCGACAAAATGACCAAAAAGACCAAACCCAAAATGAGGATGGAAGGGACATTCTTGTGTGGCAGCTGCTCCCAACCCCATGAATGGGTATTCTTGGAATATCTGTGGCCATCACCCCCATCCCCATCCCAGTCTTCCCGCTCTGTACTTCTGGATAATTCCTGTTGCCAAAGGGCTGCACATTGTGGGGAGCAACCCCCAATCCCTATGGAAACTGGCACAGGCCATCCTGTGGGACAAGGCCTGGAAAAGGGGTCGCTGCTGGTGCGCTGCTCCCTGAAAAAGAGCCACAAAGCTGGAATTTTAGCAGGGAAGAGATGCTTAGAGCTGTCTCACCTGGGCTCCTGGAGTAAAGCATCATCCTCGGACAGCTTCCACCCGGGAGAGGCTGCACCTGGGAATCTCAGACCCATCCGCCCCACTTTCCTGGGAGGCACGGGGAGGGCAGAGCAGGGAGTGGGGCTGGACCCAAAACCGGGCCCATTCCAGAGAAACAGGTCACCCACAAGGAAGCTTCGCGACGGAAACGACGCCTCGCACCAAGCAGCGGTTCTCCAACAGGATCTGGCCAAGCCACCCAGGCTTTATCCTGCCGGCTGGAAGGCCCTGGGATGGCCTCTGGATCGTGTCACGCAGACGCCCTGCCCAGATGAGCTAATGGGTCTGCTCCGGGCTTTGATCCTCAAATCCCAAGCCCTCGTTAGATAACATCAGGAGCCGGGGTGATATTTCATTAACAAACGAGTCCGTCCCACGTGGTCGCCGCAACTTTATCCCTCTCCCCTGTGATCTTCCCTCGTGCTCCAACATTTCTTTGGTAATTAGCCCCAGAATTAGCATATTTAAGCTCCAAAATTACTACATTTAATGCAACACCGTGGTTATTCCAGTGCTGTCGCAGCAGCTCTTGGCTGCGCCACCTCCCAGCAACTCCTTGGCCGAAACATGGTTTTACCCCTAATTAGTCTCCCAAAACTTGCAGGAGGCAGCAGGAAGATCTTATCCTCCCACCAGCACGTGGAAAATCTCCCTTGGCTTTCCCCCCCCATCCCTGGGAGCATTCAAGGCCATGTTGGAGCAACCTGGTCTGGTGGAAGGTGTCCCTGCCCATGGAATGGGATGTCTTTTATTTACGGGAATGATTTTATTCGAACCCAAACCCTTTTTTTCCATAATTTTGCCGTGGAGTGAGGTGGAAGCGTGGACGCAGCTGGATCTGACTCACGCCAACATCAGCGTGAGGTTTCTTCTTGCCAAACCTCAGTGTCTCGTGGAGGATGCGGGACGGACGTGGAATTAGCTGGCCATGGAGAAGGAGCTTCAGCGTCCATCCCTGGCTCCGTGGGTGGGATCAGCCAGGGAATCCTGTAAAACATCAGGTGGGAACAACACCGAGACCCCCAGAAGTGGGATTTTGGAGCTGGGAAAGGCCTGGAAGGGCTGAGCACATGCTGGGACAGGGGATGGGCACTTCCAGGGGACAGAGGAACAAGGCGACATCTTTAAATATGCAAATTTCCAGGTCTCAGCCAGAGAAAAGGAATGAAAAACTCACATTCTATTGCTCCTCGACACTGGCCTTCCAGGGGACAGAGGAACAAGGCGACATCTTTAAATATGCAAATTTCCAGGTCTCAGCCAGGAGAAAAGGAATGAAAAACTCACATTCTATTGCTCGACACTGGGGCTACCCAGGGCTTTGGCGGGAGGGATGTGGGAATTCCTGGCTGGGTCTCCCTTAATTCCACTTTCAAAATTTTAATTTAGAGCGAAGCCCTGCCTTTGCTCACAAAAATCCCCAGGGAAAATCCGCCAGCTGGATGTGGGGGTGGAGGGGGTGCCTTCGAAACCATCCCCCACACGCAAGAAAGCTCTGCTCATTTTTAATCTCGGCTTAAGTGCATTAAAAGTGATTAAAACGTTTTCACATCGAAATCCCTTTTGATGAGCCCCTTTGAGGGGGGGACACTTAGGATACCCCATTTCCCTGAACCCCCTTCCTTTCCTGCGCCCCTTTCCTTGCTTCGGCACCCCTTGCCATGAACCCCCTTAAAACCCCTGCACCCTCTTCCCTTCTCCTGCACTTGCACCCCCTTCCCTCATCCCTTCCCAAAATCTTCTCCCCTGCGTCCTCGCCTTTCCCCTTCTCCCGGGCATGGACTACATTTCCCGACGAGCCAAGCGGCAGCGCCCGGTGACGGCGGCGGAAGAAGCCGAGCGCAGCTGAACCTTACCGGGCCGAGACGAACCGAGTCGAGCGCAGCCGAACTCAGCCGAACCCCCAACGAGCTTGACCCGAGTGACTCCGAATCCAGCCGAACCCCCACCGAGCCGAGCGCAACCGAAGCTAGACGAATCACCTGCGAAGCACCGCCGAGCAGCCCCGAGCGCAACCGAATCCAGCCGAGCCCAGCCGCGTACAGCCGAACATAGACGAGCCCCTACCGACTCAACCCGAACTCAGCCGAGCCGAGGCAGCCGAACTCAGCCGAGCGGATCCGAGCGCGCCCGAGTGGCCCCGAATCCAGCCGAGGGTGAGACGCTCCCCTCACCCCATTAAGGGAAATTTGGGGGGACAGGAGCCCCCCAGGCCGGTGAGGAGGAGAAGCGGGGGGTCCCCAAAGTGAGGGGACAGGACGGTGGGGAGGGCAGGGAGGCGGGAGGTTGTGGTTTGGGAGGGGGGACGCGCTGCGGGACGGGAGGGGGTGAGGGGAAATGGGGGTGCAGGAGAGGGATTTGGGGTGCAGGGGAGGCTGGGGGGGTTCAGGGCTGGGATTTGAGGTGCAGTGCTGGGGTCTGAGGGGCAGGGGAGGCGTGGGATGCAACCCGGGGTGCGGAGCTGGGATTTGGGGTGCAGGGAAGGTTTAGGTTGCAAACACAGGATTTGGGGCGCGGGGGGGAAAATTTGGGGTTCAGGGGGAGATCTGCGGTGCAGAGGGAGATTTGAGGTACAGAAGGAGACCTGGGGTGCAGGTGGAGATTTGGGGTGCAGACACAAGACTCGGGGTTCAGGAGTAGATCTGGGGTACATCCCCCGAGGTGCAGGGGGAAGATTTGGGGTGAGGGAGGCGATTTGGGGGTGGAAAAGGAGATTTTGGGGCGCACACCTGGAGCTGCAGGTGCCCCTCCCTTTCCAGAGGCCGGGCACTGCCACGTGGCAGGCCAGGCCCAGGTGGCCTCCAGCTCCAGTTCCACCCACACACGCCCCTTTTTGCCCAGAAACGCAGAAATTCCCCCCAAAAACGCCAATCCTGCTTCCCTGGGGCGTGGGCGACGCTCGTGGCTGAGGTGATCCCAGCTTGTCCTGCCAAGGTGATCCCAGCTTGTCCCCCCGGCTCCTCCCTGCAGGGATTTGGCCATGACGGAGGTGACCAAGCGCGTCCTGGTGACCGGCGGCACCGGCCTGGTGGGCAGAGCCATCCAGAGGGTGGTGGCCGAAGGAGAGGGGCGGCCGGACGAGGAGTGGATCTTCGTGTCCTCCCGGGACGCCGACTTGACGTGAGTCGGGGATTTCCCCTTGGAAACCCCGGGATTCGCTCTGTCGACCCCAAAAAACCCCATCCCTGCACTTGGTTTTTCCTTGGAAACACCCCAATCTGCTCTGATGACCCCAAAATTTCCTGTCCCAGAATTGGGTTTTTCCTTGGAAACACCCCAATCTGCTCTGTCAACCCCAAACATTTCCAATCCCTGGATTTGGTTTGTCCTTGGAAACACCTCAGTCTGCTCTGGTGACCCCAAAATTTCCCATCCCAGAATTGGGTTTTTCCTTGGAAACACCCCAATCTGCTCTGTCAACCCCAAAAAAACCCCATCCCTGCACTTGGTTTTTCCTTGGAAACCCCCCAGTCTGCTCTGGTGACCCAAAATTTCCCCATCCATGGATTTGGGTTTTCCTTGGAAACCTCAGAATTTGCTCTGACCACCCCAAAAAACCCCATCCCTGCACTTGGTTTTTCCTTGGAAACTCCCCAGTCTGCTCTGGTGACCCCAAAATTTCCCATCCCAGAATTGGGTTTTTCCTTGGAAACACCCCAATCTGCTCTGATGACCCCAAAATTTCCTGTCCCAGAATTGGGTTTTTCCTTGGAAACACCCCAATCTGCTCTGTCAACCCCAAAAAAACCCCATCCCTGCACTTGGTTTTTCCTTGGAAACACCCCAATCTGCTCTGATGACCCCAAAATTTCCTGTCCCAGAATTGGGTTTTTCCTTGGAAACACCCCAATCTGCTCTGTCAACCCCAAAAAAACCCCATCCCTGCACTTGGTTTTTCCTTGGAAACACCCCAATTTGCCCTGGTGACCCCAAACATTTCCAATCCCTGGATTTGGTTTTTCCTTGGAAACACCTCAGTCTGCTCTGGTGACCCCAAACATTTCCCATCCCTGCACTTGGTTTTTCCTTGGAAACTCCCCAGTCTGCTCTGGTGACCCCAAAATTTCAGGATTTTACTTTTCCTTGGAAATGCCCCAGTCAAACATTTCCAATCCCTGGATTTGGTTTTTCCTTGGAAACACCTCAGTCTGCTCTGGTGACCCCAAACATTTCCAATCCCTGGATTTGGTTTTTCCTTGGAAACACCTCAGTCTGCTCTGGTGACCCCAAAATTTCCTATCTCAGGATTTTACTTTTCCTTGGAAATGCCTCAGTTTGCTCTGTCAACCCCACCAAATCCCAGATTTTCCCATTACAGTGTTTGATTTTTCCTTGGAAACTACTCAGTCTTCTCTTTTGACCCTGGCAAACCCCAACATTTTCCATCCCAGAATTTGGTTTTCCCTTGGAAACACCCCAGTCTGCTCTGTTGACCTCACCCAATCCCAAATTTTCCCATCCCAGGACTGGGTTTTTCCTTGGAATCGCCCCTCTGGTGACCCAAACATTTCCTATCCCTGGATTTGGGTTTTCCTTTGAAACATGCCAGTCTGCACTGTTGACTCCACTGAATCCCAAATTTTCCCATCCCAGCATTGAGTTTTTCCTCAGAAACACCCCAGTGTGCTCTGTTGACCCCACTGAATCCCATATTTCCCCATTCCAGGATTGGGATTTTCCTTGGAAACAACCCAGTCTCTTCTGTTGGCCCTGACAAACCCCAAAATTTCCCATCCCAGAATTTGGTTTTCCCAGTCTGCTATGTTGACCTCACTAAACCCCAAATTTTCCCATCCAAGGATGGGTTTTTCCTTGGAATGGCCCCAATCTGCTCTGGTGACCCCACTGAATCCCAAATTTCCCCATCCCAGGACTGGGATTTTCATTGGAAACAGCCCAATTTGCTCTGTTGACCCTGACAAACCCCAAAATTTTCCATCCCAGAATTTGGTTTTCCCTTGGAAAGACCCCAGTCTGCTCTGCTGACCTCACAAAACTCCAAATTTTCCCATCCCAAGATTGGGCTTTTCCTTAGAAACTCCCCAATCTGCCCCCACCAAACCCCAACATTTCCTCTCTGAGGATTGGGTTTTTCCTCAGAAACACCTCAGTTTGCTCTTCTGACCCCACTGAATCCCAGAATTTCCCATTGCAGGAGCAGCTCCGAGACCAAAGCCCTGTTTGAGAGGCACAAGCCCACCCACGTCATCCACCTGGCCGCCATGGTCGGAGGCCTCTTCAAAAACATCCGCTCCAACCTGGATTTTTGGGTGAGCACCCACGGAATTGGCACTGCCGGGATCCCCGCGGGTGCTCCGCTCCCCAAATTGGGATGTGGGCACACAGGGATGTGGCTTGCTCTGCTCCCGGAGCCAAGCCAGAGCTCCAAGGGTTTTTGGAGTTATTAATGAGCTGTTGATTAAGGGATTTGGGGATTCCCAACTCCACCATCCTGACAAATGTCCCTTTTCCCAGAGGACAAACATCCACATCAACGACAACGTGCTGCACTCTGCCCACGAGCTGGGAGTGCAGAAGGTGGTCTCCTGCCTCTCCACCTGCATCTTCCCAGACAAGACCACCTATCCCATCGACGAGACCATGGTGAGAGAATACCCATTCCCACACAAAATCCAGGGAAAGTCCCTGCCCTGCTCTATTTATCCGCTCTGATATTCCCAGATCCACAACGGGCCACCTCACAGCTCCAACTTTGGCTACTCCTATGCCAAGAGGATGATTGATGTCCAAAACAGGTGAGCACAGCCATTGGTTTTCCAGGCAAGGGGAATCCAGTGGGAATTCCAGGTGGAAGTTGGGGAGATACCTGGGCTCAGCAGGTGAAGGTGCTGCTGGCCGGGGTTTTTTGGGGGCACATCAGAGTTGGAGGAAGGGGTTTGACAGCCCACCCACCATCCCTTCCCTGCTGCCTTCCAGGGGATATTCCGAGCAGCACGGCCGACGCTTCACCGCCGTCATTCCCACCAACGTCTTCGGGCCGCACGACAACTTCAACATCGAGGACGGCCACGTCCTGCCAGGGCTCATCCACAAGGTCTACCTGGCCAAACGTGAGGGTGGCAGGACTTCCAGGGATTTTCTGGGGAGAAATGAGGGGGTTTTGTGTCTCCCACCTGCTCTGTGGGGTGGTTAGAGGTGGCTCTGGTGGTCACGGCTCCTTCCTCCCTCAGAGTCCGGCTCCGCTCTGACTGTCTGGGGAACGGGCAAGCCCAGGAGACAGTTCATCTATTCCCTGGTAGGTGTGGCCTTGGGAAGCAGGGAATGGGGCTGGAGGACCCACTGGCAGGACCCCAGAGGGGTCATCCCCACTCTGGGACATCCCCAGAGATGTGTTCCCTTGGGATGGGAGGGTTGGGAGACATCACTGACCTCTCCAAGAGTTTGCTCTTCCACAGGACCTGGCACGACTTTTCCTTTGGGTGCTGCGGGAATACGATGAGGTGGAACCAATCATTTTGTCAGGTAATTCCTGGCTGTCCCCCAGGAGTCTCCTCTCCATGAGGGAACAGCCATGATCCTTCCCTTCTCCACAGTGGGAGAAGAAGATGAAGTCTCCATCCGGGAAGCGGCAGAGGCCATCGCGGAGGCCATGGAATTCAGGGGAGAGCTCGTTGTATCCTTCACAAAAGTCTAAGCCCCTCTTCCCACCAGCTCCCCTGGGAGATTCCGTGATCCAGAGGGTCCTTCCCACCCAAGGAGCAAGAGCAAGATGTGTTTTTCCTCCTTGATCATTCCCATCCCAGTTTGACACCACCAAGTCCGACGGGCAGTTCAAGAAGACGGCCAGCAATGCCAAGCTCCGGCGGTACCTGCCCGGATTCCAGTTCACACCTTTCAGGAAAGGTGGGATGGGGGAGCCTCCAGGAGACACCGGGGGTCCTGCCCCGTGCCATCAGCCTTGGTGGCATCAAGGGGGTCCATCCATTCTGGATGAGGAATGAGGGTGGTGAAACGCTGGCACGTGTTGCCCAGGGAGGTGGTGGTTTCTCCATCCCTGGAAATATCCAGGATCAGGTTGGATGGGGCATGGAGCAACCTGGTCTCATGGGAGGTGTCTCCTTGCGTGGTGGTTGGATGAGAAGACCTAAAAAAAGTCCCTTTCAACCCAACCTATCCCATGATTCTCTGACCAAAATCAATTCCCAATCTCAGAATCTGTCCCATGATTCTCTGACCAAAATCCATTCCCAATCCCCAAACCCATCCCATGATTCTGTGATCAAAATCCTTTCCCTGTCCCCAAACCCATCCCATGATTCTCTGAGCAAAATCACTTCCCAATCCCCCAAACCCTGTCCCATGATTCTCTGACCAAAATCCATTCCCAATCTCAAAAGCCGTTCCAAGATTCTGTGACCAAAATCCATTCCCAATCCCCAAACTCATCTCATGTTTCTCTGACCAAAATCAATTCCCAATCCCAAAACCCTCCCTTGATTCTATGACCAAAATCCATTCCCAGTCCCCAAACCCATCCCATGTTTCTCTGACCAAAATCAATTCCCAATCCCAAAATCCATCCCATGATTCTCTGACAAAAATCCATTCCCAATCCCCCAAACTCATCCCATGATTGTCTGACCAAAATCCATTCCCAAAATCCCTTCCCAATCCCCAGACCTATCCCGTGATTCTCTGACCAAAATCCGTTCCTAATCCCCAAGCCCATCCCATGTTTCTCTGACCAAAATCAATTCCCAATCCCAAAATCCATCCCATGATTCTCTGACCAAAATCCATTCCCAAAAAACAATCCCAAAACCCATCCCGTGATTCTCTGACCAAGATCCATTCCCAATCCCAAAATCAATCCCATGATTCTCTGGCCAAAATCCATTTCCAATCCCCAAACCCATCCCGTGATTCTCTGACCAAAATCAATTCCCAATCCCCAAACCCATCCCATGATTCTCTGACCAAAATCCCTTCCCAGTCCCCAAACCCATCCAATGATTCTCTGACCAAAATCCATTCCCAATCTCAAAAGCCGTTCCAAGATTCTGTGACCAAAATCCATTCCCAATCCCCAAACCCATCCAATGATTGTCTGACCAAAATCAATTCCCAATCCCAAAACCTGTCCCATGATTCTGTGACCAAAATCAGCTCCCAATCTCAAAACCTCTCCCATGTTTCTCTGACCAAAATCCATTCCCAATCCCCAAACCCATTCCGTGATTCTCTGACCAAAATTTGTTCCCAGAATCCATTCCCAATCCCCAAACCCATCCCATCTTCTCCCTCCCCAGCCGTGAAGGAAACCTGTGCCTGGTTCAACGCCAACTATGCCAACGCCAGGAAGTGACGGCACCGGGACCGCCTGGCACCGGGATCATCCTCTTCAACTCAGGGTTGTCCTTTGCTGGGGCAGAGGACGGGGCTGGGGGGGTGACAGTGACATTTCCAAAGTAAAAATGGGAGCCTGGGGAGCAGCTCCCACATTCCTGCCCCACTGCTGGGAGCGGCGCAGGACGCCCAGGGCAGGGGGGAGGAAAGTTGGGGCATCCCAAAAAGATCCCAAATCAAGTGGTAGGAGCCAGCTGGAGCCGTGGCTGTGTCCAAGTGGGTGGTGGCTCTGAGCTGTTAATGAGCTACACTAATTACCTGCAATTAGGTGTAATAAAGGGAAGGTAATCAGGAATCCAGGGCGTGGAAATGGCAGCAGGGAATTTGCTGCTGTTCTTGGCACATGGGGATGATCCCACAGCCCCCTATCTCAGGATAGGAATGGGAAAGACTCCAGCTGTAAACGTGGCATTTATTAAAATATATGCAAATAGCATAAAACTGGTGGGATAATGAACATCCGCCCTGTTCCCACATCCAGTGGCATCCTTAGGGTCCATGTTCTCCACCAGGATATGGAATAGCCATAAAAAGGATTAAAAACCCCTCAGGGAGGGGGTAGAGGGTCAAAAACGGGGGGATGAATCCATGGCCAAGCTACTGCCAGTGGTGTGGATGTGGCAGAATTCCAGCCCAGGAATCGCCTTCTTCCGGCACCGCTGCCCAGCCCTGGTGAGCCCCAGGCACGGGGACCTACAGAGGAGACACCCATCAGGACCCCAGGAAGCCACCAGCAGCGGGGCGTCCCCCTGAGGTGACACCAAGCCATGGAGAAGGGACATTCTGGGTGGTTGGTGCTCACATGTTGGCCCTCGGGCTGCAGGGTTTGGGCTCCCAGAGCTTCCCAGCATCCATGACCGGCTCCGGTGTCACCTGGTTTGGGAAGAAGGGGGTTCCTGCAGATGTCCCTTGTCCCCTGGGGTGCCTTGGCCATCTTCAGGACACCCTTTTCCACCCCAAATTCCTCCCTGTGTGTCAAGTGCCCAGCCCTGTCTGTCTCCCAAGGGGTTGTCCCACAGCCAGAGGTGCCACCATGGTGAGGACAACCCAACCTTGCAGGACCTGGCCCTCAGGGAGACCCAGCTGGCCCCCCAGAGCAGGTTTTGGGGGACAACACCAACATGGGGACACCCCACCCAGCACCTTACCTCACACGGGCTCGGTGCTGTCCTCTGGCCACCAGGGTTGGGTGACACCTGCCCTGTGAATTTGGGAATGTCCCCGGCCACCTCTTGGGGCTGCTCCAGGTGCGAGGGCTCTGCAAGAACATGGCAGGGTTGGAGATACCCTCCCAGAGCTCCTGTCCCCAGGTGGAGGACGGGGACACTCTGGGGTGTTGGCACATGCCCTGGCAGAGCTTGGGGACACTCTGGGATAACACACATCCCAGCACAAGATGGGGTTTGGATCTGTGTCCTACAGCCACCACGCCTCCCACCTTGTGGGCACCTCTCACTTTGCAGGCAGCTCATCTCCATCCTGTCCAGCTCCTCTTGCAGCAGCTCCATGTCGCATTCCCTGTGTGGGAAGAAGGAAAATCGGACTCCTGTCACCTTGGTGGCTCTGTGTCACCACCACAAGGGAGACATGCACCTCTCCACACCCTTCCCTGAGCAGAAATAAGTCAGGGAGGTGGGAAGAGGTGCCCAAAAGCCACAGGAAAGCCATCGGGATAGGTTCTGTCCTTTCCTGGAGATGGCTCCAGGATGGGACACCCAGGGATGTGACACTGAGCAGGAACAGGACATGGAGCTGGGATGAGGTGTCCAAAAGCTGTAGGAAAGCCACCCAAGATGTGCCCTGTCCTTCCCTGGAGACCTCTGCCAGATGTCTGCAGGGTGGAACATCCAGGATGGGAAATTCAGGATGAGGCACCAAGGATGGGGCATCCAGGATGAAATATCTGAACAGAAATGGAAAGAGTTGGGATGAGGTGTCCCAAAGGGAAGCCAGAAAGAATGTGTCCTGTCCTTCCTTGGAGACCTCTGCCAGATGGCTCCAGGGTGGAAAATCCAGGATGGGAAATTCAGGATGAGGCACCAAAGATGGGACACCCAGGATGGAATATCTGAACAGAAATGGTGCAGGGAGTTGGGATCCTGTCCTTCCCTGGAGACCTCTGCCAGATGGCTCCAGGGTGGAACATCCAGGATGGGAAATCCGGGATGCGGCACCAAGGATGGGACACCCAGGATGGAATATCTGAACAGAAATGGAAGGAGTTGGGATGAGGTGTCCAAAAGCTGTAGGAAAGCCATCCAAGATGTGTCCTGTCCTTCCCTGGAGACCTCTGCCAGATGGCTCCAGGGTGGGAAATCCAGGCTGGAAGATCCAGGCTGGAAGATCCAGCAGCTCCCAAGGGTTCCATGCCACCTCCTCAACCATCTCCTACCTCTCCGGGGTGGAGGTGAGCCGGTACCGAGCCTTTTCCTGTGGAACCACTGGCCAGATCCTTCCGGCACCGCGGCAGGCGGATGCCACCCAATGCCCTGTGGGAAAACCAGAGGCTGGGAGAGGACAGAGCCCTCCCCACAGGGTGGTGTGTCCCCAGCCACTGTCCCCACATTGTCCCCACCTGCTGCAGCAAGGACCAGGAGAGTGGAGGTTGCTGGAACGCCGAGGGCACGGGAAGCGAGGAAGAGGAGGAGAAGGATGGGCCGGAATGGCGGCGGCACCAGCGGGAGAACCAGGAGTGCCAAGTATGAGCCGTGCGGGATGCAGGAGGAGGTGACACTTTGGCTCTGACCTGTGGGACAGGAGGAAGAGCCCGGTGTTGGCACCCACCAGCTCCCACGGATCCTCCAGGCCCCGTTCCCGCTCACCATCCGGGGCAGGGATGGATTTGAGGTGCTCCAGGTGCTTTTCCAGCCGGCTTCGTGCATCTTCCAAGGCTGTCAGCATCAGCTCCAGGCTCTGGTTGACCCTCTGCAGCTTCTCCATCACCTCCTGAAGGAGCAGGATGCTCTCTGCATACGGAAAAGATGGAAACAGCAGTGGGAAGATGCACCCTGGTGTGAAAAAACCTGGGAATGGGATTCCCTGTGTTCCCACCTGGCTGGGGATGAACACCCCGAGGTCTTTCCTGCTCCTGGTGGAGGCTGGGTGGGACAACCTGGTGTCCACCCCGGAGCTCTGCAGCCCCACGGCTGCTCAGGTTCCCTGTGGGGTGGGAAGAGAGGTTGGATCAGTCCCAAAGCGGGATATGGGAGTGTTGCAGCACCCCAACCCTGGCTCGTACCCATCCGGCGGGAGATGTCCTGCACCAGCTGGGCCACGGGGGTCTCCTCCAGTGCTGACCTCATCCAGGTCTCCCAGAGCTCCTCCTGAGGAGGATATTTGGGGGGTGATGATGGGGGAGTGCTGGGTTTCCCCATGGACACCCCAAATGGGTGCTCCCAGCACAGGATGGGGGACAGAGGAGGGAGTTTGGGGATGTAAAATATGGAAAAAGATGTGAGCTCACCCCAGAATTCAACCTTCACACCCCCCCAAAAAACCATCCCTACACCAAGCAAAGAGGCTGCCCAGGATGGGGGATCCCAGAACCCAAATTTCCCAACCCAGAGGGATTCCCAGAGCCACCCCACAGTAACAGGATGTCCAGGTGTGACACCTCCTGGGATGTGGCTTCATCCTGGAGCCAGCTGTCACCCGTGATTGTCTCGAGGAGGATTTGTGGGGGGGTCCCCACCTTCTCTGGGAGGGCAGCAAGGCCCAGCCACCCCAAAAACCCAGCAGTGGCGCCGAGGAGCAGCACAGCCCAGGAGCTCTGGAGCAGCATGATGGGAACGGAGGGGCTCCTATGGGGAAAAAAAGTGGGAAAAAACCCCTTATTCATGTACAAATTACAGAGCACCCCCCTCCCCAAATTTCAGGGATCCACCCCACTAAGGGGAACCTCCCAAAATCCCAGTGATCCCGGTGGGTGAGGAGCACCCTGGAGTGGCAAGCAGCTCCCACATCCACCGACAAATATGGGGACACCCCCTCGGAGAGTCACCCCCACAAACCCATGGAGGCCGTGGGGCCAGGAGAGTGGGAAGCACCTCCCACATCCCCGGACACCCTTGGGGACCTCCCCCACGCCACATTTGGTCCCCCACCCCCGTGGTGGGGACCCCCTCGTGTTTCCCAGGGGTGCCGAGCGCTGCGGGGAAGATTTGGGAAGGATTTGGGAATTCCCTCCAGGACCCCCATGCGTGCACCTGCGCGAACCACGTGGCGCCGGCGCCTGCGCAGTTCCCCCTCTTTACCCCACTCGCCCCGCCCCTTAAAGCGGATCCACCAATAGCAGAGCGGGGTGTGGCTGCTCAAAGCCAATCAGCGCCGGGGGCGTGGCTCTGGGGGCGTGGCCTGGCGCAGCCATGGAGGCGCCCGAGCTGTGGGTCGGGTTCGTGGGCGCCGGGCGCATGGCCGGGGGGCTCGTCCGGGGGCTGCTGCAGGCGGGTACGGGACGGGAGGGTCCGGGACACACGGGCAGGGGAGGGGACATGGGGACAGTCCTGGTCTGGCGCCTTCCCGGCGTCCTGTGGCGCGGGGAAGTGCGGGGGGACACGGGGACAGCGCTGCTCTGGATGCTCCCTGCACTCCCTTCCCTGCTGTGCAGTGGAGGGACATGGGGACAGTCGCGTCCTGACCTGTTCCTAAAGGACGCCAGCCTGCCCCCGCGTCCCTGTCCTCCAGCGCAGGGACGTGGGGACAACTCTGTCCTGGCTCATTCCCAAGGTCCCAGCCCTTTCCCGGTTCCCTGTGCTCCATTGGAGGGACACGGGGACATCCCTGCCTTGGCCTGTTCCCAAGGTCCCAGCCCTTCCCTGGGTTCCTGTCCTGCGCTGGAAGGACATGGGGACAGCCCTGTCCTGCTGCTATTCCTGGGGGACGCTGCTCTTCCCTGGTGTCCCTGTCCCCCAGGTCAGTGTGGGGATATTGGGACAGCCCTTTCCTGCCGCTATTCCCCGGGGACCCTGCTCTTCCCTGCTGTCCCTGTCGCACAGATCAGTGTGGGGACATGGGGACAGCCCTGTCCTGCTGCTCTTCCCTGGTGTCCCCAGCCCCCTTTGCCCCATGTCCCCCTTTGGGATTGTGCTGGGATTGTAGGAATCACATCCCGGTGGAAACTGGGGTGTCTGGGCTGTCCTCCCAACCCTGGGGACACCCTGGCCACTTGCCCCATTCCCTGTGTCCCCCCAGGGAAGGTTCCAGCCAGCAACGTCCTGGCCAGCGCTCCCTCGGACAAAAACCTGGATGCTTGGAGGGTGAGTGGGGCCAAGGGGGTGGGAGATTTTGGGGTGTCCCTCACTGGGGGGTCAGAGCACCCTTTCCCCCACACTGGGGTTTGGCTCATCCTTCCCAGATCTGGGTGAGATCCAGGCAGAGCCTCGGTGGCTTTGTGACCACAGCAGGTCCCCAGGCTGTGTTCCTGCTTTTGGATGTGCTGTTACCGTGGGGATGCTGTTTTTGGGATGCTGTTTTTGGGGGTTCCAGCCTGTGAACTCTGTCCCTGTCCCTGGGCAGAAGTTGGGCTGCAGATTCCTGCTTTTGGATGTGCTGTTACCGTGGGGATGCTGTTTTTGGGATGCTGTTTTTGGGGGTGCCAGCCTGTGAACTCTGTCCCTGGGCAGAAGTTGGGCTGCAGGACCACGCACTGCAACCTGGAAGTGGTGCACAGGAGCACCCTGGTCTTCCTGGCCACCAAACCCCACATCTTGCCGGCTGTCCTGGAGGAGATCCGTCCTGCCGTGGGGTCCCACCACATCGTCGTGTCCCTGGTGGCCGGCGTCACCATCCAGACACTGCAGCGGGTGAGACTCCTCCTTCTCCTTCTCCTTCTCCTTCTCCTTCTCCTTCTCCTTCTCCTTCTCCTTCTCCTCCTTTTTCTCCTTCTCCTCCTTTTTCTCCTTCTCCTTCTTTTCTCCTTGTCTCCTGCTCCTCCTTCTCTCCTGCTTCTCCTTTTCTCCTCCTCATTCTCCTTTTCCTTCTCCTTCTCCTTCTTTTCTCCTTCTCTCCTGCTCCTCCTTCTCTCCTGCTTCTCCTTTTCTCCTCCTCATTCTCCTTTTCCTTCTCCTTTTCTCGTCTTCTGCTCCTCCTTCTGCTTCTCCTTTTCTCTTTCTTTTCCTCCTTCTTCTTTTCTCCTTTTGCTTCTGTTTCCCCTTCCTCTTCTCCTTCTTCTTTTCCTTCTTCTTATTTTCTCTTTCTCTCCTGCTCCTCCTTTTCTCCTTCTTCTCCTCTCCTTTTGCTTCTGTTTCCCCTTCCTCTCCTCCTTCTTCTCTCCTTCTCTTCCTCCTCATCCACCTCCTAATTCTCTCCTCCTTTTTGCTTCTCCTTCTCCTTCTCCTCCTTTTCTCCTTCTCCTCCTTTTTCTCCTTCTCCTTCTTCTCCTTCTCCTTCTTCTCCTTCTCCTTCTTTTCTCCTTCTCTCCTGCTCCTCCTTCTCTCCTGCTTCTCCTTTTCTCCTCCTCATTCTCCTTTTCCTTCTCCTTTTCTCGTCTCCTGCTCCTCCTTCTGCTTCTCCTTTTCTCCTGCTCCTCCTTTTCTCCTTCTTCTCCTCTCCTTTTGCTTCTGTTTCCCCTTCCTCTCCTCCTTCTTCTCTCCTTCTCTTCCTCCTCATCCACCTCCTCCTCCTTTTTCGTTGTCCTTCTCCTTCTCTCCTTTCTTTTTCCTCTTCCTCTTTCTTCTCTTCCTTCTTCTCCTTCTTCTCCTCCTTCTCTTCCTCCTCATCCACCTCCTAATTCTCTCCTCCTTCTTCCTTGTCCTCATCCTGATCCTCCTTCTCCTCCTCCTCTTCCTCTCCTTTCTTTTTGCTCTTTCTCCTTGTCCTCCTTCTTCCCCTCTTCCTCCTCATCCACCTCCTCCTCCCTTCTCCTTCTCCTTCTCCTTCTCCTTCTCCTTCTCCTTCTCCTTCTCCTTCTCCTTCTCCTTCTCCTTCTCCTTCTCCTTCTCCTCTCCTTTCTTTTTCCTCTTCCTCTTTCTTCTCTTCCTTCTCCTTCTTCTCCTTCTTCTCCTCCTCCTATTCCTCCCCATCTACATCCTCCTCCTTCTCTCCTCCTTTTTCGTTGTTCTTCTCCTTCTCCTTCTCCTCCTCCTCTTCCTTCTCATCCACCTCCTCCTTCTCTCCTCCTTTTTCCTTGTCCTCCTTCTCCTTTTCCTCTCCTTTCTTTTTCCTCTTCCTCCTCCTCTTTCTTCTCCTTCTTCTTCCTCTCCTCCTCTCCCTCCTTATCCACCTCATCATCCATCTCTCCTCCTTTTTCCTTGTCCTCCTTCTCCTCTTCCTTCTCCTCCTTTTTCTCATCCTCCTCTTCCTCCTCATCCACCTCCTCCTCCTTTTTCCTTTCCTCATCCTCTTTCTCCTCCTTTCTCTCTTCCTTCTTTTTCATCTCTCATTCTCCTCTTCCTCCTTTCCTCCTCCTCCTCCTCTCCTTTCTCCTCCATTTGCACCCAGGTCCCCACCCGAGAGCCCCTCCAGCTCCCTCCCCGTGCTCCTCACTTCTCCTCCAGCCTGAGGGGTGACACCCACCGGCGTCTCCACTCACCCTTGGGTTCTTCCCAGGGCTGGCCCCCCTTCTCCCATCCCCATCTTTCCCCAGCTCCTCCCGCCCTGGACCAAAGTGCTGCGCATCATGCCCAACCTGCCCTGCGTGGTGCAGGCGGGGGCCATGGTTTTCTCCCGGGGCACCAACGCGGGTGACGAGGAAGCCGCGCTCCTCAAGAGCCTCCTGTCCTCCTGCGGCCTCTGCGAGGAGGTCCCCGAGTCCTACATCGACATCCACACCGGGCTCAGCGGCAGCGGCGTGGCCTACGTAAGCCAGGGGGTGCTCTCCAGGGATTTGGGGTGCCCCGCTGTGCTCCAGGCTCACCCCTGGCTGCTCCCCTCTTCCCAGGTGTACCTGTTCGCCGAGGCGCTGGCCGAGGGCGCGGTGAAGATGGGAATGCCGGGCGCCTTGGCCAGCAGGATCGCGGCGCAGACGCTGCTGGTGAGTCCTTGGCACACGCTGGCATCGCCCCCCTTCCCTCCTGCTCCTGGGCTCCACAACATCCATCGGGATGAGATGCTGGATGCTGCTCTGCCTCAGTTTCCCCTCTTGGAAGCAGAAATGAAGCCACCAGAAGGGCGAAGGGGATGGCGGTGGAACAGTCCCTCTATGGTTTGAGTGTCCCAAGACGAGGGAAGAGATGAGAATCTTGACTCCATGTTTCAGAAGGCTGATTTATTATATTATGATATTATATTATATTAAAATACTATATTAAAACTATACCAAAAATAATAGAAAGGATCCATTAAAATACTATATTAAAACTATACCAGAAAGAATAGAGAGAAAAAACTATATCAAAAATAATAGAAAGGATCCATTAAAATACTATATTAAAACTATACCAAAAACAATAGAAAGGATCCATTAAAATACTATATTAAAACTATACCAAAAAGAATAGAAAGGATCCATTAAAATACTATATTAAAACTATACCAAAAAGAATCGAGAGAAAGGATCCATCAGAAAACTGGAAAGGAATAGAAAGGAATGGAATGACGACAAAAGCTGGTGACTGGCAGAGAGTCCGAGCCAGCTGACTGTGATTGGCCATTAATTAGAAACAACCATGGACCAATCACAGATGCACCTTTGCATTCCACCGCAGCAGATAATTATTGTTTTTCTTCTCCTCTGAGGCTTCTCAGGAGAAAAAAAACCCCGGCAAAAGGATTTTTCAGAAAATATCACAGCGACATTCCCTCGCCATGAGGGTGGTTGGGATGGTGCTGCCATCCAACCATGGAAAGGGGAATTTGGGAAGTCCCAGATCTGACTTTCTTGGTGTGCTGGTGTCCCACAGGGTGCAGCCAAGATGCTGCTGGAGACGGGGGAGCACCCGGCCAAGCTGCGGGGGGACGTCTGCACGCCCGGGGGCACCACGATCTACGCCCTGCACCAGCTGGAGAAGGGAGCGCTCCGGGCCACCGTCATGGATGCCGTGGAGGCGGCCACCAACCGGGCGTATGACATGGCCAAGGACTAGTGCACAAACCCCTTCTGGGGCAGGAGGGGCGGTGGGGACCAAAGCGAGCTCCTCGGAGGAGCGGGATCCTGGCATCTTCGGGAGAACGTGGGTGAGGGTGGGAGGTGGTGTGGACACGTGTTACCTCAGCTGGAACCAAATAAACGTGGCCAGAGCAATGGGGGAGTGTGGATTTTTGTGGTTCCTCTGGTCCTGGGGGGCTGTGGAAGCCACCACGGGGTCGCTTCCGTGGGGAGGTGACATCCATGATTTCTGGATGCCGTGCTGGCACCCAGGTCGCCAAGCACGAAGCTGGTGTGGGATGTGTGGCACTGGGGAGAGACTTTTGGGAATGAGGTGACCCCAATTTAACCCTGCTGGGGCTGGGAGAATGGCTGCATCCCTGTGGTCAGAGCCACATCCATGAGGATGCTGCCCACATTCCAGAACTATGGGCACGAACTCAACCAGCCAAAAAAATTGCACCACGATCCCTCCCTGGCACCAGGGAATGGGATGGAAGCCCTGATCTTCTCCCATCTCCAGGAATATTGAGGGGGTAGAAACTCAAACTTGCCCATCAGGAGAGGATCTGAGCCTTTCCCATGCCCTAATTAAACTCTGATTGCCTCCCAGCACCTGCACAGATGCAATTAAAGATGATTTGGGATCTGCTTTGAGGATGAAAATGTTTTTTTCCAGGGAAAACATCACTGGTGGGAACATCTGGATGCTGAGACCTGACTTTGGATAAGGGCCTGGAGTGCCAGGACACAGGAAATGGCTTTCAACTGCCAGAGGACAGGGTTAGATGGGATATTGGGAGGGAATTCCTCCCTGGGAGGGTGGTGAGGAACTGGAATGGAATTCCCAGAGAAACCATGGCTGCCCCACCCCTGGAAGTGTCCAAGGCCAGGTTGGACAGGGCTTGGAGCAATTTGGGACAGTGGAAGGTGTCCCTGACCACAGCAGAGGGCTGGAATTTGATGGCCTTGCAGATCCCTTCCAACCCAAACCGTTCCATAATTTTATGTTCTCAAACCAGTTCAAAGACCTCCAGCCCAGCACCTTCTGCTGATCTTTGCAGCATTTCTGTCACACAACTGAAACTTTCTTTCATTCACAAACTCCCATTTGAAATAAGCCACACCCAAGCTTCAGAATCTTTTTGTGGGGTGATTTTGGTGCAAAAGATAATAAACAGAAATGTGATTTTACATGATTACACCCCATTGGCGTGGAGAAAACCACACTGGAGAGGACACAACCCCATGAAGATCCCCCTGGTGCCACCCCAAATCCCTCTGGGATGGCTCCACATGACAGTTCACAGACGACAACCTCCACATGGGAATAAAAATCCATTTAATTTCCGTAAACTCTGCAGCGAGGAGACAAAGAACCGACAAGTAAAAACCCCCACCCGCCCGCTGACACGAGGCACGGCAGCACTGAGGAGTAATTTCATTTCCCTCTCCCAGTAATTCAGCTAAACACCCTAAAATTTCATCCAAATCAGGTCAATTCCTATCAGATGCCTCCAATATTCCACGGCAGTGCCAGGAGCCCTCCCTGCTCCAACCTCAACTCACCCAGACGTGTCCTCCAGCCCTGGCCACCCCACAAACCCAGTGAGGAACACCTCAACCCCATCCCTGGAGCCTCCAGCTCCACGAGGATGCTCGGATGATGGTACCTGGATCAGCAGCTCTCAGTGGTCCCAGCTGTGGTGGGAATGATGGAGGTGACTCTCTCTCGTGGGTGCCACCCAAGTGTCCCTTTCCCAATCCAGTGCCTGAAGGAAATGGTCTTAAACCAGCCCCAAACCATCCTGGTGTAACAGGATTCTGTTGTGGCAGTGGGAAGGGCGTCACCAGCCTCTTCCAAGGTGGAATGTTTCCCCTGCAGCACCTCAGGAGTGGCCCATGTCCAGCTGGCTGTGCCCACCTCAACCCTGCTCTGGGATTTGGGGATTTTTCAGTGTCACATCCCCCATTATCCCATGGACACCGAGCAGGTCATTCCCTCACCCCTTCTCCCCATGGAACTGGGGGAACTGGGCAATTTGAGGGGGGGAATCCACACCCTTTCTGGCAGTGCCAGTGACCAGGAGCCACAAGGGACGTAAAAAATAGCACCTCCTAAGTATATTTAGGTAAGGAACAGCCCTGGAATTCGAGCTGTTGCACAAAAATCCCCTGAATTGTGACCCACAGGCATCTGGGCCTCCTGATCACGGTCACAGAGGGGCGAGTGGCACCTCCACTGCCATCCCCCTGGGACAACCGGGGTGTCCCCAGCTCTGTGGCCAACCAGGGGTGGTTGGTAGCCAAAAAAGTGGCGCTCACCCCTGCCCTAGGATTGGGGGCTGCGGCCGCGGCGCAGCCGCTGGGCCATGGAGATGAGGGAGCGGAGCTGCACCAGCTTCAGCGGCCCCACTTCCCGGGGGTCCTGTCCCTCCAGCCAGCGCAGCGCCGTCTCCAGACCCTGGATGGCTTCCCGAGCCGTGGGCAGCAAAGGATCTCCTCCTTCCCCGCCCTTTTTGCCATCAGCCGCTTCTTCCTCCTCATCCTCCTCCTCCGCCCTGCGGCCCTCGGCGCCTTCCTCCTCGGCGTCCTCCTCGCCATCGCCGTCCTCCTCCACACCTGGAGCTGCGTCGTCCAAATGCAGCCAGTCGGACACTTCCTCGGGAGCCAAGCGCTTGAAGGCCAAGGCGGCCAGGTGGGTCAGGTCACTGAAGACCTTGCTGTCCCCTCCGCCTTCCTCCCCTCCCGGCGCGTCGCCGTGCTCTTCCTCGCCGGGCTGGGGCTCGAAGGCGGCGCGCAGCCCCAGCAGCCAGCACTTCTCGATGGATCCTGGCGGGATGAGATCCCAGGAGAGGCCGGCCAGGTACAGCATGTCCTTGAGGAGGAAGGAGCGCACGAAGTCCGCGGGACTGCCGGGCCCGCCGCAGGACACGGCCAAGCGCAGCAATTCCCGCTTGTAGAGCTGCTTGAAGGCCGACACCACGCCTTGCTCCAGCGGCGCCGGGATTCGGCCTCCTGCTCCGGCCAAACCGCTCCCAGAGGGACCCTTGGAGAGGAACAGCGCGCGGATGGACCCATCCGGGGTCTGGAGCGGCGGAGAATCCTCAGCCCCCGCTGCAGAGCGGGACGGAGCGGAGCTGAGCAGCAGCACGGCCTTCTGCTGCAGGCAGCTCCGCCGCAGGTACCGCTTGACGCCCGGCACGAAGTCCTCAAAGAACCAAGCCCTCAGAAGCGCCGGCGCCAGCCGGGCCTCGGGGCTGTAGCGGTAACAAGCCGGGAATTTCTCCTGGTTGTGATGCCTGAGGCTGGCGGGATCACGGAGACCCCCGACCACCAAGGGCTTGAGTTTGTGGGCGCCGGTCAAGTTGGCGGCCAGCAGCACCGTGACGCGCTCGCCGCGGGCCGGACGCCTCGCCGCGATCCCAGCACCGGGAAGAAGCTTCCAGAAGAGCCTGGTGATGTTGGCGTTGTAGATCTGCTCGTCCCCGTAGCCGCCGGCATCGGGCAGGACCTCGGCGCGGGCGGCCGGGGCGCGCTCGGGCTCGGTGGGGAGGCCGCCCTCGCCGTAGATGCGCTGGCTGGAGATGCCGTGGCGCTTCTGCCAGCGCCAGAACCAGCCGTGGCTCGCCTTGAAGGTGCACTCAGGCCCGTAGATCTGCCGGGCGAAGGCCTCCGCCTGGGCCTGGATCAGGGGCCCGGAGAGCGGCACGCCGTGCTGGCGCAGGGCGAGGAACCAGGCGTAGACGGCGCGGTCGATCTCCTCCTCGTTGGCCAAGCGCATCTTCTTGCGCTGGGTGCCCACCTCGCCGCCGAGCTGCTCCAGGAACCAGCGGAGCTTCGCCTCGTCCTTCAGCCACCCCCGCAGCGTGCCCCCCGGCACGCCGAAAGCCCGGCACACCGACGCCTGCCGCTCGCCCTTCTTCACCCTCTCGATGGCCTGGAGCTTGTCCTTGATGGAGTAGGCGCGGCGGAGCGACATCTTCACCGACACCCCCCCGGGTGATGCGCTGCTGCTGCTGCCGCCGCCGCCGCCACCTCCTCCTCCTGCCCGCCGCCCTCCCGCCATTCCCCCGCCCTCCTCCGGCTCCCCCCCGGGCATGGAGAAACCCCCGCATCCATGGGGATGGGGGGCGCGTTATAACCGGGGAGGGACGCGAGGATGGGGTGGGGGGGGCGCGGCGGCGCCTTTGTCTCCGCTCCGCTGCCCCGCATGCGCGCAGCTCCACCGCGGCCACTAAGTTGCGCCGCTCCCCTCCCCCCTTTTCCTCGCCAAGTTGGATCCTTCCTCCTATCTCTACCAGCTCCTGTGGGTTGTACCACTTTGCGAAAAGGGGGGAGAGCGCCGCTGCCCCCTCCCCTCACGTCGCTTTTACCCTTGAGCTGTTCCACTGGTTTTCACGGGAGGCATAAGAAGGGCGAGGAATGAGACAACGCGCCGCAGGCATAACACGGAGCCTCCTCCGCCCTGTAACGCCCTCCGTACAATACAGGGAATCGTCCTGGGGGCGGCAGGGAAGTAGCGTGGAGGAAGCAGCGAGGTGGCGCATCCCCCTTTTCGCAGAGTGGTACAACCCACAGGCGCCAGCGGAGGTACGAGGACTAATCCAACTTGGCAAGGAAAAGGGGGGGCGGCGCATCCTAATAGTGACAGAGGGGCGGTTCGCGCATCCCGCTCCCACCCTGCCGTGATGTTCCACATGTCTCTTTTATTGTGGGGGGCGACAGGCCCCGCGCTGTGCGTGTGACACGCTGTCTCCCCG
Source organism: Passer montanus (assembly GCF_014805655.1). Classification (NCBI taxonomy): domain Eukaryota; kingdom Metazoa; phylum Chordata; class Aves; order Passeriformes; family Passeridae; genus Passer; species Passer montanus. The sequence goes on from NW_024356506.1 coordinate 28,216, forward strand.
TATCGCACTCCCTTCGCCACCCCCCCGCGCGCCACGTGTGGTACGCGCCTCCCCCATAACCCTCCGCGCGGCGCACGCCGCCCCTCTCTATCCCGGCGGCGGCCAAAGGGAGCGGAGGGGCCTTAAGGGGTCAGAGCTGCCGGTGAGTCCTGGTTTCCAGCCCCTAGGAAGTTTTATATTCCCAGCTAGGGTCCTTTATCCCCCTCCCTGAACCTCGGTAGTGGGAGTTTCCGGGGTCTCCGGGGTGTCCTTTATCCCTCCAGGGCGGGAGGTGGGGGGGACCCTCATTATATTTGTGGGGAAGGGGCTCAGGGGGCCCTTTAGGGTGTGTAGGGTTCCTTTATCATCTTAGAATCCCCAGGAAGGAGGTTGTGCTCACCCCTTTTATTCTCTTGAGGGCACTTTTCCTGCGGAAAGAGGGATTTGGGGGTCTCCTCATAGGGAATGGGGCTGCTTCCCTCATAGTGGTGGGACGAGGGGAGTTGTGGGGATCTCTCCCCCTGTAAAAGCCTCAGAAAAGGGAGTTTGGGGGTTTCTCCCATTGTCTTTAGGGTCCATTCCATTCCCCCAGAGTCCTGAAGGGAAAGCTTTGGGGTGCTCTTGGCTTTTGGGATAACTTTTCCATGCCTAGAATCCTATGGAATACTGGGATAACCCCCCTTTCCCCATGTTTTCAGTCCCTTTTCCCTTAGTAGGTCTGCAAAGGGGGTCATGGGAGTCCCTAAGAGTCCTGAAGGAAAGGATTTGGGGGTGCCCTTATTTCTTGGGATTACTTTCCCCACTTAAAATCCCAGGGAATGTCGTGGTGTCACTCCCCACTCCCAATGTTTCAGCTTCCTTTTCCCTTAAAAGTTCTGGGAAGGAGCATATGGAAGCCCCCTCTACATTCCCTGTGGGATCTCTCCTCACATCCCAAAAAAGAGGGTGTGGGAGATCCCTTTCCCCTTGCCAGGCACAGGGAAGGGGGGATTTTAGGATTCTCCATATCCATCTGGTCCTTTTCCTTTCCCAGGATTTAGGAGTTCTCTGTTACAGGTAAGGGGTGGGTGGGGGTCTCCCTAAACCTTTGTGGATTTCCACAGATTTTTGGGGACATATTCCCTGTTTTTTTGGGAATATTCCTGATGTATTAAAGCCTCACCTCTCCAAGTCTGGATTGGGGGTGAGGGGGAAAGGGATCAATGTTATTCCTGCCCCGGTGAGAAAGGGAATTTAAGGATCCCATACTTCCCCAGCTGCTCCAGGTGCCTCAAGGATCTGCTCCTCCCCCCATTCCTGGGATTTTTTTTGTCCAGTCACTTGCTGCAAAGGGAAACTGGAGCTGCTGCCGTGTCCTGGCACGGAGCAGCCGATCCATCCCATATCCCAACCCCCTTTGGCTGCCTTTCCAAACTTATCCTGGAGCTGGGAAACCTGGAAAATCAACTCCAGGTGCACCTGGGCTCTGCTTATCTCACCCGTCCCTCTTTCCTTGTGCTGCTTTTCCCAAATTTCCGTCACCTTGGTGGGATTTGTCTTCTCTCTTTTTTTTTGTTTTTGGATCTTGATGCTCAGGGATCCGTTTCCAAACTATTTTGGGAACGGGCAGAGCCTGCTGTTGTGCTCCATGGGGTTTTTTGAAGGATTACATCCCTGACTAAACTTGCTGAGGCTGCTGCATCGGCGTTCCCAGAAATCCCAGATGGATTTGTTCCGTCGCATCCAGGTCACCGATGATTTGGGATTGATTGGGATCCTGATAATCACAATCCTTAGGGATGAGAAATTCCCTTTTTTCTGAGCTGTTCTGCTGTAATTCTTTCCAAGTGTGTCCCATTTCTCCCTGACCTTCAGGTAGGATTTTTCCTCACCTGAGCTGCTCATTCCCAACTTTTTTTTTTTTTCCCCCTATTTCTCTTGAAGGTGACACTTCCCAAATCTCTCCCTTCTACTGATTTCCCATATCCATGGTTGTCTCATTAGGAATTTTCAGCTTGGAGCAGAAAGTTGTGGGTTTTAGGTGATCAGGGATGGGAATTGGGGTGTTTTCCTGGAATGTGGAGCTTTGTCTCACAGCAAAGGTGATGATACATCTCTGATTTAAGGAAGAGCCAATTTTAGGGAATGAAGCCAGCAGGAATTTAGGAAGAGCCAATTTTAGGGAATTAAACCAACAGAAAATCTACTTTTAAATGAACAAAATGTTAGATGCAAATGTTAATATTTTGATTTGATTTCTCTGATGGTTCTTGAACTCATCCTGAATTTCTGGGCTGTGACTTTTCCCAGTGGAGAACATTCCCAACGCCACAGCATGGTTTTTAATCCTAAAACTTTGTGTTTGTGGAGGTAAAAATGGCAATTCTGAGTGGAAAATGTTGAAAGTTGATGGTTTGTGTGATTAAAATTCCTTTTCCCAGGTTCTTCCAGGAAAACTGATGGACACAGAAGAGAAATTACTTTTTTTTCCCCAATTTTTCCTTGTTTAGAAGCTTTATTTCCTTGGAAATTTGGGGTTTTTCAGGACTGAACATTGGCTGCTCATGGAAGCAAAAAGGTGCTGCAGGAATGTTTGGAATCACCCAAAAATTGGGATCCTGAATTCCATCAACACATGCCAGGACTGGGATGGCAGGTTGGGAATTCTCAGGCTGCTGGGATGGGAAAATCCTTTTGGAAAACATCACAATAATGTTCTTTTTCTGGTTATTAAAATGAAAATAAATCATTTTCTGTCGTGTTGACTTCACAAACTTCATGGAGTTCTGGAAAGTTCATCAGCTCCAAACTTAATATGTTAATTAATTAACCCATTAATTATTAATTATTTGGATGAGGAGCTGTTGCATCCATAAAAATTTGAATTCTTCTCTAAATTTATCCTGTTGTGTTTTTTTTTAATGCTGCCATAGGAGCAAAAAAAGTAAGTACCTTCTATTTGTTATGTGGTTTTTTTGGGAATTCTGGAATATCCAGGAATGTCAGCACCAGTGGGATATTTATTACATAAATTTCTGCAGAGTTTTCTTGGAAATAATTAATTTTAAAGAGTTTTTTTAAATTAATTTCAGCTCTGGCAATGGGAGGGAATCTCCTGGGAGTTCCTCATTATGGAATTCCTACTCCATAATGCACCTCATCCATGAGGGTTGCAATTCCAGGGCTTGGAGCTGCTTAAAAACTGGAGAGAAATAATTTAAAAAATTTTTTAAAAACAAAATTAAATTTTGAATTTAAGTTTAAAAAATGCAGCTTTTAAATTTAGTTTTAAAATGAAGAAATTGTAGGATTTTTTTAATGCAAAATTCTATAATTTTTTTGTTTTAATCATTATTTACTATAATAAATGTATTTCTATGTAAAGGTCTTAACAAAAATTTATTGCTCTATAAAATAAAGGAGAAAAACATAAAATAAATTCAAAAATTCAAAATATGTTTTAATTTTGGATTTTTTCTTTAAATTCAGAATTGAAATCTCAATTTTTAAGCATTTTTAGCTGCATCAAAGTTTCCCAACTCCAGGGGAAAAAAAAAAGAAAAATCTCCTTTTGCCATTTCTAATAATTTGTCTACCTGGAATCTAATTAATATCTTAAATTCTTACCAATTTAAATGTGTAAAGGCAAAACTTTATTAATATGTGAATTTAAATGGAAATATTCAAGACCTGAAAAAAGCATTTATGTGTAAATTTTATGTTATATTTTTAATCAATAAATTTTAAATTAAACGACAACTGAAAATTAAACTGAAATTTAAAGTTAAGCCTTGGACTTGAGGCTTCCAAAATCTCCAAGGAATTATTGGAATTGCAAACTTTTGAGGATATTTCATCTGTCTGATAATTTTATTTGGCAGTCTGCCACAGGTAAATTTTTATTAATTAATTATTGAATTAATCATGAGATTTCCAGCTCCTGGACAAATTTAATTTGCCAATAACTTGGATTATATCCCAAAATTCAATCCCACTTTTTCAGCAGCTGCCTTTTAGTATGAAAACCCAATCAAGAGTAAACCTCCAAAAACTCAAAAATTGGAGCCAATTTTCCCAAAATTTTGCCTAATTGGGAATAAGTAACAAATAATTAATGACTAACCCACTAACTTGGAATAATATCATATAATTCCCAAGGATTTGAACAAAATCCTGTTGTTTTGTTTTTTTTTTCTTGCCTTAAAATTTCAAGTAATGGGGGGAATTCTTGGCAGGAATATTTTAGGAGGCATTGAATTCTTTGGAATTCAAGCTTATCCCAAAAAGGAGAAATAAATGGAATATTTGCTCTTTTTCCCGGGAATATTAGTGGATAAAAACATCTCCTGCATGCTCTTTCTTTGCTCTGCTGCCACTGCATTTGTTGTTATTATCTCTCCATGCTGCCCATTTATTTTTGGGAAGATGAGGACACGGAAAAATCCCTGCTCCGTGGACAAAGTTTGGCTGGAAAAACACCGGAACGACGAAGCCGCGCGGGAAGCGCCGGAGCAGCGGGAAGCGCCGGAGCCCGAGGCCGTCAACGGGATCTGCCACGAGGATTCCATCGAGGGGGACTTCAAGGGGGACCCGAAAAAACCCAGGAATGGCAAAAAGCAGAGGAAAAGGAAGCGCTCCCCGAAAGCCAAAGCTCAGGATTCCAAGCTGGAGGCGATCCTGGCGGGAATGTCGGCGGAGCACGTGTGGTTTGACAAGCCCTTGTACGACCGCGCCGAGAGCGCCTACAGGATAAAATTAGCGGATTCCCAGAGTTGGGAATCACCCGAGACTGGGAAAATGGCTGAGGAATCTCCTGCCGTGGCCAGGTCGAAATCCAGCCAAGATATTCCCAAGGTGAGGATGCTCCCGGCGTGTTCCCACGGAAACCTGGCCGCCTGTCACCACGTTGTCCAAGGGGTTTGGATCAACAAGTTTGACTTCGATAAGGCCGAGAGGGCGTTCATGGAGAAATCCCAGTTTTTCCTTCCTCCCAACGTCCTGGCCATCCCATCCGCGTGGGCGAATTCCAGGCTGGGAACGCCGGATGAGGGCTACGGCACGGCCTTGCCCACTCCTGCCACGCCAGGCTTGGCTCCTGGCATTCCCAACTCTCCCGTGGCCTCCGTTCCCAGTTTGCCCAGCTCCGACCAGCAGACGGTCAACGGGAAGCCGCAGATTTCCAACTGGGAAGTTCTGGCATCCGAGGTGTGGCTGGAAAAGCCTCTCTACGATGATGCTGAGAAGAATTTTTATGAGAAGATGTTGGATGGGCACCCCTCGGATAAAACCCAACGTGGCTGCCCGGAAGAATCCAAGAACCACAACCCTGGGAAGGAAACAGGAATCGCCTCCACCAACCCTGAGCTCCCTGATATTCCCAAGGAAAATCCCACCTGCTTTTTCCTGCACAAGGACAGTGAATCCGTGTGGCTGAATAAGGTGACCTACGACAGGGCTGAATCCAGATATTTCGCCTTGGAAGCGGCCAGAGCAGCGGAGAAAACAGGGATCCAGGAATCTGCTGCAGAAAATCCCTCCCATCCAGCTGCTCCGAGCATTCCCGCTCCGGAAACGAAGTAGGAGAAGTTTCTTTGGGGGTAACACCCATGCAAAAAAACCCAAAAAACAGCCAGGTCGGGATTGAGCCAAAAGGAATTTGCATGTGGAGAAGACTGGGTGGACTTGGAGATGATCCTGGTGGGCAGGGGGGAAAATCCTTCAAGGAATTCCCTTTTCCTGAGGAATTCTGGTGGATAAAGGCTGTGTTTGTATGGAGTTAAAGGTTGAATGTTTAAAGGCAGGGCTGGGAAATGAGCTCATTATCCCCCTTTTTGCATGGATTCAGCACCATCCTCCTTTCCATCCTCTCATTCCATATAAAAATCTGCATCATAACCAGGATCCAGCTTGAAGAAGGTTTGGAAGTGACTGGAATACCATTTAGGGAATCACTCTGGTGGGAGCATGTGCTGTAGTTTGGTTTTTTTGAGGGAACTTCTAATCCAGTCTGTTAATTTTTGGAATGCCCTTGGGTCTTTCCAAAGGCAGAGCTAAGGTGGAGACGGATATTCCTGGAAAAAAAGACTCTTGGAGCATCCGTCCTTATTTCTGACACTTCTGATCCATGAATTTTGTTGGGATTTGTTGGAAAGCTTTTAGGATCTTTGTGTCAAGGGATTTAGGGGTCAAATACCTTTCACCTGGTCCTGTTTGGGATTATTTTCTCTTTAGCTGGTCATAACTGGATATTTGGGAACATGCACGTAAAAAAGTGGGATAAATTTGTCTGTATTTGGGATTTTCTGCGAATGATCCTGGTTGGAATTCCAGCAGGTGCTGGAGATTTGGGTGTGCAAATTTGTTTTGCTGCAGCTCCTGTGTCTGGTGGGCTTTGGTCTCTTCCAAGTGGGCAGATAAGGAAGGATTTGATTTCAGGAAAATGATCTCTAGCTACCATGGAAGTGGTTTTTTTTGGAAAACTGTGGGATTTGGGATGATGAGGAGAGGCTTTGTGGAGCCTGCTCCAGTTGTGGTTTTCTTGTGCTGCTCTCCACCTCCTCAAACTTCTGCTGTCTCTGTCCCTTGCTGGAATTCAGGGCACTTCCTCTTTTCCTCCTTTTTGAGGGCTCTGTTTCCCTGTTTCCCTTCAAATTAAGGATTTAACTCACCTTTGGAAGCTGCTCCATAAAAATCCCCTGTTTCCCAGCAGGATTTGGGGTGTTTGTTGCTGTTTTTCCCTGTAGTGCCAGGTCTGTCCCCTCTCAAGTGTTGCTTATCTTTTTTAATAAAGATTTCCCAGTGATCTTGTGGATGCCCCATCCTTAGAAGTATCCAGGGAAAAATTGGATGAGGCTTGGAGCAACCTGGGATAGTGGAAGGTGTCCCATGGCAGGGGGCTGGAACTAAATTATCTTCATGGTCTTTTCCAACCCAAACTATTCCATTATTTCAATTCCCTTTTTATTCTCCTACACAAGACATTTTCCTCAGCATGAACTAGAAAATCCTGGGGTTTTTTTGGATTTTTTTTTTTTGTGGAATAAAGTCTGGATCAGCTGATTCATCCCATCCCCACTCCACACCCAGGTCAGGCAGGTGGGTGATTAATCTGTCCTGCTTTTTTAAGAGGATCCTGGATACTTAAATCCGCAGCCAAGCCGAGCTGCAGGCACAGAAACCGCTCCTGACGGGCTGTTAACCTTCAATCCCTGCGGGAATTCACTTTTTGTGGAATATTTTCCCAGGAAAATGGCTGTGGATTACTTCCTGCACGACAAGATCTGGTTCGAGAAGTTCAAATACGACGACGCCGAGCGAAGGTTCTACGAGCAGATGAACGGCCCCATGGGTGGCCCCTCCCGCCAGCAGGTAATTCCCAATCCCAGGAATTCCAGAGTAAGTCAAAGGACATGATCCACCTGGATTTTTGTGGGATTTCCACTCTCGGTGCTATTTTTTCCCCCAAATCTTCCTGGAGCTCTCTAAGCTGTTTAAGATCCATTCGGTTTTTTTTTTTTTTTCCTTGTTTTCTGTGGAATCTGAAGGATTTGATCCCAAGGAATTGGGAGATCAGTTGTCCTTCTAACAGGTGAATCAGTCCCAGCTTCCGGAAGTTATCCTTAATTTGTGGGGGCCACAATTTGAGCTGGAAATCCCTAAATCCCCAATTTTATTGGCTAAGAGCATCCCTGTCCCACTTCATCCAGGGAAAATGCTGCGTTGCTTCCATTTTGGAGCAGTCCTTTGGGATATTCCAAGGGAATACAAACCTAAAGTTTGAGCAGAGGCACCACAGCTGCAAGGATTTTTGGGGGGGGATTTTTTTATCCCTCTCTTTGCACTCCTGGAAATATTCCAGGTGTTCCAGTGGAAGACTGTTCGTGGTACCGGTGAGTTGGGGAGGGGGAAGCATGATCCTGCTGAGCTGAAATATTTCCAGCTTCCATATTATCCCAAAATTATTCCTGTTCCAAGGTTCAGAGCTTTCCTAACCTCTTCCTGCTCCTAACTGCTTGTGCCTTTGGAATGCTGTGTGTTCTGTGCCTCTTTCCAAGTGTTTACAGGGAAGCTTTTTGCTGGAATTCTAACTTTTAGGCACATTCCAGCTATTCCTGCTGCCCATCCTGGCTTAGGTTCTGGCACAGCACCTGGGAGACCGGGAATAAAAAAAATTGGGAGCTCTGGATGAGTGCTGGAAGTAGGTTTTGGAGTGAAAACCTCTTGGAACAGCTCAACTATTTCAAGGCACATCAGGAGCTTCCAGTGAAGGAGTTTGGTGTGGGAGAGGTGGTTTGGGGGATGTTTACAGGAATTTATCAGGCACTTCCCCCATGGAAAAATAGTCTTAAAACCTCTTTGGAAGTAGCAGGAAGTGGAGCCCACCTGGATGTGTCCAGGCTGTTTGTCCTTTATTTTCTGTTTAACTCAGGGTTTGGGGGTTTGTGGGAAATTTTACATCTTGGATCTTGCTGATGGGGAGGGGTTGCAGTCTGGGAAAGGCAAGGAGTGAACAGATGATGGAATTTCCAGGGAGGGAATCTTGAAATCCAGGCTAAGGCATGGCAGCAGGAGCATAGGGAAAAAATTCCAGGTGTTCTGGGTCCCCACCTCTGGATAGAGCAGAGTCAGGGTTGTCACTTCCTGCCTGAACTCAGGTAATAGTATGGAAAAATCCTGCTGGAGGCTGGGTTTTTAAGGAGTTCTGGAGTCACTCCAACCTCCTGGCAGCATCCCAAACTTTTCAGGGTAATTATAGGGAATTTAAAAGCTCTTTGACTGGATGATCCTTCTGGACACGTGACCAGGGACTGCCCAATTTAGCCCCAATCCTTACCGCAAAAATCACTGAATCATGGAAAGAACAATTCCCAATTTTCCCAATTCCCTCGATCCTTCCTTTCATTGTGTTTTTTTTTTACACTTCCCTGATGAATTTTTTTTCCCCCTCCATGTTTCAATATTTTTTTTTAAAAAAGAAACTCTTGGTTCTTTCTGCGCTGTTTGCAGGAGAACGGAGCCAGCACGATCCTCCGCGACATTGCCAGAGCCAGGGAGAATATCCAGAAATCGCTGGCCGGAGTGAGTACCCAAGCTCTCACCAGCTGGCTTCCTGCATCCCATTTTTATTTTTTTTTCTTTTTATGGAATTCTAATCCCATAGACCGTTTGGCTTCTTGGTTGGAAGCTAGAGGAGAAGACCAAGGTGTGCAGCCAGCTCCGCCCCGTCCCCACGCGCTGCTCGCCCGCAGTGCTGCCAAAACTGGATTTGGGTTGAAAGAATTCCCTGAATTGGGCTTTTCCTTCCCTTTTTTCTTTTTTCTTTTTTTTTTTTGGTTTTTTTTGTTGTTGGTTTTGTTGGGTTTTTTTGTTTTTGTTTTTGTTTTTTGGGCTTTTCCTGGTGGGATGTTCCCATGGGTCTTAACTAACAGGTTCCAACTGGCTGAGCGTGTGGCTGTTTTTTTGGGATACACTGGGCTGCCACCTTCTCTTCCCTGTTTTGCTTCCGGTTTAGGGGATGTGCAAAAAAAAAAAAAAACCAACCCAAAAAAGTTGTATTTTCCATCTGCTGCATCCAGGGAATTCAGCTTGGCTACAAGCTCCGAGGCTGGAGCATCCTGGAGGAGCTCGGGAATGTACTTTGTGGAGGTGTTTTTGTGCTGAGTGCTGACAAGACAGTTAAAAAAATAATCTTCATTTTTGTTAAAGGAAGTTAAAATACTAATGAGTGGATTTATGGGAAAGGAAAATCCATGGAATACAGCCCAGGTGTATTGATTTCCTGCTTCTGCAGAGGGACTCCTAAAGGAATCCATCCATTGTTTGGCCTCAATTCCCAAGCACCCTCAGCTTCTATCTTTGATCAGTCCAATATCAGGCAATAACAAGGAATTCCCCCTTTCCCAAGGGGAATATTCCATATTCCTCCTTATACCAGCAGAAAGGAGCCAGGCATTTGGGATTAATATAAGGAATCAGGATTTCAGTCAACAGCTTAAGGAAAAATTTTCAGGAACTGGCTCATTTTATACAAAAAATATGGCTAAAGGAGGCCCCCATCCCAAAAAAGGTAAAAAGTTCCTTTGGGAAGAACTTTTGGAATTGGGCAAGGGGCAGGGAATCTAAACCCAAATCACCTGGAAGTGCTGCTTATCCTCATCTTCCAGAGTGTTTTGCCAAAGATGTGGAATTTCTTTCCTGACTCCTGTTAAAGAGCTTTTTTTGGGAGAGAATCACAGAAGATTGGATTATCCAGGTGCTGTAACAGGGAATTGGTAAAGCAACAGCCCCAAGCCAGGATAAGAATTTTGGGATATAAGTTGTTTGGAGACGTTTTTGGGGATTAGTGCTGGATGTAAAAAAATGCTGGATATTTTATGTTCCTGGGAAAGGGGTTGGATCTTCCACATGGCTGAAGAAATAGTTGGAATATCCCTCAAGGATCATCATAAATGGTGGATAACCAGGTTGGACTTTAGAGCATTCCTAAACTTCTTCCTTGCATTCCCAACCCCCAAAATTTATGCTGTGTAATCCAGAGAAAAGTGGGAAGAGCAAAAATCCCAGGATTTTTGTCTTTTCTTTCTCCAGAGTTACTGTGAGGGGTCTTAGGATGTGGCAAGGGAAGAGCTGGCTGTGAAAAGATGGGAAAATGGGAGTTTAGTGCATTTTTGCTGGGAATTTCAGGCTGGGATTGTGTCATAACATAAAATGTGGGAATGAGCACGTGGAATATGATGAGAGTCTGGAGTTCCTCAATTAGGAGGAAAAGCAGGAAGTAGAACAGGAAATTCCACCTGAGCGTGAGAAAAAAAAATTATTGTCTCTGATATTTAAAATGTATTTTAGGGATTCAAACCTCAGGGAATAACAGATGTTTATGCACCAAGTTGTTCTGCCAAACTCCTGTTTTGTGCCCTTCATAATTCCCAGGGATTTGATTTGTGTGGATAATTAAGTTTATGCACAATTCCAGCTTTCCCAAGCACTTCTGCTGCCCAGAATATTTGAGACAGGCTGCAGCTTTGAGGTGTTTTCAGCACAAAAAATCATGGATTAAAAATAAAGGATTTGAAGGCTTTATACAAGAGAGCAGAGGAAGGGAGGGAAGTGATGCTGTGGAGCTCCCCACCTGTGGAATTTTGAATTCTTATCCCTGATAAAATTTATGGATGATTGTTTGGAGCTGGAAGTTGGAAGAGGGAATGGTTTTTGTGTGCTGTAATGTAAGTGTAGTGCCCACATTCCCAAAGCTTGGAGCATCCTCTCCTCAGGGAGCATCTCACAGTCTCATAAAGGCAATATTTTCCATAATTTTTAAGGATTTGGGACATGGTTGTGCCTCTTGCATTGTCTTATGGGTTCCAATTAAGATCTCTTGATTGCTTCAGCTTGGGACAGGTATCCTTTGCTCTTTCCATGCTTTTCCTTCTTTTTTAAATTTTTTTGAGGAATTATTATGAACAGGGAAGAGAAATCTCCTCTCCCAGTGCTGGCACTGCTGGGGCACCTCAAATCCTGGGACAAAAAGGACATTGAGGGCTGGAGTGTGTCCAGGGAAGGGAATGGATTGGGAAGGGTCTGGAGCACCAGGAGCAGCTGTGGGAGCTGGGAGGGCTCAGCCTGGGAAAAACAGGAGGTTCAGGGGGGACCTTCTCACTTCCACAAATCCCTGACAGGATTCCCAAGTGGGAATCGGGATCTGCTCCCAGGGAATGACAGGATGAGAGGAAACCACCAGAGGGGAAATTTAGCTGGAATATTAGGAAAATTCCTCGTGGAAAGGGCTGTCCAGCCCTGGCCCAGAGGTGGAGTCCCCATTCCTGGAGGGATTTGACATCCCTGTGGATATGGCACTTGGGGACGCGCTCCGTGGTGGCCTTGGGGGAACTCTTGGACCCGATGAGCTCAGAGGGATTTTCCCACCTCTGTAATTCCATGATTCCCATCCTTGGAGCATCAGGCATGGTGTGATGAGCCCACAGCATGAGCTCCCTGCAGACAACAAGATGTTCCTGGAGAAGACCCCAGAATTCCTGGGGGAACGTTTGCAGTGCAAGGCTGTTTTCCCACCGCTCCGTAACTTCCCCTTGCATGCGGCTCTTCCCTGCGCTTGAGTTCCCTCTGGAATTGCGAAACCTTTTCCCATCTTCCCAAACTTTTTCCCACCCTGCAGCAGAAGACCCCTGCTCGGAGCAAGGAAGCTCCTTGTGCCCGTCCCAAGAAACAGTCGGGACGCTCCGCCGTAAGTGAGCCGTGCATGGATGGAGCCTGTGGAAAAACGGGAGAGGATTTGGCGGGATGAGGATGTGGAGCAAGTTCTCCTTCCTCAGGGTTTGGCACTGGGATGAACCTGGATAATGGGATCCCATCCCAGCTCCGTGTCCAGGGATCTGCCCTCACCTTCCTGAGCCTGAATCTGCAGCTGAGATGGAATTTTTTCCTGCCCCTTTGGGATTTCCCAGCCTCATCCCTGGAAGTGTCCGAGGTCAAAGTGGACAGGGCTTGGAACAGCTTGGGGTAGTGGAACATTGTCTGGAAGATCCTTAAAATCCCAACCCAAACCATTCCATGATTCAGACCTTTCCTTGTACCTTGTATTCTTCATCTTATCCCTGCTTTTCCCTCTTCCCATCTTACATGATTGCTGAGATTCCACACTGGAATAAAAGAGAATAAATTATTCTCTCTTCACTTAGAAATGACAATTCAAGGGCAAATCCTGTTATTTTCTTTCCCTTTGTTGCCTGGAATTGATGGATAAGGAACCTCCTTAGCATTAAATAGTGGAACATTGTCTGGAAGATCCTTAAAATCCCAACCCAAACCATTCCATGATTCAGACCTTTCCTTGTGCCTTGTATTCTTCATCTTATCCCTGCTTTTCCCTCTTCCCATCTTACATGATTGCTGAGATTCCACACTGGAATAAAAGAGAATAAATTATTCTCTCTTCACTTAGAAATGACAATTCAAGGGCAAATCCTGTTATTTTCTTTCCCTTTGTTGCCTGGAATTGATGGATAAGGAACCTCGTTAGCATAAAACAAAAAAGAAAAATCTCTTTTTTTTTTTTTTGGTGTCAAAAATCCATTGAAACCAGAGTTGGAATAATTATTCCCTCAGGATGTGTTAAAGCAGATTGCAATTGTTAGGAATTAAAGGCTGGGCTGGGGAAGGTGGGAGTCTAGAATTCCTGGGATCTTTCCAGCTTTCCCGGTGTTACCTTAGGCAGGTCATTCCTGTCCCTCAGTGGGTTGGGAGAGGAGACCAAGGGACTCCCAAGATTTTTAAGGGGCTTGGTGTGAAATTTTATATAAATTTTATGTGGTTTTAGTGGCAATTTGGGATCTGAGAGTGGGAAAAGTGATTTTATCCTTTGCTCCTTGGTGCCAGCTGAAATACCTCGGGATTTAGTCCATGCTTCATTTTATAGAGCTGCTCCATTAGTTTCTATCCTAATTTAGAGAAAATATCCTTGGTTTTAGTTCAGCTCCTGAAATTCCTTCTCTCCCTGAAGACACGACTCTGCTTTGCTTCATGGATTTTTCAGGAGGAGGGGGAACAACTCAACTTCATCCGTGTTTTCCTCGTTGCAGAGTGCAAGCACAACCCCCTCTGGAGCTGCTGGTGACCAAAATGAGCTCCTGTCCCGAATTTCCCACCTGGAAGTGGAAAACCAGAACCTCCGCAGTGGTGAGTGGAGAATTCCTTCTCCTAGCTGGAGACCTGACACACAGCTGGGAATTGATGGGTCATTTTTCCTACTTTTCCCTCCTTTTCCCAGTGGTTGCAGACCTCCAGATGGCCATTTTCAAGCTGGAAAGCCGCCTGAACGCTCTGGAGAAATCCTCAACTTCCCACCAGCCCTCATCTGTTCCTCCAACCCAGGTGAGCCTTGGAAAAATGCTGGAATTTCTCTCCAGGAATCGTAACCAAAGATCCATGTGGACAGACGTCCTGTTCTGTTACATCCATATAAACCCCACAGCGTGTCCTGAGCAGTGGAGATTCCCATTCCTGAGCTTTTTTTTGGCTGCTCTGCTCCAACTCTGGGTTAATATTTTCCCTCTTTTTCCCTTAAAAAAACCTCGGATCCGGTGAAGAAAGTGGAACCGTTCAGCCTTCCCTCCAAAAAAGTGGAGCTCCCGGCCAAGAAAGCCGAGCCAGCCGCTGCTGAGGATGATGAGGATGATGACATTGACCTTTTTGGGAGCGACGATGAGGAGGAAGACCAGGAAGCTGCCAAAGTCCGGGAAGAGCGGCTCCGGCAGTACGCGGAGAAGAAGGCCAAGAAGCCGGGGCTCATCGCCAAGTCTTCCATCCTGCTGGATGTGAAGCCAGTGAGTGGGATCTGGGGATTTGGGAGCTCTAGGAGTGGGGCTGGGAATCCTCTCATCCGTGTGGGTGGTGGTGGTGGCACCTGTGGAATTCCAAACGAGGGCTGGGAGCCAGGTGGGATTTGTTGCCGTGGAAGCCTGGGATGGGTTTGGATGGATGGGACCTTAAATCCCAACTCATTCCATAGGCAGGGACACTTTCCACTATCCCAGGTTGCTCCAACCTGGACTTGGACACTTCCAGGGATGGGGCAGCCAAAGCTTCTGTGGGAATTCCATTCCAGGGCCTCACCACCCCCCCAGGGAGGAATTTCTTCCCAATATCCCATTTAATCTTACCCCATTCCAGTTTAAAACTGTTCCCCCTTGTCCTGTCACTCCATCCTTGTCCAAAGTCTTGGATCTCCTTGAGGCACTGGAAAGGGGCTCTGAGGTCTCCTGGAGCCTTTTCCAGCCAAGAAACTTTGGCTCAGTCGTGACATTCCCAGAGATGTCACTTGGAGCTGCTGATGGTCTCCAGGAAAACACTAAAACCTCCCCAATTCCCACTTTTCCAGTGGGACGACGAGACCGACATGGCCAAGATGGAGGAGTGCGTCCGCTCCATCCACATGGACGGGTTGGTGTGGGGAGCCTCCAAACTGGTCCCAGTCGGATACGGCATCAAGAAACTCCAGATCCAGTGCGTGGTGGAGGACGAGAAGGTCGGGACAGACATCCTGGAGGAGGAGATCACCAAGTTTGAGGACTACGTAAGTCTTGGGATGGGATGTGGGAAGGGCCTGGAACCCACGGGAGGGGGTTAACTCAGGTGTGTTTTCCTGGGAACACCTGGATGACTCCAGCTTTTGTCCCCTTCCAGGTGCAGAGCGTGGATATTGCTGCTTTTAACAAGATTTAGAAGGGAAAACTGTATCCCCCTGATCCGAACCTGGAATTAATAAAGATGAACATTGGGAGTGCACGTTGGGTCGTGGGTTTTTCCCTGGGGTGCAGCTTCTCCAGGGGGATTTGATGGGAGATTTTGGGATGTTGGAGCAACCTGGGCTAGTGGAAGAGGATTGGAATGAGATATTTAAGGTCTCTTCCAACCTAAATCATTCCATGATTTCCCCATCCTTCCTGGAAGGAAAGATCTCAAGACATGGACCTGAATTTTGGGGTTGGGATGAAGGTCTCAGGGTGTTTCCAGTCACCTTTCCCAAGGTTTAGAGACCCCAGTCACTCCCTACAAAAAAGCCAGGATGAACAACCAGGAAGCATCCAGGAATTGCTGGTTTGGGATGGATTTTATCCCTCTTTCCTTGCCCAGGTCGCTTTAGCCCAGGTGACATTCCTGAGCGTGGCCTGGCATGGGGACAGGTGACATTTCTGACTTTGGGAACACGAGGTCTGTCCCAGTGCCAGAGTCCAAGGTCTGGGGCCACCAAGGGACGCTGGAAGCTCCATTGGACTGTGCTTTGAGGGGACAAGTGACATTCCTGACTTTGGGAACACGAGGTCTGTCCCAGTGCCAGAGTCCAAGGGCCACCCAGAGCCACGGGAAGCTCCATGGGATTGTGCTGCAAGCCTGTCCCTTGTCCTGCTGGGGCAGTCACTTGACATGTGACACGTGTCCCTCGCAGGGTCCTGCCACCCCCAGAGCACTGCTAGCAGTGTCCCTTGTCCCCTGTGCTGCCATCCTCAGTCCCTGCTGGTCCAGGCAGTGCCACTTGTTCCTTCTGTGTCCCCCACGGGCCACCATCCCTGTGCCGTGTCCTCCATGTGCTGCCATCCCCCGTGCCCAGTGTCCCGCCTCTGTCACCATCCCGGTGTCACCCATGTGTTGCGATCCCTGTCCCGTGTCCCCTGTGTGCTGCCATCCCCGTGTCCCCCTTGTGCTGCCATCCCTGCTGCCCTGTCCCTGTTGTCCCCCATGTCCCACTGCCCCTGTATCTATCCTCTGCTGCTATCCCGGTGTCCCCACCATGCTGCCATCCCTGTGCCACATCTGCTGTGCGCTGCCACCCCGCGTGTCCAGCTGTGACCAACTCTGTCCCGTGTCCCCCTTGTGCTGCCATCCCTGCTGCTGTGCCCCCGTGTCACCAGCCCTGCCCCGTGTCCCCTTGTGCTGCCCCCCCTATGTCCCCTCTGCTGTGCGCTGCCACCCCGCGTGTCCAGCTGTGACCAGCCCTGCCCCGTGTCCCCCTTGTGCTGCCGTCCCCGTGTCCCTCTTGTGCTGCCATCCCCGCTGCTCTGTGTCCCCGTGTCACCAGCCCTGTCCTGTGTCCCCTTGTGCTGCCATCCCCGTGTCCCTCTCGTGCTGCCATCCCTGTGCCACATGTCCACTGTGTGCTCCCACCCCGCCTGTCCAGCTGTGACCAACCCTGTCCCGTGTCCCTCTTGTGCTGCCATCCCCGCTGCTCTGTGTCCCCGTGTCACCAGCCCTGTTCCGTGTCCCCCTTGTGCTGCCATCCCCACTGCCCCCCGTCCCCATGTCGCCAACCCTGTCCTGTGTCCCCTTGTGCTGCCATCCCCGTGTCCCTCTCGTGCTGCCATCCCTGTGCCACATGTCCGCTGTGCGCTGCCACCCTGCGTGTCCAGCTGTGACCAACTCTGTCCCGTGTCCCCTTTGTGCTGCCATCCCCGCGTCCTGTGTCGCCAACCCTGTCCCATGTCCCCTTGTGCTGCCATCCCTGCTGCCTCGAGTCCCCATGTCCCCCTTGTGCTGCGATCCCCGCGTCCTGTGTCACCAACCCTGTCCCGTGTCCCCCCGTGTGCTGCCATCCCTGCTGCTCTGTGTCCCCCTGTCACCAACCCTGCCCTGTGTCCCCCTTGTGCTGGCCATCCCCGCTGCCCCGCGTCCTGTGTCACTGACCCTGTCCCGTGTCCCCTTGTGCTGCCATCCCCGCCGCCCCCTGTCCCCGTGTCGCCGTCCCCGCGTCCCCGTGTCTCCAGCCCTGTCCCGTGTCGCCAGCCCTGTCCCCGTGTCGCCGTGTCTCCAGCCCTGTCCCGTGTCGCCGTTCCCGCGTGCCCCCACCCCGCCCTTCCGTATCCCTCCTATTCCCCCGCTCCTCCCCGTGTCCCCACCCCTGTCCCCTCGTCCCCGCCCCGCCATGGCGCCGCTGGCGGACCTGTACCAGGTGTCCATGGCCTACGGGCACTGGCGGGCCGGGCGACACCGCGCCCCGGCCGCCGCCGAACTCTTCTTCCGCCGCCCTCCCTTCCGCGGCTCCTTCGCGCTCGGCGCCGGCCTGGCCGAGGGGCTGCGGGGGCTCCGAGCCTTCCGCTTCTCCGCTGCCGGTGCGTGGTGACAGCGGGGGACACGGCGGGGACAGAGAGGCAACGTTGTAGGGAGGAGCGGTGGGCGAGGGGGCGGCGTCCCAGTGGGATTTTGGGGGATAGGGAGCAGCTCCAGAGGGCAGGGCGGGACGGGGGAGAGGATGAGGAAGGGACGGGAGAGGGTTAAGGGGGAGGGAGGGGGAACAACTCAGGGGGACAGGATGGGACAGTGGGGAGGATGAGGAAGGGACGGGAGAGGGGTAAGGGGAAGGGAGGAGGAGAAACAACTCAAAGGGATAGTGGGGACAGGATGGGACAGTGGGGAGGATGAGGAAGGGACGGGAGAGAGTTAAAGCGGGAGGGAAGAGTAGAAACAACTCGAGGGGACGGGAGAGGATGAGGAAGGGACGGGAGAGGGTTAAGGGGGAGGGAGGAGGAAGAACAACTCGAGGGGACAGGGGGGAGGATGAGGAAGGGACGGGAGGAGCGGTGGAGGGAGAGGGAGAAGGGAACCTTCCCAGGGAGGTTTTGGAGCAGCTCCAGGGGACAGGAGGGGAAAGGGCAGAGGATGAGGAAGGGATAGCGGGGAGGGTGGGAGGGACGCGGGGGAAGGAGGGAAATTCCCCCCGGAGGAGGATGGGGAGCAACTCAGGGAGAGAGAGATGGGACAGCATCCAGAGGGACTTAAGGGGGGCAGAGACATTTCTCAGAGCGATCTGGGGATGGGGAACCCCCCCAGGGGGATTTGGGGAGGACGGGAATCCCTCAAGAGGACTTGATGGGGACAGGAACATCACTCAGAGGGACTTGGGGGACAGGGGAACCCCCCTGGGGGACTGTAGGGGATCAGGACAACTCATAAAGGGACAGGGACATCTCTCAGAGGAACTTAGGGGACAGGGAGACCCTTCAGGGGACACAGGGCAGGAATGGACACAAAGAGCCCCGAGGGAAACTTTGGGGAGGACACTGGGACACCCTCCAGAGATGTCCCTCGGAGGGGACATGGGCCACCCCACGCTGTCACACTCCGTGCTGGGGGTGCTGTCACCCTCCTGCTGTCACTCACCTGTCCAGGGGAGGCTCGGTGTCCCCCCCACCTCCCCGTGTGCCCCTCGTCCCTGGTGTCACCGCGCTGTCCCCGCAGACGTCGCGTACCTGCGCTCCGTCCTGCCCAGCACCATCGACGACGCCTTCTTCGACTACCTGGCCACCCTGGATGCCTCCGAGGTGACCGTCACCGCCATTCCCGAGGGCTCCGTCATCTTCGCCAGGGTGGGACCCCCCTCCATCTTCTTTCCTGACCATCCCATCTCTCCCGGCTTCCGGATCTCCCTTTTTCCTTGAGCCTGGGATCCCTGGAACTCCAATGCTGCTTTTCCCAGTGCCCCCCTTTTCCCTGACCCTGGGACTATGAACCCCCCATCTTGGCCATCCTCGTGTCCCCACCCTGTGACTTTGGTTGTGCTAGAGGGTCCCAGGATGTGGAAGAGATGAGAATCAAAACTCCATGTTTCAGAAGGCTGATTTATTATATTATAATATTATATTATATTATATTATATGAAAATGCTATACTAAAACTATACTAAATAGAGAAAAAGGATCCATCAGAAGCAGGAAAAGAAAGAAAGGAATGATAATAAAATCTTGTGACTGCTCACAGCCTTGACACCGGTGGCTGTCATTGGTCATCAACTAAAAACAATTTCACACGCTGGGTAAACAATTCTCCAAATCACATTCCAAAGCAGCAAAAAGGGGAGAAGCTGAAGCTTCCCAGCTTCTCAGGAGAAAAGATCCTGGCAAAAGGATTTTTCATAAAATGTGACATTGTGACCCCCTTTTCCTTCACACTGGGAACCCCTGGAACCCCTTTCCTGGGCACAGGGACAATCTGGACCCTCATTCCTGGGCAATAGGATCCCCCTGCACCCCCTTCCCTGGCACTGAAATCCTCTTGTACCCCCTTTTCCTTCACCAATATCCCCCTGCAACCTCTTTCCTGACCATCCCACCTCTCCCAGGCCTAGTCCTTCCCTTTTCCTTGGCTCTGGCATCCCCTGGACCCCCATTCCTGCCTTTCCCAGCTCCTCCCTGCTCCAGGGGGACCGGGATGTCACTGCTGTTCCCACAGGTGCCGTTCCTGCAGGTGAAGGGGCCGCTCCTGGTGGTGCAGCTGCTGGAGACCACCTTGCTGTGCCTGATCAACTACGCCAGGTATTTTGTCATGGGGATGATCCCAAAGCCCCTGGAAGACGGAGGGGAGCAGGGAAGGGAGTGCAGCACCCCTAAATCTACAGGGACACCCCAGTTCTGGGGGTGCCATGACCCCACAAGTCCCCTACTGTGATTTAACTGCTGGAATTCTGCCAGTTGAATTGGAGGGTGTCCCAGTGTCCCCCTAAGTTTTCCTGAGGGCTTCCCATGTCCAGCCCACCCTGTGGTCCCTCAGGTTCTCCTGAGAGATGTCCTGCTCCTCCACAGGTCACCTTTAGGATCTCCCTGTCCCCCCACCTTGATCAACCCCACCACATCCCTGTCCACCGAATCCCGCGGTGATCCCTGCCTCATCCAAGCAGGGAGAGTCCCAGAGCCCCTTTCCCTTCGGCTGTGCTGGCTCTGCGTGACCTGTCCCCTTTTGTCCTCCAGCCTGGTGGCCACCAACGCTGCCAGATTCCGTCTGCTCGCTGGCCCGGACGTGAAGCTGATAGAGATGGGGCTCCGCCGCGCGCAGGGGCCGGACGGAGCCCTCTCGGCCTCCAAATATTCCTACATTGGGGGTGAGTGCCACCCCACAGCGCCCGGTGCCACCACGGCCCTGCCATCACCTGGGTGTCCCCCCTGTCCCTCCTCGCAGGCTTCGACTGCACCAGCAACATCCTGGCGGGAAAACTCTACGGAATTCCCGTGCGCGGCACCATCGCCCACTCCTTCATCATGTCCTTCAGGTGCCTGGAGGAGGTGCAGCCACGGGTGAGCAGGGCCATGGATGGGATTGGAATGGGAATGGGAATGGGAATGGGATGGGAATGGGGATGGGGATGGGATGGGAATGGAGATGAATATTGGATGGGTGTGGGATGAGGATAAGGTTGGGAGTGCAGGTGGGGATATAGGGATCTCATGGGGTTGGGGGTGTAGAGGGGGATAGGAATGGAGATGGGAATGGGTTGGGATTGAGTGGGGTTGGGATGTGGATGAAAATGGGATGGGGATGTGATTGGGATGGGGTTTGTACGGAGTTATAGGGATGGGAGGAGATGGGATAGGGATGTGATGGGAATTGGGGTAAAGCTGGATGGAGATAGGAATGAGAATGTGGATAGGGGTGGGAATGGGATGTGGGATGAGATAGGGGCGGGATAGGGATGGGAATGCAGACAGGGATTTGAGTAGGATGGAGGGGGAATGGAACACTCCACCTGTTCCCACACTCCTGGCACCCTGGATGATGCCATGGCTGTGCAAATCCCATTTCCCACACTCCTGGCACCTTGGATGGTGCCGTGGCTGTGCAAATCCCATGTTCCCACTCTTCTGGCATCTTGGATGATGCCATGGCTGTGCAAATCCCATATTCCCACACTCCTGGCATCTTGGATGATGCCATGGCTGTGCAAATCCCATATTCCCACACTCCTGGCACCTTGGATGGGGCCGTGGCTGTGCAAATCCCATTTCCCACCCTCCTGGCACCTTGGATGGGGCCGTGGCTGTGCAAATCCCATGTTCCCACACTCCTGGCACCTTGGATGGTGCCGTGGTGTACAAATCCCGTGTTCTCCTGGCAGGAGCTGCCGCCTCGGGCCGGAGGAGATCCCGTGGATCTGGCAGGCCTGGCTGTGTCCTGGCTGCAGCGGGTTTGTGACCTGCTCCAGACCCCTCCCAGCAAGGCCAACCAGGGCGAGCTGGCCGCCTTCGTGTCCTACGCCGTCACCTTCCCATGTGACTTCCAGGGATTGCTGGACACCTATTGTGTCAGGAGGTGAGGGCACCAGGACTCGGCCACCGTGGCACAGGGGATGGATGTGTCCCTCCTCGCTGGTGGCCTAAAGAAGGAATGTTGGCCGATGCAGGGCTTGGAAATAATGCTGGATCCACCCTGGATCCGTTTTCCACTTGTCTTTAATGCTTTCCCTGCCCATGCCAGGAGTGGTTTGCCCAATTTCTGTGCCGTGGCCTTGGCACTGCACCAGCTGGGATACCAGGCCATCGGAGTGCGCCTGGACAGTGGGGACCTGGCCCAGCAATCCAAGGAAATCCGGGGAGTGTTCCAAGCCTGCGGAGCTCAGTGAGTCCCACGCCAGCTCTGGGGTGGATGCCACTGATCCCTGTCATCCTCACCTGCACCAAGCCCCTCATCCTGCCAGGATTTGGGAGCCCTCATGGCTCTGGGTCCATGGATCCTCCCAAATCCTGCTCCTTGCAGCTTCCAGGTGCCCTGGTTTGGGACCATCCCTATCGCTGTCAGCAACGACATCAGCGAGCAGAGCCTGGAGGAGTTCAGGAGGGAGGTGAGGAGGGATGGGATGTCACCTGGGCGGTGCTGGGATGTCACCTGGGCTGTCCCTGGTGCTGGCAGGGCGGGGATGTTGATGGTCTCTGCCTTCTCTGTCAGGGGAGCGAGATCGACATGATCGGCATCGGGACCAACCTGGTGACGTGTCCCCTGCAGCCATCCCTGGGCTGTGTCTACAAGGTAAAGGTGGCAGCCTAAATCCCAAATATCCCAGTCCTCCCTGAACCATTGCCAGGTGGTCCACGCCTGCTCCATGGCCATCCAGCCCCTCTGGAGTCACAGAGTCACCAAAGAATTTGCCTTGGAAGGGATTTTTGAAGGTCTTCCACCACCACAGGCAGGGACACCTTCCACTATCCCAGGTTGCTCCAAGCCCCATCCAACCTGGCCTGGGACACATTCACGGATGGGGCAGCCACAGCTTCTCTGGGAATTCCATTCCAGCTCCTCACCACCCTCACAGAGTGGAATTCCTTCCCAGTATCCTATCCAACCCTGGAAGGTTGCATTTTGGAAGTGGGAAGCAATTCCCTGTGTCCTGTCCCTCCATCCCTCGTCCCAAATCCCTCTCCAGCTCTCCTGGAGCCTCTTCAGGCACTGGAAGGGGCTCTGAGGTCTCCCTGGAGCCTTCTCCAGGCTGGACATTCCCAGCTTTCCCAGCCTGGCTGCAGAGCAGAGGGACTCCAGCTCTTGGAGCATTTCCATGGCCTCCTCTGGATCTGCTCCAGCATTTCCACATCCTCCTGATGCTGGACCCCAGGGCTGGAGCAGCTCTGCAGGTGGGGTCTCACCTGAGAGGGTCAGAATTCCCCCCTCTCCTGCTGCCCACGCTGTGGGATCAGCCCAGGACATAGGGAAGTTCCAGGTGCCAGCGTTGGGTCATGGCAAATTCTTTTCCCACCAGAATCCCCAATTTCTCCACAGGCAGGAGGCCCAACTTTGGGTTTGTTTTAGGGTTTTTTGGTCTTTTTTCAGCTGATTTGCATCAGTTGCCTCCCCAGAGGGGTCACAGGTTCCCTTCTGTGGGAATCTATGGGATTAGAGGATTTTAGGAAAGCTGGGAAAAAGAAAGGCCTCAGAGACAGTAAGGATAGTGAAATGCTAAAGCAGCAGAAAAGAGATATCAGCAGTAGCGAAGACATGAGAAATAGAACAATAAAGCTATGTAGTTTGGCTTTCTAAGTTGCAAAAAGGTATATTTGAAAGACTGTGTTGTATGAACCTGTCCAATCATTTGGAATCCATTCACAAAAGCATACAAAAACTGAAATATTTGACAATTGGGTGTTTTAGTAATGATGTTGATAGTAATCCCCTGCATACTTCAGTGTGTGCGACGGATGATGAACAAAACAGTCAAAGAAGCTTTTGTCATACAAGAGAGAGAAATAGGAAGTAGAAGCACAGAGAGTGTTGGAAATCTCACAGAAACTATCTTATAATATGTTGCAACATTAAGTTTCCTCGGCCTTCTGTCTGGATAGCGAGCTGCTCGCATCGATCCATTGCCATAGCCATGTAATGAGACTGATGCTTCTTAATTAAATAACTCACGATGCTACTCAGGTGTGGTCCCGTTCCGTTCGTGTCTGTATATAAACTGCCGGTGTCACCTTCCCTTCTCCCACAGCTGGTGGAGGTCAATGGCTCCCCGTGCCTGAAGCTGACGGAGGATGAGGAGAAGATGACAATCCCGGGCATGAAGGCAATCTACCGGCTCTATGATGCTGCTGGTGAGTCTGGAGACCCTTCCCAGAGTCCTGGGGGAATCCTCTGCTCCGTAACTCTCTCCCCGATGTCCTCCTGGCACAGGTCACCCCTTCATGGACCTCATGGCCCTGGAAGAGGAGCCGTCGCCCAGCGCGGGGCAGGAGCTGGGGATCCGTGTCCTGGGGCGGCTCGAGGAGACCACCAAGGTCATTCCCACCACCGTGGAGCCCCTCCACCGCACCTACTTCAGGGATGGCCAGGTCAGGGGTGGTCCCAATCTCCTGGGAGATCTCCTTTTCCACGCTGGGGGATGGATCAAGGGCAGCGGTGGCTTCTGAGACGCGCCAACAACTCTGGTGCCAACCTGGTTTTGGGATTGGTGCTGGGGTGGCGGCTTCCCACATGGATCTTCCCACGTGGATCTCCATCCTTGCAGGTGTGTGAGCCCCTGCCCAGCCTGCCCGAGGTGAGGACCCACGCCCAGGCGTCCCTCAGCCTGCTCAGCCCCGCTCACCGCCGGCTCCACGAGCCGCAGCCCTACCCGGTATGTCCAGCACTTCCCACATCCCACCAGCACACGCCTGGGAACGCCACTGGATTCGGTGGCCTGAGCAAAGCCACCACGGAGCTGCTCCCTGACCCCTCTTGTTGCCATTCCCAGGTGGCCGTGACGGAAAGGCTGCACCAGCTCTTCCTGGAGCTACGCCAAGGCAGCCTCTGAGGGGGGCCCTGCTCATCCCCAGCTCCTGCTCCGCTCTTTTTCGGGAAGCCCAGGTGCCTCGTTAGGAATTAACGGCTCTAATTTAGACTCTGCCTCGGGTGCTAACCCGAGAAACCTGCAGGAACTTGGGGTCCCAGTAGGGAAGATGGGAACACAGGGATGGGGAAGGCAGAGCTGTCCCTGCATCACCTGGAAGTGACAGTCCTGTGCCAAGCTTGGTGGCCCTGCCATCCCTGTGCCTTCCTTGGTGGCCCTGCCAGCCCTGTGCCTTATCTTGGTGGCCCTGCCACTCCTGTGTCCAACTTGGTCGCCCTGCCAGCCCTGGAGCTCCTTGGTGGCACCGAAACAAAGTCTGGAGTGCCACCACAAGGGTGACATGGGACAACCCATGGCAGACACTCTTTGCTTTGGCAATTCCAAGCTTCATCTCTGTGGCCACATTCCAACTCTTTCCATTCTGGCCAAATTCCCTGGGATGTGGAAGCTGGCTCCAGGGTTGATCCCAGCTCCAGGGTTGATCCCGGCTCCAGGTTTGATCCTGGCTACAGGTTTGATCCCAGCTCCAGGATGATCCCGGCTCCAGGATTGATCCTGGCTCCAGGTTTGATCCCAGCTCCAGGGTTGATCCCGGCTCCAGGATGATCCCAGCTCCAGGTTGCCACCTGCACTCTCTAACCCCTGTTCCCAAAGGAAACGTGGCTCTAACCCACACTGAGCTTCAGACTAAGCAAACAATTTAAAATAAAGGCCTTTTCCCACCGTGGCTCTGACCCTAATTCCAGTGAAAAACCCTTTGGAGCTCCATTGGGAATGGGAAGGTGAGAGGGAAATCCCCAGGGATCAAACCTGTGGCTTTGCTGTCCATTCTTCCCTCCATGGTTTGGATCTTAGCAGAAATTACAGGGAAGAAAACAATTAAGAGTTTAACAAAGCATGGCCTGATGGTGTTGGATTTCTGGGAATTCCAACAGCACTGCATCCCATTTTAAGACAGGAAAAAAAACAAACTCCAGGAAATCCAGGATCAGTTTGCTAAAAATTAGATTTTTTTTTTTTTAAGCAAAGCACCAAAGATAAGGAGTCCATTGTACCTGAGTAGAGATTTTCCTGAGTTTTTGGGAGAGGAGGAATGAAGAACAAGGAGAGTGACCTGTGCCAACATTTGTCACCCTCACGGAGAGGATGCAATTCCTGATGTTTAGGAACCATTTTGGTGGGCAGAGAAGCTCCTGGGTGTCTCTGCACTTTCTCCTCAGGTATTTATGGATACTGAGGAGATTTCCTCAGCCTTTTCTTCTCCAGGCTGGGCAATTCCAGCCCCCTCAGCCTCTCCTCATAGGAGATACTCCAGTCCCTTCATCATCTCTCTGGTTTTTCCTTGGATTTGGGGAGCTCCAAAGTGGACCCAGTGTTCCAGGTGTGACCTATCAGAGAATCCCTCCAGGACCTACTGGCAACACTTGGAATACCAGAAAGATCCCAAACCACACATCCCAATCCATCAGGACCTATCCAAAGCTCCAGGCTTTGTTAAAATTATTCCACTCTGCATTAAAGAGCGGGGGGGAAAAAGCAGGAACAGGGTTAAACCTGCACATCTGGGACTCCTGGATGCTTTCCTTGAGGTTTTTGTGGGATTTGGGCATCCCACTGACTCAACTTCATAGCAGGGAACCCCCAAGTTTACAAATTTATTTAACTGAAGGAACACCAGTTCCCACCCAAACCCTAAACCCTCCAGATTAAAATCCCAGAGTGCTCTTTGTTTTTTTTTTTTTTTTTTTTTTTTTTTTCTATTTTTGCCCTTGGAATTCTGGTATTTGACCCCAGAACTTGGAAGTGGATGCAAAGATAGGACAGAAAGTGCTAAAAGTGAGGGTGTAACACTGAATCCTGTGCAGATTTTGCCAGAAAGAGGAAGCAGCAGGAGCCCAGATGTTGCTCCTCTGCTCCCATCCTCCTTCCAGTTTTGTTCTTGGAAAAATATCTACTTTTAAAGCATAGCTTCAGCTCAGGATATCCATGACTGGAAATAAAGGATGGTGGGTAAAAGTGCCAGTTAGTGCTGGATAAGGGAAGTGCAGGGAATTGAGGAACACAGGTGAGGAAAACCAATCCTGACCTGATTTTCCTCACTGCACAAATCCAGGTGAGGGTGTTTTAGGAAAAGTTGTGGTTTCTTGGTAAAGCTGTGGATAATTCCTTGTTTTTTGATTTCTGCTGGTCCCCAGCTTTGGAGGGAATCAGGGAAACAAGGATGTGGGGATGCTCCAGAGTACCCAGAGAGGGAGAATTGTGGAATGTGGGGAATAAGAATGAACTTGAGCATCAATAATTCCAAGTCCAGCTGTGCCCAAGGACCAACAACCACTAGATAAAGCCAGGATTTAACAAACCCAGCCTGACTTGGATAATTTGACACCAAGAGAGGCGAGAAGAGGGGAGAAGAACACCCAGACTTGGCTGCTTCCACCTCCTGGGATGATCCAGGCTCCCGTTCCTGACGTTGCTCCGTGCCATGGGATGGTGTCACTTGTACAGTGCCATTTTCCTGCTCTGGTACAGGTACATGTAGGCATCACAAAAGAGGCGTTTGGCCACCCCATCCATGTCCCTGGGCTGCTCCAGGGCCAGCACAGCCAGGGGCAAGTCCAGGTATTTGGCAACTTCTGGGCACAGCGTCACCGTGGGAATGTTGAAGCCGTTTTCGCCACCTGAGGTTTGGAAAGGAGGGGAGAAATCCCAAACCAGATCCCAAAGGGATGGGTTCCTACAGCTCCAGCAGATCCCAGCACACTCGAGAGTCACGCAGAGCCTCAGCTGGGAGATGTGGAGGCCAAAAGCACTGGAAGAGGCTGGATGAGGGGATATCATCCAAGCTAAAGGGGCTGCTGGAGAGCTGGAGAAGGATTTTGGATAAGATATGGAGGGACAGGACACAGGGAATGGCTTCCCACTGCCAGAGGGCAGGGATGGATGGGACATTGGGAAGGAATTCTTCCTTGGGAGGGTGGTGAGGGGCTGGAATGGAATTTCCAGAGGAGCTGTGGCTGCCCCATCCCTGGAATTGTCCAAGTCCAGGCTGGATGAGGCTTGGAGCAACTTGGGATAGTGGAAGGTGCCCGTGGCAGGGGTTGGAACTGGATGAGTTTTAAGATCCCTTCCAACCCAAACCATTCCATGATTCAGTGATAAAAGCACAGCGGGGAAGGACAGGAGAAGCCATCTGTGCCCACAAGCTAGGATAGGATCCCAAATCCCTTGCCTGACCATAACCAGAAGCTGGAACCACCTGTTAAAAAACCCCTTGGGAATCCAATTAAAGGAAATCCAAATCCAGAAAAAACCTAAACAGGGGAACTTGAGAGGAAAAGGTGGGCTGAGCAGGCCCAGGCAGCTTCCCAGATGCCATTCCCAGATGCCATTCCCAGTCCCTCACCGTGCCGGTCGGCCATGCTGTCGAAGAACATCCAGTGCTCGCTGCCAGGGCCGTATTTCACGAAGGACACGTAGTGACTGGTCTCGATGCAGAGCACTGCAAACAGCTCCAGCTTCTCCCGTGGCACCTGCTGGCAGCCCTGGAATTCCTCTGGAATGTGCAGCCTCCTGGGTTTGTGCGCTCTGCGGCTTCGGTGGGAGTGAACCTGGGGAGAGGGGACAGGGTGGCGTTGGCAGAAGTGGCCCTGGCCAGACAGGAAGGGCAGATTCCCAGTTTATTCCCTGCTGATATTATTCCCAAGCTCCCTGCTTGCCTGGGAATGGTGTTGTGGGAACAGCCTGGCAGCAGGAAATGGGAGCTTGCCACCCTGCAAGAGGCAGAAACTGTGGAAATGCTCATGGAGAAGGAGCAGGGAGGGATCAGCACTCAGTTCCTGCAGGATTACGCCTTATTTTTTGGAACAGGTTGTCCAGGGAAGCTGTGGATGTCCCATCCCTGGAATGGTCCAAGGCCAGGTAGGACAGAGCTTGGAGCAACCTGGGATACTGAGCAGCATCCAGGGGGTGGAACTGGAATGAGCTTCAAGGTCCTTTCCAATCCAAGTTTTTCCATGATTCCATTATTATTTAGGCTCTGTGTAAGCAGAGGGCTCACAACCTCTGGCTCCTGGTGGGAATGACCCTCAGGAAAGGGCTGAGCAGCTGCAGGAACAGCCAGGAAAATGTGGGGATTTTGGCAGGGTTCATCCCTCTGACAGCTCCCAAGGTGGGTTTTGGGAATAGCCATGGAATACCTGTCTGGAGCAGGAGCTGCAGAACTGCTTCAGGCCCGTGGCTGCGAACACTTTGTCCTTGAAACACTCCGAGCATTCCAGAGTGGCAACATCCCCACACAGGCAGCATTCCCTGGGACCTGCCAGGGAAACAGAGCTCAGAGGGAGTGTCTCCTCCAGATCCCACCTAAAATCCAGCTTGTCCTGCCAAAACTGAGACTCAGGGAAGAAGAATCACACCCCAGAGAGCCCAGAGCTGGTTGCTCACAGCCCGTCATCATCACTCACTGTCCAGCAGCAGATCTGTTATATCCAGCTCCAAGGAAGGGATGATTTTGCTGAACATTTTATATTCCTTCCCAAAACGTGGCATTTGGATAATGAAGCAAGATGGGATCTGGGGAAAAAAAAAAAAAAAAGGAAAGGAGTCACCCTGCCAAAATCTGCCAAATCCCAGAGATTTTTTTTGCTGTCATTATTCACAGGACAAAAGGGAAACAGGGAAAGCAGAGGCCTTTTACTAAGTCATGCCTGGATTCAGTGTTGGATATAAAACATCCAAGGCCCCACAGGTATTTTGGGAAGCAAGAAAAGCAGGAAAGCAGAAGGAAACTGGACTCACCTCCACCAGCTTCAGATCTGAGGACAGGAAGGAGCGTTCCACCAACTGCTGCACGTCGGGAACCACCAAATCCTCCTGTTTGTCCATAAATATCTGGTAGCAGTAACATTCCTGCTCCTGGCCTCCTGACCTGCAAGGAGAGCTCATGGGATTGGGGATGTGGTGACACAAAAATTGGAATTTCCCAAAGTTTGTCCTGGGAGGGCTCCTGGGCTCAAGGCACTGAGGGTGGTTTGGTGCAACACAAAGCCATTTTTCCACCCAAAAATACCAAATTCATGCCAGGGGAGCAGTAGATAAGTAGGGATTTTGGCCTCATTATCCCTTTGAAGCAGCACATCCTGTAAGCAAAATTCCATTTCCCCTCATTATAAATCTAAAATATAATTTAGCATTAGTAGATTTAGTATTTAAATTGACAAACGGATGCTTCGATGAAGGATTAATTAAAAAACGCACCCAAAAAGCCAAACTCAAGGTGAGTTGTGTGCAGAACTCCCAGAATCCCTAAAGAAAGCAGGGAAAGGATTTCCTTGGGATGACCCCGTGCAGGGGAGCTGCAGCACAGAGTCCTCTTTGTGCTCAGCCTTTCCCAGCACTCCACGATCCACAAAGGAGCACAGAAATCCAACAATTCCCTTTCTGTGCTCACAAACAGCACAGTTATTTTTGGCTTCCTCCAGCCTCTCATCCTCTTTGTAGAGTCCCCAAAAAACTGGGACTGCATCCACGGGCTGCCTGTTTTGAGAGGCTGTGGGAGCTGAGCCAGCTTGGCAGCCTGGACACATCCCAAATTCATCCAAAGGCTGTTGGATACTGCTGGATCTGCTCCAAAGTCAGACATCACCTTTCTCAAACCCCTTCTCACTCTCCCTGAGGATGGCACAAGGGTTTTATCCCGATTTTCTGAAGGCAGCACCCTCCAGGGAGGGCTGAGAAGTGTCTCTGCCCAGATGGCAAGATCACAATGAGCAGGATCAGAGTCTGTTCCTAAGGAGCTGCGGAAAACTCGGAGCTGTGATTCCAAAAAACTTTGGTGGGAAAGGGACGAGTGACCCCCAGCCACTCAGGGATTCTGAGGTGGAAAATCAATGAGCCCTGGGAATTGTATCCATCAGCTATGGAAACTTACTGGAGTTTCAATAGTGGCTCAATTCCCAGGATCTGCTGCATTATGAGATTGAGGAACTCCTCAGGATCTGGAAAGTGAGAGGAAAGGATGGATCAGACCATGCCAGGAACTGCCTTGTCCCATTGCATCCAAAACCTCCCAGGTAAACCTGAGCCAGCATTCCAGGGGCCTGGAATTTCCTCTTCAGGTTAGGGTATAATTGGGATAATGGCTGAGAGCACATGGTTAAGGCAAAAATCCCAAAGGGAACACGGAAAATGCCAAGCAGCCTTCAGAGACTGCACTTCCATGGAATTCTAGGGTGGTTTGGGTGGGAAACGACCTTCAAGATCATGGAATTACAGCTGTTGGCATGGGCAGGGACACCTTCCACTGTGCCAGGTTGCTCCAAGCCTCACCCAACACGACCTTCAAGATCATGGAATTACAGCTGTTGGCATGGGCAGGGACACCTTCCACTGTGCCAGGTTGCTCCAAGCCTCACAGAACATGGACAATTCCAGGAATAGGGCAGCCACAGCTCCTCTGGGAATTCCATTCAGCTCCTCACTACCCTGACAGGGAAGAATTCCTTCCCAGTATTCCATCTATCCCTGCTCTCTGGCAGTGGGAAGCCATTCCCTGTGTCCTGTCCCTCCATATCTTGTCCAAAATCTTTCTCCAGCTCACCTGGAGCCCCTTTAGGCACTGGAAGGGGCTCTGAGGGTACAGAGAGAGATTTAAAAGCTGAAAGAATTTTACAAGTGAATTTTTACACCAATTAACATCGGCACCTAATTAAAGCACATTCCTGGGAGAAGCACAAAGGGAATTTGCCACCTGGTGCCTGGACGAGGCAAACCACAGGGAAGCAGCTGGGGAAAGGCCCCAGGGAGCTCCTCACCTTTCTCAGCGTTGGTGAAGCTGGAGCACTGGCCCTTGTCCGTGAGCTGCTCCCGCAGGTGCATCACACTGCTGGCCCTGACAAAGCCAGTCCTGGGAACAACAACCAGCTGCAGGTGAGGGAAATCATGGAATGGCTGGCCTTGGAAGGGATCTTCATCCAGTTCAACCCCCTGCCATGGGCCACCAACCACACCAGGTTGCTCCAAGCCCCATCCAACCCGGCTTGGGGCCCTTCCAGGGATGGGGCAGCCACAGCTTCTCTGGGAATTCCATTCCAGCCCCTCACCACCCTCACATGGAAAATTCCTTTCCAATATCCCATCTCAATCCATGCTCTGTCAGTTTAAAACCATTCCTCCTTGTCCTGAACACCTTTGGATGTGGCTGCCAGGTTTCCCTCAGTGCCAGGTGCCACCTTTAGGGCAGCAGGGAAGGGACGAAGGCAAATGGGACAAATTCCAGCATTCCCTACACTCACCTACGGAGGGGATTGACAATCTCATCCCGCAGAATTCCCTGGACATTCCTGTCACACAGTGGGAAGGGCATGAAGAGCATGGAGTCCAGCACGGAGGTACAGGAGAAGAGGCTGTGGGAAGAGTGGGATGGGTTTGAGTTTGAGGGCTTGGAAGCAACAGCTGGAACCAAAATGTGGTGGCTGGTGACAGTCAATGGTTTTGATGCCCAACAATCCATGCATGGAATTACGGGGAGGTGAGGGAAGCACATCTGCACAGTGAGGCACATCTGGAACAATGAACACTGGGATAAAGCAAGGGAACAGCTCAGGGAGAAGGAA
Organism: Passer montanus; assembly: GCF_014805655.1. Classification (NCBI taxonomy): domain Eukaryota; kingdom Metazoa; phylum Chordata; class Aves; order Passeriformes; family Passeridae; genus Passer; species Passer montanus. The sequence goes on from NW_024356506.1 coordinate 60,373, forward strand.
ATTCCTACTTTGCAGCCAAAACTGCTCAGGGAAGGGCACCACTGAGCCTTTTCCTCTCCAAGCAGGGAAGTTGGGACCTCCTGGGTGGGTTCTTTGGAATGACTCCAGCCAGAACTTCCAGGGACAGAGTCAGCACAGTCCAAATCCAGAAAATTACGAGCTCTCAGCACCCTGAATGACAGACACAGGGGTACAGGGGGTCTTCAGGGCTGGAAAAACCTGCTGCATTTGGGAAGGAGATCCAAAAGCACCATGGAGGTTGCATCTCCATAGAGTTACTTGCTCTACACCAGGTAAACTTCCAGCCACCTTGAAAATCCAGGGAAATCCTGCAATTTGGGGCTTAGCTTAATTAAAAAGCCACTCATTTAAGGAGCCTGCACCCCGCAAGCAGGTCCTTACCTGAAGAGAGCTGCATCCATGTAGCAGGAATTACAATGGCCTTGGATGCCCTTCATTCGCCCTTGGAGAACACAGACTGCTGCCTCATTCCTGAGGGGAGGAAAACTCTCTGGACACTCTGGAAGAACTTCTTGTCCTCCTGCAAGAAAAGGAATTGCCTTCACCTTCTCATCTGGGTGAACTCTGCCCTTCCCTAATGCCTCAAAACTCTCAGACCTAAGGTGGCTTCTCAATCCAGCTTTTCATAAACCACAATATTTCAGACTTGAGGGATATCCCCTAAGGAATCATTTAGGTTGGAAAAGACCTCTAGGACTGAGTTAATCCAGCCAAAGATGTGGTGTGGGATAAACACCAAAAAACAATACTTGAAGGAAGGGAAAAAACGTTGTCCACGGGGTTTTTTCCATATCCTTTTCCCATCCTTTCCCTGTTTTCCTGCTTCCCAGACGACTCACTGTAATCCCCGAGGGACAGGCCAGAGCTGGGAAAGCTCTGGAAGCGCGCGTCGGGCTGGCAGGAATTCAGCCTCACGAAGAGGCCGCGCTTCGGGGCGCAGTGGAAGTAGGATTTGCCCAGCCACTCTCCAGCTGTGACCCCCTTGTCTTCATCCTGGGAAAACAGCACCAGAGACGAGCCCGAGAGCGGGATTCATGGAATTACGGGTGGAAAAGAGGTCTGAGATCCAGTCTAGCTATGCAGTGCTGCCGAGGCCACCGTGATCGTGTCCCCAAGTGTCACATCCACAGGGATGGGGACCTCACCCCTGCCCTGGGCAGCTGTGCTAGGGCTGGATAACCCCATCCATAGTCACATCCACAGGGATGGGGACCTCACCCCTGCCCTGGGCAGCTGTGCTAGGGCTGGACAGCCCCATCCATAAAGGAATTTTGCCAATATCCAACCTAAACGCCCACTGGAGCAGTTTGAGGCTGCTTCCTGTCGTTCTGTCCCTTGTTCCCTGTGAGCAGAGCCCAATTCCCACCTGGCCCCACCCTCCTGTTAGGGAATTGTAGGGATCCAGAAGGTTCTCCCTGAGCCTCCATTTCTCCAGGATGAGCCCTCCCAGCTGCTCCAGACTCTTCCCAGCTCCTCAATATCTTTTACCTGGGGATCCCAAAATTCCACCCTCCACATTCAGCCACGGCCACCAGCCCCTCCCAGGTCCTTTCCCAACTTTCCAGCCTCACCAGTTCAACTCCAGCCATTTTGTCCTTGATTTGGGGCAGGTAGCCCAACCAGCGGATGATTCCTGAAACCTGATTCCCCTTGTCCAAGGTAATCTGGACCATGGAATTCACTTCCAGGGGTGAATTCCCTCCTTCCCCCTCCTCGCTGCTCTCGCTGATCTCTTGTTTCATTTGGTTTGGTTTTCCAAAGTCCATGCTGGAGTTGAACGTTGGGAAAAAACCTGATGGGCAACACAAAACATCAGGAGAGCTGGGGATTGGATCCTCTGGATCTAATTCCAGGTCTATTTTGGAAATTCCAGGCTACACACACACGCAGGAAATTGAGAACCAGGGACACAAGGTGTAATTCCCAGTGTGTCCAAGCTGGTCTGACAGGAGGAGAGGGAATGATCCTGCTCCTTGTTTCCCTGCTCAAAGCTTCACATTCCAACCTCTGGCTGGCCCTGGAGCTAATCCAGCCCTTCCCAAGCTATTGAAATGGCAGCAGGGGGGTTATTTCCTAATTTTTTCTACCAATTCCTTGTCTTGTCCAACAATTCCCACCATTGCTGCTGGCACCTGAGCCTTTCCCACCAGGATGAAGCTTCTGCTCCATCTTTTAGAGCTGAATTAAAGAGTTTTTAACCAGTGGTGCCTCTTCCCTGAGGGAATTCTCTGCTACCGTCAGCCTCTCCTTCCTGACAAATGGGATTCAGCTTTAGCTTTGTGTGGAAGTTGAGATTTTTCCATAAATCCCAGTCCATTAGGACAAGCTTTTATTGGGTTTTATTGGGATTTCAGCTCCTCAGTACCTGCAGAGAGGGAATAAATTCCAAACTCCCCCAGAACAGGATCAGGAGAGACACATCCAAAGATCACCTACTTTGCAAGCTCTCCTTCACAACAGAATCCATGGGGATTTCCCTGAAAATGTCAGTCGTTCCTTCTTCTTCCTGAAAGGAGTGAAAAATCCATCAGCTAGGGAAAAACCCATCAGTTAAACATTGGAATATAAAGGATTTTTTTTAAACAAAGTTTGCACGGAATCTCACATCCCTTTTGGATATTCCTTCTACTTCTCTTTCACGTCCAACCATAATGTGATTTTTTTTTTCTTTAAAATCCCAAAAAACCCCATGGAAAAACTGCTCTTACCGGGCAAACCTTCACAAACCACTGGCTCCCTTCCCTGTAAACTGCCATGGCAATTCCTTTGGTGGGGATCTCATCCACAAAGAAACTGACGGCGTGTCCCACCTTCACGGGAACCTCCTCCTCCTCCGTGTCCTGTTTTCCCGGCTTTTGCTTCCCATAATCGTTGCCTGATGTGGGAATAAACTGGATTTTGCTGAAGGGCAGGAAGATCCCACAGTTCCTCTTGCACTTGAAGTACTCGGTGCCGTGGTAGGACCCGTCGCTTCTCCCTCTGTTTTCCCCCTCTCCCTGAAAACACGCCAGGAAGGGATGTCACACACAGAAATTCCACGGAAAAAACGAGGAATTCTCTGCTTTGGGTCCCCCTTACCTGCAATTCCACCCCGAAAAACACCGGAGTCAGCGCAGCCAAGCTGGGCTTGTAGATGCTCCCGATGTAGCGCACGATTCCCGGGAAAAACTCCCTGTCCACCTCCACCATGACACTTTGACCCGGCACGGCTCGGAGAGCTCCTTCCAGGCTCAGCCTCTCCAGGAAAAAATCCAAGCGCTCGCTGTGGCTCCCGATGGCCAGCAGGAATCCAGCAGCTTCCTGGCGCACGGGCTGCAGGATTTCCAGGTTGATGGTGACCGTGGAGCTGTCGTCCAGCATGACAACCTTCAGGAAGCAAGCTGGAGGCCCATCCTGGGAGAAATTCCTTAGGTAGCTCCTCTCGCTGCAGAAGCACAAGTTCCCAGCTTGGAAGTATTTGTTTCCGTAGGCACAGTCCTCTGTCAGGATGTAGAAACAATTCCTGTCTGCTGCCAGAGGAGGGAGGTTGGACATGGCAGATTCCCCTGGGGTTGGGAGAGTCACAGCAATGGAGATTTGTGAGTGTTGGCGAAGAATTCCCGAAGGATCCGGGGCTTGGAAGAGGTTTGGGGCCCGGCCCCGCGCTCAAAGCCTCGCCCAGGTGAGTTTGAGTGCCTCCCAAAGCTTCCCTGCTCCCTTTTTCCAGGTGTTTAATCACCCTCAAGTGGTGACTCAAAATTCCATCTAACCCGGTTTCCCACGTTCCTGCTCATCCCTCTTCCCTCACTGTGCTTCCATGGGAAAAGCCCGGCTCTGACTTCTCCACTAAACCCTCCCAGGATGAGATTTCACCAAAAAAAAAACCCAAAAACATGGAATGGTTTGGGTTGGGAGGATCATTAAAGATCATCTCATTCCACAACATTTTCCCTATCCCAGGTTGATCCAAGCTCCGTCCAGCAACACCTGGAATAATTCCAGGGATGGAGAGGCTGCTCCAGCTGGTCCAACCTGTTCTGACACCATCCAGCTTCATTAAATTCCGTGTTTTCTTTCCTTACTCCCAGGAATGAGGCAAAGGATCAATCCTGCCTTTTAAAATTCCTTGGAAAAGGGATTCCTGCTCCTACATCTCATGAATATTCATGAATATTTTGAATATTCATTCAGAACATATGGAAATCACCCCTTGAGGTACTAAAGATCTGCAGCTTTCCTAGCAAATATTTATTTATTATATAATTTATATTAAAAGAAACACAAGTATTTGGAATCAGGAATGTACTTTGGTGGGGTTTTTTTTAGTTGAATTCTGACAAGTGAAAATTCTTGTAGTTAAAATTCCAGTAGGTTAATCTGACTGGTGGGATTCCAGTTAAATCCACATTCTAATATTTAAATTCCAGTAGTAATTAAAATCCAGTCACTGAATTCAACTTTTTTATCCTCTCCTATTTTCTCCTTTGATGATTCCATGGAAAATCAGGATCCAAAAGCTTTTGTTTCAGCATGAAGGGTGAATAAAAAAAATTCTAAATAAACCATTTTCCTCACTAAAAGCCCAAAATAAATTGCTTTTTCTCATTCAATTCCCAATAATAATTAAATTAAACAAAACCCCAAGAGTAAATTTTCTTGTACAAATACCCAAGAATAAATTTTCCTCATCAAGCCCATTTTCCTCATGAAAGCTCCAGAATAAACCACTTAAATAAAGTTTTCCTCATAAAAAGCAAAAAATAAATACAATTTTTATCACAAAACCCGCAAGACCAAACAACTTTCCTCATCAAAAAGCAAGGATAAACATTTTATCCATCAAACCCCAAGAATAAACCATTTTCCTCATCAAAACCCTCCAAGAATAATCAATTTCCTCATAAAAACCCCACAAATAAACAATTTTCTTCTAAAAAGCCAAAAATGAGCTGTTTTTCTCAAGAAAAACACAAAAATAAACTACTTTCTTCATAAAAAAGTATGAATAAATCATGTTCCTCATTTTCAAAAAAACAAAACTAATTTATTTTACTCATCAAAACTCCGGAACAGACCCTTTTTCTCATTAAAATAATAGAGTATAAACAATTTTATCCGCCAAACCCCAAGAATAAACAGCTTTCCTCACAAAAACAAACAAGAATGAACTAATTTCCTCACCAAATCCGCCAAATAAACCATTTTCCTCGCGGAAACACAGCAATAAACCCTCCTCCTCATCCAACCCAAGTGCAACGCGGGTATTTAAACCAAAATATTCCCAATTTTCTCCGATTTCTGGGAATAAATCCCTGTTCCCAGAGCCCTCAGCGGGGTTTGGGCTCGACCCCTCCCCCCTCCCCTCACCGTCTCCGCCGCCGCTCCGGCCCCGGCACTTCCGCGTCCGAGCGCGCGCGCGGCCCGCCAGCCAATGGCGAGCGGCAGGGAGAGGCGGAAGACCAATAGGAGTGAAGGGGCGGAATAATAACGAGGGGGAGGGGGCGTGTCGCCACAGTAGGCCCCGCCCCCTGACGGCCGGCCTGAGGGGAAGGCGGGAGCTGCGTGAGGGGCGGCGGGGAGGGAATGTTTCCATGGAGCCAAATCCTTTGGAATTCGCGTGTGTTTCCACGGTCCCAAAGCCCTGTGGATCCTGGAGTGTGTGTCCTCATGGACCCAAATCCCTATGGATTCACATGTGCTTTCATGGACCCAAATCCTTTGGAATTCACGTGTGTTTCCACGGTCTCAAAGCCCTATGGATCCTGGAGTGTGTGTTCCCATGGACCCAAACCCCTGTGGATTCACATGTGTATCCTAATGGACCCAAGTTCTAATGGGTCTTTCCATGGGCCTGAATCCCTGTGGATTTGCGTGTTTCCACGCTCCCAAAGCCTTATGGATCCTGTAGTGTGTGTCTCCATGGATCCAAATCCCCATGGACTTGTCTGTATCCTAATGGACCCAGATTCCAATGGGTCTTTCCATGGACCCAAATCCCTGCGGATTCGTGTGTATTTCCATGGACCCAAAGCCCTATGGATCCTGGAGTGTGTGTCCCCATGGACCCAAATCCCAATGGATTCACATGTGTTTCCATGGTCCCAAAGGCCTGTGGATCCTGGAGTGTGTGTCCCCATAGACCCAAATCCCAATGGATTCACATGTGATTCCACAGACCCAAATCCCTACGGATTCACATGTGTTTTCATGGACCCAAATCCCAATGGATTCACATGTGTTTCACAAAGCCCTATGGATCCTGTGTGTGTTCTCATGGACCCAAATCCCTATGGATTCACAGGTGTTTCCATGGATCCAAATCCCTGTGGATTCACGTGTGTTTCCACTGTCCCAAAGCTCTATGGATCTTGGAGTGTGTGTCTCCATAGACCCAAATCCCAATGGACCTGTGTGTATCCTAATGGACCTGAATTCTAATGGGTTCACATGTCTTTCCGTGGACCCAAATCCCTACGGATGCATGTGTGTTTCCATGGACCCAAATCCCTGTGGATTCACGTGTGTTTCCATGGACCCAAAGCTTTAAGGATCCCTGAATCTGCATCCCCATGGACCCAAGTCCCTGTGTATCGGGGTGTGTGTCCCCATGGACCCATGTCCCTATGGATTCACATGTTTCCATGGACCCAAATCCCTATGGATCTGTGTGTGTCCTAATGGGCCCAAATCCCTATGGATTCATGTGTGTCCCCATGGTGCCATGTCCCTATGGATCTGTGTGTGTATTCCCATGGGCCCAAATCCCTATGGACCTGTGAATTTGTGTCCCCATGGACCCATGTCCCTTTGGATCTGTGTGTGTCCCGATGGACCCAAATCCCCATGGATTTGTGTGTGTCCTAATGGACCCAAATCCCAATGGATTCACACGTGTTTCCATGAACCCATGTCCCTGTGTCCTTATAGATCCGTGTGTGTGTCTCCAAGGCCTCGAATCCCTATGGATCCATGTGTGTTCCCATGTCCTTATGTCCCTATGGATCCATGTGTGTGTCTCCAAGGCCTCGAATCCCTATGGATCCGTGTGTGTCCCCATGGCCTCATGCCCCCATGGCCCCGTGTCCCCACAACCTTGCACCCATTGTCCCTGTGTCCCTCTGCCTCGTGTCCTTCCTCCCTGCCACACCACACCCCCAAGTGTCCCCACCGCTGCTGGGACAAGGGTGGCACACTGGATCTGGGACTACCAAGCCACCTTCCAGGGGACATCACCCACCCTGGGGACATTGAGGTGGCAGCAGAGATGGGAGAGGACACCAGGTCACAGCAGCAGGGTATAAATATTGGCTAAATAGATTTATTTTCATACAAAGAATACACAGGTCCCCCCTGCTGGGACACCCCAACCCCAGGGGACACCCCAAGATGTCCCCAGCCATCGCTGGGCTGGCCACCACCTCAGCTAGCTTTACTGGCAGGATCTGTCCCCATTCCCAGAGTTTGGTGACAATTCTAGGTCACCTTGGGGACATCCCTGTCCCCTCTGGGGCCACCTTGCTGCCTGTGTTTACCAGATGCCTACTCAGGGCACCCTGTCACAGGCCACTCTGCCTTGTGGGACAGCCCCACAATTGGTCCCCTGCTCCCTTGGTCCCATGCTGGGACATCTCTGGACATTTTGGGGTCCCCCTTGTGCCCTAATACTGTGGCTGGTACAGACACTCCCTCCCCCCACGCCGTATGTACACGCTGGATAAAAGAAGAAAATACAGATATTTATAGCCAGGGAGCAAAACACCCCCCTAACCCCCCCAAAAGTGTCCCCTGTGTCCCCATCCTGGTGCCTCACCACCAGCCAGTCCTGACACCTGTGCCCTGGATCGAGGTGGCCCGGTCCTGCCCCATCCTGGGCCAGCTGGGCCCCTGTGCCTCAGTTTCCCCATCGGTCATGGGGCTGCCATGGGATGGTGGGACATTGAGAACGTTGGGTGAGGAAGAGCCACTGTGGCCACCTCGTGGGGACATGGATGCGACCTTGAGCCCCAGGGAACACGGGATGAAGCTGGAGGCACCTGGGATTGGAGCCAGAGCGTCCCACCTCCCGCCTCACCCCCGTCACAGGCACAGCTACCCAAGGCCCCCTTTCATCCCCGAATTTGTCACGCTGCTGTCACCCAGCCCTGGGCGTGGTGGGAGGTCCGGATGTGGCCACCCCACCTCCCTTTGTGGCAGGAGAGGAGGTGGCTGGGGGAGCTCCTCAGCTCGAGTCCCTCCAGCTCAGCTGCGTTTGGTGACCATCTGCCGGTCCCTCTTCTTCTTCTCCATCAACCTGGTGGGGAGCAGGGTGGTGGCCTTAGGGAGCATCCCCCAAGAGGGACTTCTCAAATCCAGAGGGAGGGGACAACTCACTTGCGGTTGCGGACTTCGGTGAGCTCCATGAGCCGCTCCTGGGCCGCCCGGAGCTCGTCCAGGCGCTGCTGGTAGCGGGAATCGCAGCCGTTGGTGCGCTCGTAGCTGGAGACCTGGCTGGAGAGCTCGCTGGCACGGTCCCGGAGCTGCTGGATGGACGAGTAGAGGTTCTCCTCATCTTCCTCCTGCTCCAAAAGAAGCATGTGAGGCTGGTGTGGTGGGCAGGACACCCCAAAGAGATGGTTCCCGTTGTTCCAGGTTTCCCAAGCTGCCTGGGCCACCTGCCTTGGCGTTGATGATTTCGATGTGGATGAGGAGGGAGGCGAGCTCCAGGTCCTCGGTGTAGCTGTTCTTCAACGGCACCGACCGATAGCCTGGATACAACATGACAAGAAGAGCTCAGAACCACAGCAAGGTCCGAGCCCCTCACCATGGCCAGGACCCCAGGAAGATAATGATGATGATTGCAGGCGGTTTGCACTAAAAGACTTTTAGAGGTCCCTTCCAACCCAAACCCTTCTGTCATTCCATGACTTAATGACAGAGGTCATGATGACGATGACAATGCAGGGGAGCTGGACTCAATAACTTTTGGAGGTCCCTTCCAACCCAAACCCTTCTGTGATTCCATGACTATGATGGAAATGATGATGATGATGATGGTTGAAGGGGATTTGGACTGGATGACCTTTAAAAGCCCCTTCCAACCCAAACCCTTCTGTGATTCCATGACTCAGTGATGGAGATCGTGATGATGACAATTGCAGGAGGGTTGCCCTAGAAGATCTTTAAAAGTCCTTTCCAAACCAAACCCTTTTATGACTCCATGACTTAATCATGGAGGTCATGATGATGATAATGATGGAGATCATGATGATTGCAGGGGGATTGGACAAGATGACATTTAAAAGCCCCTTCCAACCCAAACTCTTCTGTGAGTCATGACTATGATGGAGATGATGATGATGATGGAAAGACCATACCTGTTTTGAGACCCTTGACAGGGAAGGTGGCTTGTGCCAAGAAGTTGGGGTCACTGAACATGTCCTCCTCATACACCACGAAGCGGAGGAAGGCAAACTCGGGGTTGTTGATGTCAAAGACGAACTGCTTGAAGAGCCAGACGGGGTTGAAGCCATTGTCAGCTGTGGGAGAGAGCACAAAACCCAGCCCCATCACCCACATGTCCTCTCAAGAGGATGACAGAGTCAGGGTTGTCCCTAAGGGTGGGGACATCACCCGTGTGGTCTCTCACCTACGACATCCGTCTTGTTCTTGCTGTTGTCATACTCGGAGCCGCAAACCTCCACCTCCACGAAGGGGCACACGATGCTCCTCCCATTCTTGGGCAGGTGCCGGGCACCGAGGATCTGTGGGAGAAAGGGGAGGAAGAAGAGGGTGAGGTCTGGCCACACTGGATGAAGAAGAACTCCCAAGAGTACCAAGCTCCATGAACCAAATATGTAGCTGGAACAAATGAAAACCAACCCTGGCTGACCCAAAAATAAGGAAGGAGTTCCCGTCTTGATGGTGACCACCTCAAGGTGGTCTTGGTGTCCTTGCACACTTGCCTGCAGCTGGACTGTGATGGGCTCCACAATCTTCAGGCTGTTCTTGTCGAAGGGGTCAAAGGTCTCGTCCCTCATGATGTCTGGCTGCAGGACGTAGCCGCTGCGGCCACCGAGCATGAAGAGCGCCTGGTTCAGCTGCATCGGTTTGTCTGTGGCCATGGGGACAGAGCAGATCTGAGCAGGGGGCTCAGGGACCTTCCCCAGGTCCTTGGTTAGAAGGTTCTACCCTGAAAACCCAACTAAGAGCCCCCAGCTTCTTATCTTCATGCAAGGACTGCATGAAGATATCTCATCAGGGCGAGGACAAAGACTTGAGAGCATCCAAACCCCCCTTGTCCCCACCAGGATAAGGACAAAGGTTGGAGAAATCTTTCAAACCATCCCTGCATCCCCGTCAGGATGAGACAGAGGTTGGAGAGCATCCAAACCACCTCCTGTGTCTCCACAAGAATGAGAACAAAGCTTGGCGAGATCATCCAAACCACCTCTTCTATCAGGATGAGGACAAAGCTTGGAAAGATCATCCAAACCACCTCCTGTGTTCCCATCAGGATGAGGAAAAGGTTGAAGAGCATACAAACCACTTGTATCCCCATGAGGATGGAGACAAAGGTTGGGTTGAGATCACCCAAACCACCTTCAACATGATGACCCAGGGTTGAGATCACCCAAACCACCTCCAACAAGACGACCCAGGGCAGACACATTGGAAATGGGAATTCTGAGACAACCTTCAGGGATGAAACCAACAACAACCCCCGGAGCAGGATTTACCGGGCGTCTGGAAGTTGAGGGCCACGAGTTGGCTCCCACAGATCCACATGGGCAGTGGGTCATAGTTGGAGGAGTCCAAGCGCTGTCCTTTGGGGTAGATGCGGCTCAGCTGGCGGCGGTTGTACTGCAGGAACTTCTTGCCCTTGCTGCGGTTGGCGTATTTCTCCGCCTTGGTCTCCGGGAAGGAGGACATGTCCCGGTAACACGCCTTGTCCGTGCCAATCTCTGCAAGAACCAAGTGGATATCAGGGAAGGAATGAGACCTGCAGAGTTCTTCCCACCCGTCTCTTTCCACGCTCCATGCCTTTATCCCACTTCTCTGGGACTTACTGTCCTCATCGAATGGCACCGGCCGGCAATACACGACCAGCTCCGAGAGCTCCAGGGCGATCTTCTTCCTCCGCTCCATGATCTTCCCCTCTTGCATCTGCGCCAGGAAAAACAGGAGCTGCAAGTCTTCTCCCAGACTCTTCATCTGGAGATATTAAGCACAATCTCCAAGAGAAAGGGACCATCCAGCCCCATCCTCTGCATCCCCTCACCCTGGCGTCGGCGTTCTGCGTGGCCTCCCGGATCTTGGCCACCCACTCGCTGAGTTCCTCCTGTGTGTCTGCGGCCACATCCAGCGACTGGGCTGCGTGGGACATCTGCTGGGAATGGATGGTGAAGACAAATGGTTTGGAGCTCCTCCCGTCTTTGGAGATAACTATAAGGACATCAGAGGGGGGCTTTACTCGAAGACATTCCCAACGGATGGCTCTGTGGAGCAAACGAAACCTCAGCGGTCCCGCTCCCAGGCCCCCACCAGCCCCTCCTGGAACCCCACCATCCATCAGGTTCCTCCTCCTGTGAGGATCCCATTTTTTTCAATGCGTGGCTTCAGCTTTCCATGCTGAAACATGCCCTTGGAATCAAGGGAAAACATCCCCTGAATCATCTGGACATCCCAATCCCTCCAAATTACCCCCAAATCCATAAGTAGGGACACTCACCGACGTGGCAGGATGGGACATCAATGAAGCCCTTCAGGAAGTTCCCCAGGGGGCTGTTTTCTGATGACTGCAAGAGAGGAAGGAAGAGGTAAAATGAGGGAGGCCTGTGGGTTACAGGCAGCCACCACCCAGCCCTCCAAGACAGACAAATCTGAGGAAAAAAAAGGGAAAAAACATGCAGGATCTGGATTGGAGCAACACCAGGAGAATCCCCCAGCCTCTGGATAAGGATCTGGGCTGGCACAAGGCTGGGAGCATCCTCCAGTATTCAGGCAAGGATCCAAGCTGGAGTGTGGCCAAGATTGTCACCCAGCCTCCAGAGAGAGATCAGGGCTGAGACAGGACTGGGAGCATCCTCCAGCTTCTAATAAATTGTCTAAGTGGGAGTGGGGCCAAGAACCTCCCTCAGCCTCCAGATAAGACCTGGACTAGAGCAGGAGCACGAGCATCCCCCAGCCTCTGGGTAAGGGTCTGGGCTGGAGAGGACCAGGAGCATTCCTCAGCCACTGGATAAGGATCTGGGCTTGTACAAGACTTGGAATACCCTGCAGCTTCCAGTAAAGGAAGCTGGAGTGGGGCTGGGAGCATCCCACAGCCTCTGGATAAAGATATGGGCTGGAAAAGGACTGTGAGCATTTCCCAAGTCCCAGGAATAGGTGTAAGTTGGAGTAGGGCCAGGAACATTCCCCAGACTGTGGATAAGGGTCTAGGCTGGAGCAGAACCATGAGCATCCCCCAGCCTGTGGATAAGGATCCAAGGTGGAGCAGCATCGTGAGCATCTCTCAGCCTCAGGATATGGGTCTGAATTTGGTCAAGGCTCTTGGGATCCTCCAGTGGCCTCATTCCCAGGATCCCGGGGAGGTGGAACTCACAGCCTCATCCTGCTCCTGTGCCTGGGTGCCAACGATCTCCTCCACGTAGTTGGCCGGGAACCAGAGCTGCTTCTTGCCTCCGTAGTCCCCCCGCCACCTGCAAGGGGTGACAGGATCAAGGCGAGCGGACAGATTTTGGGGAGGGGGGGACAGGGATGTCCCTGCTGCATGCGGTGCCAGGGGGTGGTTGGAGAAAGGGTGGGGGGACAAAGAAGGAGGCTGAGTTAAAATGGGAATACGCGGGGTGTCCCCTCCATGTCCCGCCCATGGTGGCACCCAAGTGACCGCCCTCACCAGCCGCCGTCCTGCTTGTCCACGTTGTGGATGATGGCCTGCTTGCAGAATGACAGCTCGTCCTCCCGTTGTGCTTTGTAGTCATACAGAGCCTTCACCGTGCACTGGGGACACCGGGAAGAGGGACACGTGTGTCACCACCCAGCGCCTGGCGCCCCACTCAGCCCGGCCCCTTGAGCCCCATAGTGGATCCTGACCCCAAATCATGGCATCACAGGGTGTTAAGGGTTGGAATAGACCTTAAAGGTCATCACATTCCAACCCATTCCACCTTCCACTAGAAGCTCCAAGCTGTGTCTAGCCTGGCCTTGGGCACTTCCAGGGGGGCATCCACAATTTCTCTATTTTTGTGTCTTACCACACTCCTCCTCCGCCCTGGGGCCACGAGAGATGGGAATGGGATGGGTGAGGGGTGGCCGAATCCTGGCTCCATGATTGGGATAGGCAGGTGATGTTTGGGAATCAAGGTGACCACCCCGAGGAGGTCACAGAGAGGGTTTCCCCTTCATGACACCATCACATGTCCCACTGTGTCACCCACAGCAAAGCCCTGCCACCTAGCTTGGGGTCACAACAGATAGGTTATCACAAATCCTCAGCTTGGCCAAGCCCAAGTGGCCTCATGGTGGCCACACTCACCGGAAGGAGATGGCGTAGGAGTTGGGCTCGCTGCGCTTCCGCACCAGGAATGCTCCATCCCGCGGGACCCGCATCAGCATGTGCTCGGCCTGGAGACGCGTCAAGCTGGCGTGGTACCACCTGCCCAGGGAGAACATGGGGCTGGCATCGGCATCTCCACACCCTGCTGGGGCTGGAGGAGGCTGGTGGACCCTTGGGATTGAGGGGATGTGGATTGGAAAGATCCTCACTCTTTGCTCTCGTGGGCATTGGGTTGGGGGACGGGGTCAGTGAGGCGCATCTCGAACTCGTTGCAGCGCAGCGGCACCTCCCGGTAGTGGCAGATGAGGCTGTAGAGGCTGTCGAAGACCAGGTTGTCCGTCAGGTAGAACTTGGTGGCCCCAGCCTCCTGCCTCGAGTGGATCCTGCAGTGCTGCACCCGGCTGGACCTCCTGCCGTGGGGGTGGGAGAAAGCCAAGTCAGTCTGGGTCCACACCTCCACCACCCCACATTTGGGGTCTACGAGCTGCACAAAAAGGTGACATTTCCCCCAAAAAAGCCATTCCAGCCACCAAACCAGGCACTGACTGGAGGGTCACGCAGGGAGGGTGGGATCCTGCCCCCCTGCTGGAGCTCCTACCAGAAGGAGAGGGTGTAGTCGCCCACGAAGGTCTCGCTCTCGCGCACCAGGAAGGTGCCATCCTTGCCGCCGGTCTCGGTGCAGTACTCGTGCAGCAGCTTCTCTGCAATCTGCCGCCCATCACGGCCACCCCCGAGCTTGCCGTGGAACCACTTCTCCGTGAAGTGCAGCTCGTTGTTGTTGAACTCCTGCAAGTTCATCCCAAAGTGGGTGCTGTCACCCTGTCACCCTCCCCGCGGAGCTGTCGCCTCGCCCTGTGGGCGCGTCCTGCCCCTCACGCACCTCCTTCTGCTCCACCTCCTCTTCATCCTCGTTGAACTGGTAGCGGGATGTCTCCTCTGAGTAGTAAATCTTGTTGCTTGTCAGGACAAAATAATGAGGGCTCCATGTCTGGGAAGGAGGAAGAGCATTGGTGGGGTGAGGAACAGGATGACATGGAGGGATGGAGCTTTGGGATGGGGTTTTTAATCTTTTTTTTCCCCCTCACAGCATCACAGTGGTCTAAGAGAGCCCATCCCAAGCCCCAGTGTCTGACAGATACCACTCAGCCCCTGACGGCCTCCCTTACATGGTCGATGGGGTCTTCAAGGTAGAGAATTCCATTCTTGATGGAGTTGCTGATGTCGTTCTCAGAGTAACTGGCAGTGGAGACTTCCTCGTACAGGTTCCCTTCGACCAGTTTCTTGTGCTGGGAGACAGCCAGGGAGGGGAGCTCAGTGCTGGCCATGGGTCACACTGACCTCCCAACCCTCAGGATAAACCTCCCACAGGTGCCTTCCCACCATCCCTTGTTCCCCTTGACCATCTCTTGGTGTAGAACCCAACACAATATTTGTCCCTCCTGCAAAGAGGGGTTTTGGGGTTTTGCCTGCTCCACACCTTGATTAGGATTTTCTTCTTGAGCTGGGTGGGCGAAGGCAACTCATCAGCATTGATGTCCACTGGCTTGGTGAGGAGCATGTCCCCAAAAACCTTCTTGAAGTGGCAGGCCATGTTCCTCTGCTGGACAATGCTGCAGTGGTCTTCGATGGAGAGGATGATGGGGAACCTGCAGCAGGCAGGTGGGAATGGTGGCCTCAGATGAAGGGGAGGGAGAGGTTCCCAGAATTCAGAGATCACTAGGGGAGCTGGGGCTTACTCAGAGGTGACGAAGGCGTGCTCCTTGATGGTGTGCAGCACATCCAGGAATTTGATCTTGGAGGTGAGTGTGTGGCCGTGGTAGATGATGGGGAGATCATCTGGGCCATCCCAGCAATCCACTGAGAAGGAAAACACCTTGGTTAATTCACATTTGCCACCAATTACGTGCTGGGAACCATTTTTTTGAGCGCCCAAATGACAGGGAAAGATACTCTGCCCTGGTGGCATGGGATGGGGGCAGGGAATGGTCTGTTTGATGGGACATGAGGGGTTCCAACATTCCTGTGAAGGGTTGGTGGGACTCACACTCAATACAGCGGCAGCCCATCCGCAGGCACCGGGCGTACGCCTCCAGGGAGGACTCACTGGAGAACTGGTCTCCTGTCAGGTACCTGCAGAGGAGAGACAAGGATGATGGGATGCTCATGGATGTCCCTGAGGAACGCCCATGTGGGGAAAAATTCCTTACGTGTTGTGGGATGAGGAGATCCAGTACTGGGACAAGGGGTGGTTCATCTCCTCAGGCACCACACGCTCGTACTTAGCATCCATCACCATGTTTTCCTTGGAGAAGAGGTATGTGAGGAACTGGGGGATGGAGAAGCAGAGAGGTCAGAGCCTGATGGTGCTGGGGACATCCCTGTGGGGACACTGTGTGGGGCCACCCACCTCATCCAGCTGGAAGGAGGGATCCGACGCTTCGTTGGAGCTCTCCTTGAGGTAGGAGCACATGTAGTCCCGCACCACACCCACGTCACTGGCCCAGGATTCCTGGGATACAAACATGGCTGTTGTTAGCGGGGGGACTGGGCTGGAGCATCCCATGTGGGTTCCTTGGGCTGCAGAGTTCTCAGGGAAGCCCCACCTTCTGGTCATGCAGCAGGAACTTCTGGAAGTCGTAGAGGGACACTTGGCACAGCTCAGGGCGGTCCACATTCCTGGGACAAGGAGCAGCCACCAGTGAGGAGCAGGAGAAGGAATTTGGGTAGATCCCATGGCAGAGTTGAGGACATCAGTGCCCATCTGCAGCTCAGCTTCGCCATGACCCCCATTCCCACCAGTCCCTCCAACCCATGACTGGGAGAGGCCGGCAGCAGCTGGAATGTGCAGCGTTGTCCAAGGATACTGGGAGAAGGGCAGGGTGAAATGTCCCTACATCCCTGGCAGCTGCCCCATCTCCCATCCCTGCTCACCCCTTCTCCCATTCCTGCTCCTATCCTTGCTTCCATCCCAGCTCCCATCATTGCTCCCATCCCTTCTGCACACATATTCCCATCTCTTCTCCCATCCCCTCTCCCATCTTTTCTCCCATCCCTGCTCCCACCCCCTCTCCCATCCCTTCTTCCATCCCCATTCCCATTCTCTCTTCTGCCCCACACCCTGGCTGTATTTCCCACTCTATGGATCCAACTCTTGGAATATTGATTGGGATGGGAGCTGGGATCTCACCGCAAGGGGAAGGAGAGTTCCAGCTGCTCAATGACCTGGAAGGCAGAGAAGGGATCCAGGCTTAGCTGGAGTGGGACACATCCCACCAGGATAGGGACATCTGGGAGGCCAAACCACGGATCTTACCGACTTCTGGGCATCAAACATCAGGTTTTTGTAGAACTGGATGAAGTGGGAGAAAGTCATCTCATTCCTGGCTTCCACTTCCTGTGGGAGACAGGGCTGGATGAGAGTGGGGCCACTCGATCGGAACCAGGGACACCATGGTGGCCCCAGCCCATGTGGGGCAGGTTGAAGAGCATCTCCCTCACAGCTGGGGTGTCCAGAGGGTCCTTACCACGAGTTTATCCCGCAGGAATCTCATGTTGGGAACACGGTAGTTGACCTGGGGCAGCATCGCCTTCAGGTCCTTCACTGTGATGCTGCCAGAGGGAAAACCGGAGTCAGTGAAATCCCTGGATGAGTCTCAGCTCCCAGCACCAAGGGTCCCACCCCAAATCTTGGTGCCTGGCACAGGGATCCTACCCTCCTGGCCTGTGGCTCCTTGCAGTGGCACAGGACCCAGGGGAATTGTGGATGTCTCATTCTGGGAGGTGTCCAAGGCCAGGTTGGATGGGGCTTGGAGCAACCTGGTCTAGTGGAAGCTGGAACTAGGGGATTTTTAATGTCCTTTCCAACCCAAACCATTCCATGATTCCATGTTTCTGAGATTAATTACATAGTGTCTGGCACAAGTGTGAGCAGAGGGACAAGGAGAGGAGGTGCATCCAAGAACCAACTGGGCACTCTTAAGACATCATCCTACTTGGAGGTGATGCCCATTCCCATTCCCATAATAATTCAAGTCCAAATTCCCTTGGTTTGGGAAGATAATTGTGGGCTGCATTAATGGCCTGGCCCCTCTGGCACTGGTGAGAAGTGGCATTGGGATAGGTCTCAGTGGTCCTCACATTCACAAGGATGTGACCTGCACTCAATCTCTGATTTTTGGTGCCTTCAAGCATCCCAAAAACCCTGGTGCTCCCTTGTCCCACAAACCTCACCCCTAGCCTGGCTCAGCCTGCAGATTTGGGATGCAACAGGGGGAATATGGTTCTGTCCAGCTGAACTCACTGTGCTGGTGGCTCACCTGCCTTCCCTGGCCCGATCCATCCCATCAAACTGCTTCCGTAGCCACCTGGGAAGGAAAGGATGGACAGACAGTGCTCAATCCCAAAGAAGCCCAAGCCCAGGGTAGGTTTTCTTCCCAAAACAAGGATCGGGAAATGGGATCTGCTGGTCCTTCCTCACCTCTCGATCTGCAGTGGGGTCTGGGCTCTCTGGGTGTCAGCCACCAGCCAGTTGAGCCCCGTTATCCATAGGTTGATGTCCTCCTCGCAGAAAGCTGTTGGAGGAGGAGGAGGGCGATGAGGCTGGGATGGGGATGATGGGATTTTGGGAAGCGGGTGGGACCCCAAGGATGGACACAGGGAATGGGAAGGGATCCAACACACCAGCCACGCTGAGCGTCCTCAGCCTGAAATCCATCCCGTAGAGGATGATGAAGCACATGGTGAAGTCCAGCTTGCGAGCGTCCTCGGGGTAGCGCTCGAAATCCCGGGAATTCTTCCCCAGGCGGATCTCCTTGATCTCCCGAATGTCGACTGCGGGGAGAGAGGAACATGAAACTGTCCCCTGCCACCACAGCCTCGTGTGAATGGCTCAGGGAAGTGGGAATTCCAGGAGAACATCTGTCCTCTGGAGAGCCTTTTTCCCAGGATGGGATAACTTTAGGAGTGTGTGATGGAATTATGGGTGCTGTGGCCACGTGTCTCTGAGGGTGACATGTCCCCAGTGTCCTCCAGTGATGTGCAATGGCACCATGGGTGTGGCATGTCCATTCAGGGAACTGTTCCCAGGATGGGATGTCCCTGTGGCACTGTGTGCTGGAGTGGGATGGCACCAGGGATCTTGTGTCCTTCAGGGATGTGTGTCCCAGGATGTCACCAAGATGGGGTGTCCTAGTATGTCCCCAGGATGGGGTGTCCCTGCAGTGCTGCTGCAGCTGAGTGCACCACCATGGATGCCATGGCCACGTGTCTGCCAGGGAATCACGTCCCCAGCATGGGGTGTCTCCATGGCACTCCTGGGCCACAGCCACGTGTCCTCCAGGGATCTGTGGCCCAGGATGTCCCCAGGATGAGGTCCCTGCAATGCTCCTGCAGCTGAGTGACAGCACCACGGATGCCATGGAAAAGTCTCATCCAGGGATCTGTGTCCCAAGGACAAGGTGCCCCTGCTGCCTTTCTTCTGTGTGCCTGGTGGCCCCCATCCCTGTGTGTCCTCCAGGAACTCGTGTCCCCAGGACGTGGCATCCCGACAGCGCTGCCCACTCTTTTCCCAGCTTTGTGGCTGCCAGGCATCTTCCAGGCTCATCCCACCCCATCCCAACCAGCAAATCTCCAGCCACCTTGTCATCCCCAAGCCAGACCCTGCGCTGGGATAGGCTGAGCTCGTGTTTTCCTTGGAGAACTCTTCCCCAAAGTGGCAATTTGGAGCCCAGGCAGCCGGGACCGCAGGGCGTTGCTTTCCTGCTGCTCTGCTCCCTCATTATCCCGCTAAATAAAGCTCCAACAGCGGCGGCAGGGCCGGGTTTCCGGACCACGCTCTTCCTCACTGCTACTCCACCAAGGGACATTTCCAATTTTCCCAGTGGACGCATCCCACTGGGAGCAAGAATAATAACATAACATTAGGAACAACACACAAAATTGTTCTTGATTCCACAATCATCACCCCCCCCCGGGCGGGTTTGTCCCTCTGGGAACGAGCCACCCACAGCGGAAAGGGCTTTGTGTGACCCAGGGTGGCCAGAGCACCTCGCCAGGGGTATTGTCCTGCCGAGGAAATGGGTCATTTCCCGGAGAATTTCCAGCCCGGCTGCGTTTCCGATGTGGTGGTGGGGAAGGCTGCAGACGTGCCTTGGTGGAAACCCTCAGCCGAATCCAAAGGGGGGAGAAAAGCTGAATGCAGGGAGGAATAAGGGATGGGGGGAGGAATCGGTCTGATTAAGCAAGAAAAGAGGGGAAGAATAGTTTTTCTTGGCGGAAAAGCACCAGAAAACAGTGGAGGCTTTATCCAGCCTTCCTTTGCTGGGTGAGCACAAGCCAAATTTCACAGATCAGGGTGGGATTTTAGCACAAGTGACACACAGGAGCTCTCCACCCCACCACGAGCTTTGTTTTTGGACCAGACCTCAAGGAATGAAACTGTGTTGTCACCTCATGGCTCCCGTGGCTCAGAGCAAAGTCCCTTCCATAAGAAGAGGCAGATTTTGGGGGAAAAAATGGGTTTATAGGTTAAAAAGCAGCCACTCAACCCCAAACCTGCCCATCCACAGGGTGCCAGGGAGCGGTGAGAAGTCAGTGGCAACCAAGGCTTTGCTAACAAGTTGCAATGCTGCTACTCCTTGGATTTAACTCCTCCGGGATCTGGTGTGGCACCTGATCTCTGGGAGCTGTTCCTGATTCCAGGAATGGTTTGTGTTGGAAGGCTCATCTCATTCCAAGGTGCCATAGGTAGGGACACCTTCCACTATCCCAGGCTGCTCCAAGCACCATCCAGCCTAGCCTTGCACACTTCCAGGGATCCAGCAGCAGCCACAACTACTCTGGAAATTCCATTCCATCACCTTAGCACCCTCACAGGGAATAATTCCTTCTCAATATCCCATCTATCCCTACCCTCTGGCAGTGGGAAGTCATTTCCTGTGTCCTGGCACTCCACCCCTTGTCCCAAGTCCCTCTCCAGCTCTCCTGGAGCCTCTTCAGGCATTGGAAGGGGCTCCGAGGTCTCCCTGGAGCCTTCCCTTCTCCAGGTTGGACATTCCCAGCTCTCCCAACCTGGCTCCAGAGCAGAGGGGCTCCAGCCCTTGGAGCAACTCCGTGGTTTCCTCTGGATCACTCCAGCATCTCCATCCTGCTGTTGGACCCCAGAGCCAGAGGCAGCTCTGCAGGTGGGGTCTCACCTGAGCAGGGCAGAGGGGCAGAATTCCCATTTTCCTGCTGTGGGATGAACTGAGGACAGGCATGGAGAATTCCTGGGCTGCCAGCAGCAGTTTTTCATCCACCAACACCCCGAAATCCTTCTCCCCCAGGGCAAAACAGCCCATTCCCATGGAAAACCAGGGGAAAAGGGAGCGGCGAGGGGCTGCACAATACACCCGAGCAGCAGCTTCCTGGAAACCACATCTGCAGCGGATTTGCCTCGATCCTGTCAGAACTCTGTCTCCAAACTCCTCCCCGCATTGTCTCCATTGTCCTGGGCGATTTAAAACACTCTGGAAGTCGGTTCCAGCTGCGAAAATCCCTTTTCTTTTCTAATGCAAAGCGAGCAGTGTGGTGCAAAAAAAAAAAAGATTTGGAATGGTGGGGAGATGATGGAGGAGCAGGTTCTGCCCAGTGGGATTTCAGGGAGGCTGAGAGGCTGGGAGATTTTTTTCAGGCATTAGGAGGGAAGCAAAGGGGTTGGAAGGAATGGTTGTGCTGGGAATTCCTGCTGGCCTGGGCACTGGGGTCATCCCTTTTTGCAGGATGTGGCAGCTCAGACCCTCCTGGACAGGGGAAATTGGAAGACTGTATCCTGCCTGGAATAAAGTATTTCTTCCTTGTCCAACAGTGATAAATCCCAACTGGATTTTCTCCTCCCAAAAAAGTCCTAATTCCAGTTATTTGCCATTAACAAGGCTGGAGGTGTCGTCAAACCACCTCTCCAAAATCCTCTTCGATTTTTCACACTGCCTTCACCCCCTTTTCCTTTAATTTCTCGTGGAGATCCTTTTTTTGGGGCTGTTTTCCACCAGATTCCTTGTGCTGGGAACTGGGGTCTGCTGAGGGCAACGAGCTGGAAGCCCTCCAGGACGAGGTTAATTTTGGAGGCCTTGCTCCAGGCATTCCCAGGCATGGACACGATCCCAGGCATGGACACACGGACACGTGTCCAGGGGCTGCTTAACAAAGCGTGTAATTATCCTGGGGGTCCAGGGGAGAGCCAGGATCTGTGTCCTGGCCCTGACAGTCCCTAACAGAGACATCAGCACTTCCCACTAATCCCTCTCCAAGCAGGACTCTGGCTTGAAAGGGGGGATTTAAAATGGTCTGGGCAGGCGTGAGGTCTGGGAGATCCCGACACTTCCACAAAATCACAGAGAGTGGGAAGAAAGGGATGGACCAGGGGGTGAGGATGCTCCAGCCCAGCACCAGGATGGGGATTTCTCCCACTCCAGACTAGGAAAAGTGAATGGTGGGATGGGATGGCAGGATTGCACATTTCCAGAAGGATTTTCCTCCTTTTTTCATCCTTCTGGATGACCTACTCATTCCCATGGAGGAGATTGGGCTGTTGTATGGGAAAAGACAGCTCCTAAGGCTCCAGAGGGGAAACCGAGGCACAGCACCTGAGCAACCTGAGATCCTAACCTGGCAGTGCACAGCGCTTCCAGAAAAAAACAAGGAGCTGGAAATGCATTATTTCCATGACTGGATAACAAGTTCTTCTCCATGAAGACCTAAAATACCTCTCCAAAACTGGGTGCCCTTCCTCCCATCACCTTCTGCTCCCACAGATCTGCTCCGGTATCCGGAAAATCTGGACAAGCATGGATCCTGCTCATGCCTGTGCTCAGCTCTGAGTGCCACCCTCCTTCTCCTGGCCCAAAGCTGGAATTCCACCTTGGGATCAGCACCTCCAAGCAGGAGCTGGAGATTCCAGGGGATTTTGCTGGATCTAGCACAGAATCAGCAGTAGCTGGTGATTTTTAGCGGGGGGGTCATCGGTGATTTTGGAGGAGGCTCTCCAGTAAAAAGGCACCTCCCAAACCTCTGGGGTGGGTTTTGCCATCACCCAGGTGAGGTGATATCCCAAAACTGAGTTCCTTCCCTGCACAGGGATGTGGGATGAGATGATGGTGTAGCTCCTTGAAATCCCAGTTTCCTTCTACTGGATTCTTTTAGCTCAATTAAAGCTTTGAGGTAATGAGCACCAAGACAATTCCCACTGTTGGGAGAACATCCCAACAACCTCCTAACCACCAGTGAATCCACACGGAAGAGTGATTTTTATGGATGCTCCAGTGGGGTTTTGGGGTTAAAAAAGCACCAGGAACAGGGATGGCCACTTTTCTCCCTCCTTGCTGGGGAGGATATAAATTCCCAGGGATGAAACAGAAGCAGCCTGATCCCACAGAACAACTTCCAAGGTAGGATGGAGGAGGTGAGGGATGCTCAGCCCAGCAGCTCCTGCTTTTATGGGAATCACCCCATGGTCAGGCATCCTGATACTCCATGGGGGTGAATATCCCACTGTGGTAGGACATTTTCATGGGGGGGAATATCCCACTGTGGTAGGACATCCCACCACAGCCAGGAACCACAAAACCAGTTACCCCACCACAGTGGAACCTCCCGACACGGCCACAAACCCCACAGGCAGTTTCCCCATGGTAGGACATCCCAACACAACCAAAAATCCCACAAAACCAGTTACCCCACCGCTTTAGGACACCCCAAACACAGTCAGGCACCCCACAAACAGTTACCCCATCATGTCTGGGAAACCCAGCACGCCCAGAAACTCCCCCAGCACACCCCAACAGACCCAGGCACCCCACAACCAATTACCCCACCACTGAGCTCTCCCAACCTGGCTCCAGGAGGCAGCTCTGCAGGTGGGGTCTCACAACCACTTACCCCACTACAGAAGGACATCCCAACACATCCAGGCACCCCACAATCAGCTTCTCCCACTACAGAAGGACATCCCATCACATCCAGGCACCCCACAACCACTTACCCCACTACAGAAGGACATCCCAACACATCCAGGCACCCCACAATCAGCTTTCCCCACTACAGAAGGACATCCCAACACCCCACAACCATTTACCCCACTACGGCAGGATGCCCCCAGCCAGTCACCCCAATACAGCTCAGCATCCCACCAGCACATCCCCAGCCCCCCAACCCTGCTGCCACTGATACTCCTCTGTCCCCCTAATCCTCCCTGTCCCCCCTCAATCCTCCCTGTCCCCTCAGTCCTCCCTGTCCCCCTTAATCCTCCCTGTCCCCTCGATCCTCCCTGTCCCCCCGATACTCACTGTCCCCTCAATCCTCCCTGTCCCCCTCAACCCTCACTGTCCCCTCAGTCCTCACTGTACCCTCAATCCTCCCTGTCCCCTCAATCCTCCGTCTCTCCCAATCCTCCCTGTCCCTTCAATCCTCACTGTCCCCCCTCAATCTTTCCTGTTCCTTCAATTCTCTCTGTCCCCCTCAATCCTCCCTGTCCCCCTCAATCCTTCCTGTCCTCCCAATCCTCCCTATCCCCCCTCAATCCTCCCTGTCCCCCCTCAATACTCCCTGTCCTCCCAATCCTCCCTGACCCCCCTCAATCCTCCCTGTCTCTCCCAATCCTCCCTGTCCCCCCTCAATCCTGTCCTCCCAATCCTCACTGTCCCCTCAATCCTCCCTGTCCCCCTCAACCCTCACTGTCCCCTCAGTCCTCACTGTATACAGAAGGACATCCCTCCCCTCAATCCTCCGTCTCTCCCAATCCTCCCTGTCCCTTCAATCCTCACTGTCCCCCCTCAATCCTTCCTGTTCCTTCAATTCTCTCTGTCCCCCTCAATCCTCCCTGTCCCCCTCAATCCTTCCTGTCCTCCCAATCCTCCCTGAATCCTCCCTATCTCCTCCCTGTCTCCAATCCTCCCTGTCCCCTCAATCCTCCGTCTCTCCCAATCCTCCCTGTCCCTTCAATCCTCACTGTCCCCCCTCAATCCTTCCTGTTCCTTCAATTCTCTCTGTCCCCCTCAATCCTCCCTATCCCCCCTCAATCCTCCCTGTCCCCCCTCAATCCTCCCTGTCCCTTCAATCCTCCCTGTCCCCCCTCAATCCTCCCTGTCCCCCCGATACTCATTGTCCCCCTCAATCCTCCCTGTCCCCCTCAATCCTCCCTGTCCCCCGGATACTCACTGTCCCCCTCCACCTTCTCGGGCGTCCTGCTCCAGATGATCTGGCGAGTCTCCAGCTTCACCTGGAAGGTCCTTCTCTCCGGCCTCTGCGACTTCTTCTGGTAGAACAAGGTGAGGACGGTGCCCATCTCCAGGCAGCGCAGGATCCTGCCCATGTCCCCCGGCTCCATCCTGGTGTCCTCCAAGAAGCCATTGACGCTGTTGAGCCTGGCCATGGACATCTTCACTGCTCGGCCATCGCCCGGCGGAGCCGCTCGGCCGGGATTGTCTCATGCAGGAGAGGACGGAACCAAAGGGCCGAAAGCTTCCCCTGGGGATTTTCTGGGATCGCCCCGGGCGTGGGTTTCCTCTACGGAGGAGCGGAGCAGGGCCAGGACACGCAGCCGGGATTGGAGGGAGAGGGGAGGAAAAGGCCGGGCTGGAGGTGCCGTGACCTTCGTGTCACCAAGGCTGGATCCGGCGGGGGGGAAAAGACAACGCCGGCCTTGCTCGCGGATGGGTTTTTGGATGTGGGGAGGAAAAAAATCCAGCCCGGCAATAAAAAATAAAAATTTTTTTTAAAAAAAAGCCAAGTCACCCCAAAAGTGATGGTGGTGAGGTGGCAAAAATCCTCCTCCCTCTCCCCGGCCTCCGGGCCGAGCGGGGCCGGGGTTGGGAATGGGGCTGGGAATGGGGTGTGGAGAGAGGCGCTGGGGAAGGTTCGGGGAGCAGCGGGGAGGGATGTGGGATGCGGGGCTGGGGTGGTCTTTTTTCCCCCCCCCTCTCCTGCTGTTCCTTAATTTCGGGCTGATGAAATGGACGCCCGGAGGAAACTGCAATCACACATGGCCGGAAAGAGATCAGAAAGGAATTTAAAAAAAAAAAAAAATCTTGGAGAAAGGAAAATGCGAGCCGGGGGAGGGAGGAGGGGGTGTTTGTGTGGAAAAGATGGCTGAGGGTGACATCTAGAGGAATTCCAGATGGGAATCGCGTTTGGGGGTGGGGGGGTATCCCAGCGGATGGGATAGGGCTGCCTGGGTGGAAAAGGGGTTTTTTTGGGGGGGAAAAAATGGGTTAAAGGAAAGCAGCTGCCGTGGGTTTAGTTCCTGGCTGTCCCTGCTGTGAGGCTGAGCTGGGAATGAAGCTCCAGGAGGGATCGGGATTGGAATCACTTCTGTCATGAGTTTGGTCCAGCCTCAGCTCGATGGGAAGTGCAGGGTGGGGAAGGAACATATGGAGAGAGGGGGGAAGGCAGCAGGGCACAGGGATTGGTGTCACAGCCCCTGTTTTGTCCCTTTGATGGATGCCGGGTGGGAAAAGAGCAGCTGGTGCTCTGGGAATTGTGCAGGGATTTGAGGATGGCAGATGATGAGGGGGGACCAGGTGCACGCAGGGTGGGCAGGGAATTCTTTCCTGGCTCCACGCTTTGGGAATTTGGGCCAGGAGGGGATTTTGTGGTGCTGGGCTCTCCCTGGGGAATATTTGGGATCCTAGCGATGGATACTACAGGAGATGCTGATCCAGTGATGGACACTCAAGAACTTGGGGATCCCAGTGATGGAGGTTCAGGAATCCAGAGATCCAGGCTCATCCCACAGTGTGGGCAGGAGGAAAAGAGGGAGTTCCTCCTCTTTGCCTTGCTCAGGTGAGACCCCACCTGTAGAGCTTCCTCCAGCTCTGGGGTCCAACAGCAGAAGGACCTGGAGTTGCTGGAGCAAATCCAGAGGAGGCCATGGAAATGCTCCAAGGGATGGAGCCCCTCTGCTCTGGAGCCAGGCTGGGAGAGCTGGGAATGTCCAGCCTGGAAAAGGGAAGGCTCCAGGGATACCTCAGAGCCCCTTCCAGTGTCTGAAGAGGCTCCAGGAGAGCTGGAGAGGGACTTGGGACAAGGGATGGAGGGACAGGACACAGGGAATGGCTTCCCACTGCCAGAGGGCAGGGATAGATGGGACATTGAGAAGGAATTATTCCCTGTGAGGGTGCTAAGGTGATGGAATGGAATTTCCAGAGTAGTTGTGGCTGCTGCTGGATCCCTGGAAGTTTCCAAAGCCAGGTTGGATGGTGCTTGGAGCAGCCTGGGATAGTGGAAGGTGTCCCTGCCCATGGCAGGGGTTTGGAATTGGATGCCCTTCAAAAATCCCTTCCAATCCAAGTTATTTTGTGATTCCATGACTCCAGTGGGGCTTGGAGCAGGTTTGCACCACCTGGCAGTGGCTCAATGAGGACTGGGATTTTTAGGATTTTACCCCTATGAGGACTGGAGTTCAAGAGAGAGAAGAGATCTCCATCTTTCCACTGGCTGCCTGCAAATCTCCACTTTTCCAAAAAACCTGGGGACACACAGGATGGAAAGGAGATCGTGAAGGGATTTTATTTCCCTTGCTTTATCCATGAATTAACTTCTGTTTCCCTCCCTTCTCTGGAGCAGAATAAGCTTTTGTTCAGGGCAATAAGCTGCAGAGATAGTGGCTGCCTGTGTTTATGTTTCCCATTTCCAGGCAAATCCCATTTCAGAGCCCCCTGAACGCCAGGCTGGGAACTGAACATCCCGATCGGAGCGAACTGCGGTGGATGGAGGATCTGAACAGAAGATTGTTTTTCCACATGGGGCTGAGCAGCCGGGGTTTGGCTTCTGATGTCCATCCAAAACACGTGGGTGGGGAAGGAATGCTCTGTTTTCAGTCAGCAATGGAATCACTGGTTTAATTTTAGCCTCTCCGGAGCAGAGCTTGAAGAAAGGAGTTCCCAGAGCAAAGCGCCCTACGGAGGCTGGAAGGGGAAGAGGAGCTGGAGTCTCCATGTGGCTCCCGGGAATAGTGGTGTGCCCCCAGACTGGTGCTGCTGAGCCCCAGAAATTCATGGTTCTTCTTAAAAACCTGGATGTGACTCATCTGTGCAGGGCAGGAGAAGCATTGGGACATCGCGGAGCTGTTGGGAGGACAAGGAGAAGCCATGGATGTGCCGAGCTCCATCAAAAGGTGTCCCACAAGGAGAAGCCATGGATGTGCCAAGCTCCATGATTCTTCTTAAAAACCTGGATGTGACTCATCTGTGCAGGGCAGGAGAAGCATTGGGACATCGCGGAGCTGTTGGGAGGACAAGGATGTGCCGAGCTCCATCAAAGGTGCCCCACCAATACACAGGGAGCTTCAGTGGATGAAATGTCAGGAAAAATTGGTCCCGGGAGGAATCAAGTAAGTTGTATCCCTTTTGTGACTTTTGGATGTGCATTGATCTCTGTTTTGCTGAGTGGTGCTGCCCACAGAACTCCAAAGAACCAGCTGGGAGAGGAATCAGGTAAAAAAACCAAAACAGGACAGTCTCAAAAATTCACCTTCCTCTTCCTGAACATCCTTCCCTCTCATCCAGGGCTTGCAAAGAAGCATCTGATGCCACTTTCCCCTCAGCTTTTCCAGCTAAAGCCACAGCTCAGATTGTCAGGAAGTTTGCTTCCCCTCTCTTTGGTGCTGCTGTGAAATTTCCTGAACCCAAAAGGATTTGCAAATGTTTTTCAACAGAAACGCTGGAGCGGCAGGTCCTGCAAGGTGGGAATTTTGCAATGGCAGCTGGTGGTGTAACTGCATTAAATTGGGATAAAACCAGATCCCTGGATGGCCACATGCTCCTGGAAGAGCTCTCCTGGACAATGCTGAACATCCAAACCATATTCCTAATCCAAATATTTGCAGTTGGCAGTGTATGGATTTTTTTTTCTCAGCCTTTCCAAGCAGGGAAAAGTCCAAGGCCTGAGCACTTGGGGAGCAAAGTCCTCTCCCCTTCACGGCTGAAGTTGGATCAATACAGATGTTTTCACATGAACAAATATTTTTGGGAATTCTGCCATGGTTTTCTGGTGGATTGAATCTATCCTTTGGAATTGGCAAAGGAAAAGCCATGATTCCATTGCCAGGATATGGTGGAGTCATATCAGAATGATGGAATGGTTTGGGTGGGAAGGGACCTTCAAATTCATCCAGTTCCATCCCTTGCCATGGGCAGGGACACCTTCCATGATCCCAGGGTGCTCCAACCATCATCCAACCTGGCCTTGGACACTTCCAGGGATGGGACAGCCACAGCTCCTCTGGGAATTCCCTCCCAGCCTCTCACCACCCTCACAGGGAGGAATTTCTTCCCAATATCCCATCTATCCCTGTCCTCTGGCAGTAGGAGGCCATTCCCTGTGTCCTGGCACTTCAGGTCCTTATCCCAAGTCCCTCTCCATCTCTACTGGAGCCTCTTCAGGCACTGGAAGGGGCTCTGAGGTCTCCCTGGATCCTTCCCTTCTCCAGGCTGGACATTCCCAGCTCTTCCCAGCCTGGCTCCAGAGCAGAGGGGCTCCATCCCTTGGAGCATCTCCATGGCCTCCTCTGGATTTGTTCCAGCATCTCCAGGTCCTTCTGCTGTTGGGGACCCCAGAGCTGGGTCCTGTGAGTCCCTGTGGTTTCCTTTCCTCACTCAGTAAAGGAATCTCATTTTGCCGTGGGATGTCACAGCCCCCACGATCCCATTCCCACAGAGTGGAGGATTTAGGATATTTTTGGATTAATTGATTTGTAGTCGAGGTTTTTGATCCATGGAATTGATCCAGGTTTTTGGTCCTTCTACCTCGATGGAATTGCCAAATGAGGCATCCTGGATTCAGTGGGTGAACAAAGAGGAGAAAGAAGAGGATTTGCTCTCTGTGCCCACCTGAAATACCTTGGAAAATAATTCCTGCTGGGAATGACAATGACATGGAAGCACAGAGACCATCCCTCTGGTTTCTCCCTTTCCCAAGCACGTGGATTCAGGTCTGTGCGCAGGTCCTGCCTTGGCAGTGCCACCAGAGGCAAGAAACATCCCCAAAAACCAGACACCACCACAAAAAGCCAGCACCCACTCGATAAATGACAGCAGCTTTTCCTTGCTGCTCCTGCAGCCATTTCTTCTCCTGTTCCTGACATTTTCCTCTCTGTTTTCCATCTAATCCAGGAGATATCTCCTTCCCTTGAGCCTCGCTCTGGAGTCTTGCTGTTATCAGCAGAAAAATGTGAGTCAAGAGTTTGTTTGCCCTTGGGAAGCACTTTTTTCCCCCACTCCTGGCTGAAGTTAAAATAGGAAAAACATTTTGTAGAAGAAGCAAATTTCTTCAGTGGTAGAAAATTGCTGAGCTCCTCTCGGAGATGGGGCTGTGTCCATGGATTTCTGTAGGAATGGAAGGAAGGGTTTTTAGTAGGGACAGGATGAGGGGTGATGGATTTAGACAGCAGGGAGAGGTTGAGATTGGAGATAAAAACGAAATTGTTCACTGTGAGGATGGTGAGAGGCTGGATCGGGCTGCTCAGGGAAGTTTTGGATGCTCCATCCCTGGAAATGTTGAGAGGAAAAAGTGGGAGAAGTGAAAGGAGAAAGAGAAAAAGATAAGGAGAAGGAAAAGGAGGGTGGGGAGGAAGAGGAGGAGAGAAAGATGGGAAGGAGAAATAAGGAAAAGGAAAAGGAAAAGGAAAAGGAAAAGGAAAAAGAAAAGGAAAAGGAAAAGTCCTGCATCCAGATCACATCCCATTATCCATGCCCTGGATGGTGCTGGCACAGCAGGGAATGGGTCACTCACCTCCAGACTCCTCCCAATCCTTCAGCAAAAGGATTCAGGGAACAACCACCGACCTTGGGACTACACAGGTTTTAAACCTTCACTCTCTTGATTTTCCACTTCCTCCTGGATTCTCTCCCATTTTTTTACACTTTAATTAAGGCATCTCCCTGAAACCTTGACACAATGATCCCAGAGACTCACAAGTGCTGGAAGACATTCCAGGAAAGCTGTGGCTGCCCCCATCCCTGGAATTGTTCCAGGCCAGGTTGGACAGGGCTTGGAGCAGCCTGGGATAGTGGAAGGTGCCCGTGCCCATGGAAAGGGGTGGAATTCCATGACTCTGAAGGTCCCTTCCAATCCAAACCATTCCATGATTCCATGATGTCCCACACATGCTGTTCCTGCAAATGGATCCCTGGCAGTGCTGGGTGTTTCAGGATCCAGGGATCCTCTGGCACAGTTGTCACTGGATCTGCACTGGGATAATGTTTTAGGACATTGAGAAGATTTATTTTGGGGCTGAATGAGGTAATTTAATTCTTCTTCCCTGTGTTCCCTTCCCTGGGATGTTTACTCATGCTCAAAACCCTGCATTTGCTTTTTTTTATTATTTTTTTTTCTTTTCCCTCTTTAAAAAAAAAAAAAATTAGACTTCCAAAGTGTCATAGAAACTTAGTGCTGTGAATTAAAAGTGCCATGAATTCTTTTTGGATATGCTGCTCGTGACAGGAATGGGCTGAAAAGCCAGGAAAAAAAAAAAAGTTTATTTTAATATTTTAACATCCTCGTCTGTCCTTTGCCCTCTGCACAAATCCCAGGGGAGATTTCTGCCAGCTGCTTGTCCCGAGGCAGGATGCTCCTCTCTATTCCCTGGAGAAGATCCAGTTGGTGCTTAAAGTGCTGCTTCTCCTCCTCTGGATACCCTCATCCCAAAGCTTTCCCGATGGAAAACATCCCAGGATGACCCCAAGTGGCCCAAGATCCTCCAAACTTTGCATTTTCTCCTTATAAATTTTGGCATAAATTGGTAAAACAGCTTTGAGTTCGCCTTTTCCCGAGGTTGGATTTTGTGGGAGTGGTGGATCCACGGCTTCCCTGGGTTAAAAATGAGCTTTTCCTCCACGTGTGCTGAATTAATTTCAATTCAGAGCAGCTCGTTCCCAGCTCTTTTATGCAAAGCACTCAACTCCCCGTGCCAGCACAAGGGAGGGAAGGAGCAGCTGGGAGTGGAGGAGGATTTTTTTTGGCACAAGTGCCAATTCCTGTCAGTTTAAAGCCATTATGAAACTCTGGGTGGGATTTGGGATCTATTGAAGCTGATCTGAGGCCGCCCAAAGGGAGGAGATCTGTCATTCCTGCCTGCCTGGTTCCCAGCCTGTTCCCATGTGTGCAAAACTTGGAAAAAAAGAGAGGATTTGGGGTATTTTTAGCAGTTTTTGGGTCACACTCCCTAAATTCTTTGCATTTTGAAGCCTTTTCTCACAAAATAGTTTATCCCAACAAGCTGGTTCTTCCCAAATTCCACTTTAAAATGCCACAAAACACCAAAAATAATTTACTAAATCTCCCTTTCCAAGCAGGGAAATCGTGGGCTCATCCCAGAGATGTGATTTGATCAGAGCTGGGACAGGCAGAACTCCCTGGCTGCATTGGGAAGTGAGATATCCCAAGGGACAGTGTCTGTTTTAAAGGATTTGAGGTTGATAATGGGTTGCTTTTCCAAATGTTCCATCCTGGTGTTGTGTTGCTCCAGCTCCTTGGCTCGGCTTTTTGTTCCCTGAATAATTTTAGGCTGGAGTTTTATCTCCTTTACACACTTGAGGCTCTGCTGCTCTTTATTTAAGGGGTTTATTCCCTTGAGGAAAAATTGAATTATTTGGAAAACAAGCTCCTTAAGGATTTTCTTCACTTTCACAGTAAATTTAAAGTTTTGGGACCGGTTTTCCTGTGAAACATTTTAAAAATGACAGCCAAAGTGTGGGAAATAGGGAATCACGAGGCTGATGGGTGGAATTAACATTTCCTTGCTGGAGATTTTCCTTTGGATCACCACGAAAATCTCCCCCTCGTGCCTGGCTGTGGGAGGACACTGGTGATGGGAGAGGGGACAGGGATGGAGACAGGGACAGAGGCTTGGGACAGCTGGGAGAGCTGGATGAGGCTGGAAAGAGGACAGGGAACAGGAGTCAGGGAATGGGAACAGCCAGGGCTGGGGACAGCTGGACCAAATTTACCTCAATGCAGGAGATCCCAGAATCCTGGAATGGTTTGTGTTGGAAGAAACCTTGAAGATCATCCCATTCCAATCCCTCCCATGGGCAGGGACACCTTCCACCATCCCAGGCTGCTCCAAGCCCTGTCCAACCTGGCCTTGGGGATTTCCAGGCATGGGGCAGCCACAGCTTCTCTGGGAATTCCATTCCAGGATCTCACCATCCTCCCAGGGAAGAATGTTTTCCAAAATTTCATTTAACCCTGTCTTTTGTCAGTTTGAAGCCATTCCCTGTGTCCTGTCCCTCCATCCCTTGTCCCAAGTCCCTCTCCAGTTCTCCTGGAGTCCCTTTAGGCACTGGAAAGGGCTCTGAGGTCTTCCTGGAGCTTTCTGTTTTCCAGGCTGTACATTCCCATCTCTCCCAACCTGGCTCCAAGGTTCCCAGTTTCCAAGTAGATAAATTGTGTTTCACACGTGTTGGTAATTGCAGTCTTAGTGAAGCCTCAGGAGCTGCAGATGTGGAGAAAGGAGAGAAGAAGAAACTTGGGATAAAATATCACCCAAACCCCAACAGAACATGGAACCAAAGGACCAGGGAAAGGTGGAGGAACAACAAAGGTTAGGAGAGGGAAAAAACAGCTTCCCCTTTTCTGTGTGGAACTGTAAATAATTCCAGGATTTTGGCTCAGTTTGTGGAACAGGCTCTTGCACACTGTGTGGAAGAACCTTTTTTGGGGACAACAGTCATAGGAGAAATGCTGCAGCCATCTGATCATTGGAGATGGGAATAGCTGGGCCAGGCTGGGATGGGGACAGGAGAAATGGGGACAACTGGGCCAGGCTGGGATGGGGATTGGAGAAATGGGGACAGCTGGGCCAGGATGGGATAGGGTTTGGAGAAATGGGGACAACTGGACCAGGCTGGGATGGGGACAGGAGAAAAGGGGACAACTGGGCCAGGCTGGGATGGGGACAGGAGAAAAGGGGACAACTGGGCCAGGCTGGGATGGGGACAGGAGAAAAGGGGACAACTGGGCCAGGCTGGGATGGGGACAGGAGAAAAGGGGACAACTGGGCCAGGCTGGGATGGGGACAGGAGAAATGGGGACAGCTGGACCAGGCTGGGATGGTGTTATAAATGAGAAGCTTGACTTGGCCAAATACTCAAGCAGCAATCAATTTATTAATTAATATGGTGAAGCATGAGCAATACAGTGCTGGGCACAGCGGGGGAAATTTTCCCTCCAACTGCATGCCGATAGTTGGGGCTTACAGGTATTTATAGGGGTAATCAAAAGCTTTCTCAGGAGTTTATATTCCCAATTTTTACGTCAAAATTCTGTACACTAGTGTGATTTAGTTTTTCCCAGGATGTATCCCAGAAAGGAGTATCCCCAGATGGTGGGGTCCAGCTTCCAAAAGAAGAAATAAGTCTCCCAGCTGGTGAGGTCCAGGGTCCAGATGCAGGTTCACCTTTTAATTGCAAGGACTATAAATGTCATAACAGTGATGTCCAGCTTCCCTTGGTCGAAACTATCAGTCCTTGAGTTGATGTTCATCTTCCTTGCTCAAGTTGCTTTTCACAGTTTTGTTAAGGTGTCGAGATAAGCATGTTTCCTTTTTATATATTCTAAAGCTATAGTTTCAAAGATTCTTACTACAAGCAATATTCTAAAATTATACTTCAAAAGTTTATTATTGCAAAACTCTTTAAGGCTTAGCTACAAGCAGAAAGTTCCTGTCAAACAGCAACATTCTTAAAGCTTTAATTCGAATGCTTCTGAATCAACTTAAGACTTATAAAGGTTAATTTTGAACAGAGGACAGGTTCAAAAGCCTTCTTCCATGCTTTACTTCCTCAGTTATTTATTAGAATTGTCTTTATAACTGTCCCACTGTCGGTTTCCACACATATCACAATCACAGATACACACGTTGCCCGTATGTACCCTGACACGAAACACAGCTTGGTATTTCACAGGGACAGGGGAAATGGGGACAGCCGGAGCAGGCTGAGATGGTAATAGGGGACAACCGGGCACAACCAGGCCGGGCTGGGTTAGGCCCAGGCCCAGGCCTAGGCCCAGGCCCAGTTTAGGCCGCGCTGTCCAGGCCCCGTTGCCAGGCAACGGCGGCGGGCGTCACGTGACCGCTCAGGAGCGCTCACGTGGGTCCGTTGGCGTCGGGCGGCGCCGGTTGATGACGTCACGGCGCCGCGGGGCCGTGCGGGAGCGCTGCGGGAATGGAGGAACGGGAGCGGCTGTGCCGGGAGATCCGAGCGCTCCAGGGTGCGGGAATTGGGGAAAATCGGGAATGGGAGAGGCTGTGCCGGGAGATCCGAGCTCTCCAGGGTGTGAAGGGATCGGGAGAACACCGGGAAACGAGGGGAACAGGGAAAAAAAGGAGGGAGAGACAAGGAAAAGAGGCCGGGATTGGGAAGCA
Organism: Passer montanus; assembly: GCF_014805655.1. Lineage (NCBI taxonomy): Eukaryota > Metazoa > Chordata > Aves > Passeriformes > Passeridae > Passer > Passer montanus. Next base: position 95,304 of record NW_024356506.1, read on the forward strand.
GGGAGCGGCTGGGAGCAATGGGAGAGGATCTGGAGGAGGGATAAGGGGAAATCTGGGCATCCTGGGGGGCTTTGCAGCGTTTTAAGGGAATGTTGGGAATGTGAGGTGGGACAGGGACGGGTTGTGGTGGGATCTGGGGAGTTTTTGGTTGGGGAGGGACGAGGTGGGGAAGGGAAGTTGGATTTTAAGTGCTGGGGGATTTTGGGATCCCCACACCAGGGAATTCCCACAGTGCTGCTCTTGGAACCCTCCTGGCTTTGGGAAGGGGCTTTTCCCTGTCCCACAGCCCCGGGCTGGGAGCACAGAGGTGGGATGTGGATCCCTGTGCCCTTCCCAAGCTCTGGAAAGCACCAGGGATTATTTTAGCACCAAATCCCTCTGTTTTTTATCCTTCGGAGTAAATTTTCCCTGTTAGTGAGGCCGCAGCCTCCGCTCAGGACTTGGGATTTGCCTCTCCAGGAGCTCCTGGGTGGGGGAATGGTGAGAGGGAGGAAAACAATCCTTGATTTTCCATGAGGAATGTGCTGACTCAGCTCTCCTGGCAGCACCGTGACCCCGGTGAAGGAAAAACTCTGCCTGAAACACCAGGCTCCAAATTCCTTCGGGAATCACTCACGGGAAAGGTTTTCTGAAGACTGAGGCTGGACAAGGGCAGAAATTCCCAAAATAACAGGGGTGTTGGCTTCCAGAGGGACACAGCAGCAGAACCTTGGAATGTCCTTGTTGCTGCTTTGAAAGGAAGCAAGGAAGGGAATTTGGGAAGGGTCTGGAGCACCAGGAGCAGCTGAGGGAGCTGGAGGGCTCATCCTGGAGAAAAGGAGGCTCAGAGGGAACCTTCTGGCTCCCTAAAATTCCCTGACAGGAGGGTGGAGTTCAGGTGGGATCAGGATCTGCCGGGATGCAGGGAATGGCTTCCCACGGCCAGAATGCAGGGATAGATGGGATTTCAGGAAGGAATTCTTTCTTGTGAGCTTGGGGTGGAATTCCCAGAGAAGCTGTGGCTGCCCCTGGATCCCTGGAAGTGTCCAAGGCCAAATTGTGGCCAGGAAGTGGAGCCAGATGTTCCTGAATGTCCCTTCCAACCCAAACCACTCCTGGACTCTGCGATTCCATGACTTTTCCTTCCACCCTGGCTCACCATCCGAAACCCGGGCCATGGTGTAATTCCAGCAGAAGGAAGAGCAGCTCCGTGTTGCTCTGAGATTCCCACGGGATCGGGGAGTGAGCGCTCTTCCTTCTCTCCCGCAGGTCTCATCAACAGCCACAGGAACATGCACGGGAATGTCCCACATCCAGCGCCGCCGGCTGCTCCGAGGTGGAACAACCCCCGCCAGCCTGGCTACGCCAGGAGAGGAGCCTTTTCCAGCAGGTACTCCCAGCAGGCTCCCAGGAATTTCCACCCGCGCCAGGCTCACTCCTGGAGGAAAAAATACTCCCTGGACAACCGGCTGCCGGGATCGGGGTATGATGTCGGAAGCGGTTCCGGCAGTTCCCAGGGTTTTGGGAACCTTGGGGAGGGCCAGGCTGCTGAGGCACCGGAATCGTTCCCGGAGAGACACGTGGACTTCACCACGGATGGGAACATCGTTGTGGATATCCAGGTGCCACAAAGGGCTGGCCAGGAAAACGCGGGTCCTTACGGCGATTTTTCCAGGCGGGATGCGGCTCCTTCGGCGGATGGAAACGCCCAGAAATCTCTTCTCCAGGAAGAAGAGAGAAGACCTTCCCTATCCATTTCCTTCAGTTCCACCTCGAGGACTGTGTGCCTGCCTGGCAGCGGAGCCGGGAGCTCCTTTTCCGCCTCTGGAAGCACCAGTGAAAGCGCCGTGGCGCTGAAGTCGGAGCCGCAAAAACCTTTGGAATTCCCAGGTCAGGAGCCAGCCCAGCACTTGGTACGGATCAAGGCAGAACCACTCTCTCCAGGGCAGCCGAGTGCTGAGGATGCTTCCCTACATCCTAAACTCTTTGGGAATGCCGAGATGCTGTCTCGACCTGCTCAGGCTGGGGTGGCTCTGGTGAAGGGCAGATTTCCCGTAATTCCCAAAGCTCCCGCTGTCCAAAAAGCTGCCTCGGCACCCATCTCCAGCAAATCTCAGAAGTTCAGGAAAAACAACTACACCTGGGTGGCAAACCCTGGGAAAAGCTCTCGGATTGTGAAGAGGTGGGCGAGCCCTCGAGCCGAAAATTCCAGGAAGGGCATTGCAGGAGCAGACAAAGGTGCTAAAATCTCCCCCAAAGCGGATTTGGGAGCGAAGATGAAGAAACTGGGATTGCAGTCCAAGCTGGGGGTTTCTCCCAGTAAATATAAATGGAAAGCCTCCAGCTTGCAGGCTTTGCCTTCCACTTCCAAGTCAGCATTCCAGTGGAGATCCGAGGACCAGAGGAAGGCTCCAACCCCAAATATCCCTGGCACCGTCTGTGTCCCGCCGGCTCCGAGTGCGGCGTCCGTTGTTCCCGGTGGGATGAAATCCTTTGGAGAGGCTGCACTGTCCAGCTACAAAGTGAAGAGTCGGACAAAAATCATCAAGAGGAAAGGGAATGTGGGGTGAGTTGTTGGTTTGGATTTTGTGTCCCCGGGTTTCGTGTCAGGTTGTGGCTGTGGGAGAAATTCCGGTGAGGGTTGTTGTGTGCTGGAGGGTTTATGGAATCGTGGAGTGGGTTGGGCTGGAAGACCTTAAAAATCATGGAATTCCACATCCCTGCTATGAACAGGGACACCTTCCACTGTCCCAGGCTGCTCCAAGCCCTGTCCAACCTGGGTTGGACACTTCAGGGATGGGGCAGCCACAGCTTCTCTGAGAATTCCATTCCAGGGCATCAGCACCTTCCCAGGGGAGAATTCCTTCTCAATATCCCATCTATCCCTGTCCTCTGGCAGCAGGAAGCCATTCCCTGTGTCCTGGCACTCCATCCCTTGTCCCAAGTCCCTCTCCAGCTTTCTTGGAGCTCCTTTAGGCCTTGAAAGGGGCTGTGAGGTCTCCCTGGATCCTTCTTTTCACCAGGCTGAGCATTCCCATCTCTCCCAGCCTGGCTCCATGCCTTGGAGCATCTCCATGGCCTCCTGTGGATTTGCTCCAGCAGTTCCATGTCCTCCTGATGTTGGGCGATCCAGAGCTGGATCCTGTGAATCCCTGTGCTCGCTTCCTCACTCAGCAAAGGAAGCTTTTGCATTTTCCTTGATTTAATTTCAAATTCTTGTAATTGTTGTGTTGATTCCTGCTGCTGTTTCCCACATCCCAGCAGGTTTCCCTCCTTGCCTTGCCCTCCTGCTCTGCCTGGAAAACTACCAGCGGGTGGGTTGTGCTAGGAAAATCATTCTGGAGAAGCTGGGAATGTTTGGGATTTTTTGGCTGCTCAGGGAGACCTCCCACACGTTGGTAAATTCCAGCAGAACCAGGGATCATCCCCCTGTGCTGGGCATGGCTGGGGCTCCTCAGATCCTGGCGGGAGGATATTGAGGATCTGGAGCATGTCCAGAGTTAGGAATGGAGGTGAGGAAGGGTCTGGAGCACCAGGAGCCAGCTGAGGGAGCTCAGCCTGGAGAGAGGGAGGCTGAGGGGGGACGTTGTGGCTCCCTAAATTCCCTGACAGGAGGGTGAAGTCAGGAGGGATCAGGATCTTCCAGGGAACAAGGGAAAGGGCGTGAGAAAACAGCCTCAAACTGCTCCACAGGAGGTTTAGTTTGGATATTGGGAAAATTTCTTTTTTTAAAGGGTGGGCAGGCATTGGGAATTCCCATCCCTGGGGAGATTTAAGATCCCTGTGAATGTGGAACTTGGGGATATGGTGGTGTCCTTGCCACTGCTGGCAAATGCTTGGATTTGACGATCTCAGAGGTTTTTTCCAGCCTAAACCATTCCATGATCCCATGATTCAATCCCTCACATCTGTTGAGCAGAAGGCAGTGAGTAAGTTTGGCTGTCAAACACCTCATTCTCCATCTGTTCTTGCCAGGAATTCCTCACATTTTTCCCGTTTCCTTGGAATTTTCTCTTCAGAGCTTCTCCTCTCCCCTCTCAGCCAGAGGAGAATCCTGGTGGGATTTGACTCCTCTTGGAGCCCTGGAGAAGATCACCAGGAGCATTTTGGTCACTTCCCTACTCCCTCCTAACCGTGTGATGTTCCCTTTCCCAGTTCCCCCACGGATAAGAAGAACATCTCCCCCACCACAGCTCTGAAGAGTCGCTTCCACCTCCGGAGGAGAAATTCCACGCGGGGAAAACCTTCGGCGACGGCGAAGCGCTCCTCGCCCCGGGGCCTGGTGCAGATTTCCAAGCACCGGCTCTGCCGGATGCCGGCGACCAGGACACAGGCAGCCACCAAGGAAGGTAGGGATGGGCATTCCAAGGGTTCACTGGACTCATTCCGAGGGTTCTTGGATTTGGGAATGTGTTGCTGAGTCCTCCTGGAAGTGTCATTGGTCCTGGGGCAAACACCGAGGAGGAGTTTGACTGCATAGCTGTGTTGTCCTTTTGGCATCTCCACAGAAAAAAAAAAACAACCTGTTTCCTGCTTTTCCTGGGGTTTCCCTGGATTTTCAGGAAGGTTTTCCAAGGAGGAAGAGGTTGGCAGAGGAAGGAGTGCACAAATCTCTCACCTGTATCCCAGTGTGGTGTCCAGTTTTGGATCTAATTTGCTTAAAACACCAGACTTTAGTGGAATACTGAATCCATCGTGTTTGGGAACAGGGAATTTGCATCCATGTCCTGCTGCCTTAGAGCAGAACTCAGAGTGGCACCTCCACGTGTCTGGAATGTTGTTGGGATGTTGGTGACTCCAAGTCTTGTTCTTCTGTTCCCTAGGGATATTTTGTGGCTAAAAGGCTTCCCCCACCTGGGATTCAGTTGTTTCAGATGGATGTGAGGCATGTTTTCCCTGTGAAACTCCCTGTGGGAATTGCTGGAGCTGGGAGAGGGGTTTGGATCAGATGTAGCTGGGATTTGTCTCCAGTTGTATTTTGGGATTATTTGGTGTTCAAACAGCTCCGTTGAGATGTTGTTGAGTTTTCCTGGGTGAGGGATTTTGGACAAGGGATGGAGTGCCAGGACAAGGGAGAATGGCTTCCCACTGCCAGAGGGCAAGGTTAGATGGGAAATTGGAAAGGAATTCTTCCCTGGGAGGGTGGTAAGGCCCTGAATGGAATTCCCAGAGAAGCCGTGGCTGCCCCTGGATCCCTGGAAGTATCCATGACCAGCTGGGATGGGGCTTGGAGCAACCTGGGATAGTGGAAGGTGTCCCTGTTCATAGCCGGGGTGTGGAATTCCATGATCTTTGAGTTCTTCCAACCCAAATTATTCCATGATTCCATAAAAAATCAAAAAGCTCTGGAGACATGGAGCAATTTGGGATTGCTACAGCATTTTAACCTTGGAGGGAATTGAGGCAGTGATGATTCCAGGGATATCAGCTTGTTTGGAATCCCAGTTCCTTGATTAAAGGGAATGTTCCCACACTGAAATCTTGATTTTTTAACTGGATAGGGATGAGAAAATAAAGCAGGAATGTGGTTTTGCTCCAGGCTTTGGGAATTTTGCAAATAAAAAAGGTTGGAGAGTCGAAGGAAAAAAAAGGGAGCGGGTCTGGAAGTGACCCTGGGAGAGCAGGAAGTTCTTTCCCCCCTCCAAAAGTGGATCCAATTATCCAGCCTTTCCTGGCAGGTGCTTCTCTGTGTGGCACCTTCTCCTTTGCAGAGAAATTCAGGAAGATCCTGGATTTCCTTGAAATGAAATTCAGTGAATTTTGGATTTGCTCCATTTGATTAAAATTGACTTTTTTGATTTGAATCCTTTTGTACTTCAAGATTTTTCTTGGAGAGCTTCAATCCCAGGCAGAGAGTTTACAGCTTCAAGTGTTGGAATATTCTTAAAAAGCTTGGAAAAGTTGGAATGCTGTGGAATTATTCCAGGGCTGTTCCACTGTGTGCTCCAGGACTCCTGTGTGGTTTTTTTTTTTTTCCTCCCCAGGTTTAGTAGGAAAAGATTATTGGGTGGTGGATGGAGCAGGGATATTCCCAAGTCTGGGAGATCCTGGATGGTCACAGGGATTGGGACAACTCCCATGCTCCCTGTAAATGTATAATTATGGATGTGGTGCCGGTGTCTTCTGGTTCCACAGGGAGCTGGGAATAAGAGAAGTCTTGTGGGTTCAGTTCCTGGCTACCAGGTTATCCAAGAGGTTTTGGGAAGGTTGTTTTGGTTTCTTTAGGGGCAAAGTGTGGATATTAATCCCATCAAAAATATTGTGGATATTATTCACCACAAAGTGGTGGAATTTCCAGTCTTTTCCATTTCTCCTTGGACAGGTGTTAGGGAAGTAAATGGGGCTACTGGTATGCACTGGGGGCACAGTGGGATAGGAATGGAGCAGGGAGGTGGATCCATTTCTGGAGGGAAATGCTCCCAACTTCCTGCACGGCAGCGTGGCTGGAAAAGCTGGATCAGCCCCTTCCGTCCCCACGGATGTGGGGCCTGTGGTGACACAGCCTGGCTGGATTCCTGTTTGTCCTGTTCCACGGGATTTTGGGATCTGTGGCACAGCTCTGTGGGCTGTGCAAAGACATTGCTCCTGCTTTTCCCAAGTGCTGGTCTGTCTCCTGACTTTCCAATTCCCTTCTTGGACCCAAATGGATCTGTTTGGTCTCATCAGCAGGGAAGCTCTTCCAGACGTTGCTGAGTCTTGAACTGGGATTGGTGTTTCCCACTCTGTCCACTTCCCTCTGTGGGAATTGCTTTTATTTAGGGATCAGAGATCCAATAGGAAGTGGCAGATTGGCAGGAATTTTCTTGGGATTATTGGGCTGTTCTATGAGAGATCCACCTGCAGTTCTTATGGATTAATTCCAAAATAGTTGATTAAGTGGGATGTTTAATAACAGCTCAGTTATTGGAGTGTGTCCCAAATGGAAGTTTTTCCAATGGGATGGTGGAGCAGGGAGAAAGTTCCAGGTCAGGCTGCCTCCCTCGCCTCTGGGATCCTCAGGGATGTGATGGAAAAGGGATGAAAGGTGGTGGTTGTTTCTTTCCTTATCCAGGGAAAAGCTGGAGGACTGACAAGGGTCATCAAGGTCTCGTGTGCCCCTGTGTTGGATAAAACCGTGGAATGGTTTGGGTGGGAAGGGACACTGGAGATCATGGAATTCCAGTCCCCAAAAGGTAGGGACACCTTTCACTGTCCCAGGTTGCTCTAAGCTCCATCCAAGCTGGCCTTGGACACTTCCAGGGATGAAACAGCCACAGCTTCTCTGGGAATTTCATTCCAGCACCTTCCCAATCTCACAGGGAAGAATTCCTTCCCAAATCCCATCTATCCCTGCCCTCTGGCAGTAGGAAGCCATTCCCTGTGTCCTGGCACTTCAGGTCCTTATCCCAAGTCCCTCTCCAGCTCTCCTGGAGCCCCTTCAGGCACTGGAAGAGTCTCTGAGGTCTCCCTGGATCCTTCCCTTCTCCAGGCTGGACATTCCCAGCTCTCCCAGCCAGTCTAAATGCCAAATGAGCTTTTTGTCCATGTCCTGTCCCGTCACCTTGGGAATCCTTTATCTGCTTTCTCTAAACTGAAGATGGAATATTCCCAAAAGTTCAGGGATGGCATCTTTTTCTCACCACTTTTGAGAGAAATGCCAACTTTTAGGTGAGGTTTGACTGATCCAGGTGTGATGACAGCAGGATATTCCGGCTTTTCCCATCCTAAAAGTCCCATGCCGGAGGATATGGGAATCCCACACTTTCCCAACAGCTTTTTCTTATCTTTGTCTGGGATTTCTTACAGGATGGGGCTTATTCCCAACCTATTTTTTGTCGACAGACAAGTGAGTTCTGGTTGTTGGGAACTTTTCCTCAACATTCCTTGACTCATCCTGCTTGGGCATCCGAGCTGTCATTTCTTATTCCCGGGATTTTTTCCTTGGAAAAAACTAGGAATAAGTGCTTCAAAGGAAGATTTGATTTTTTTTTCTGAATAATTTTAACGTCAGAGATGTGGCAAATGTGTGGACAAGGAGAATGGGAGCGACAACTGCGTGGTACATGTGGGAAAATTGGGATTTTTGTAGGAGAATCGGGGGCTTTTCCAGGAGAACTGGGGATTTTGGGAAGCGCACACAGCCCTGCAGAGGGCACTCGTGCCTCTCCCATCTCCTCAGTCCACCTTTTTCTGGTTATTGATGGCCTAATTTCGTCTTTATGTGAAAGAAAGCAGATCTGGAGTAATTTGCAGCAATAACCTGCTAATGCCGGGCCAGTATCAAAATTCCCATGTTCATTCCCGGTGGCAGATAAAACACTAATATATAATTATCCTTGCAAATTGGATTGTTTTAAATAACCAAAAGGCTACGGCCGGGGAGAAAACCATCCCATTTCCCTGGAGTTCCTATTGCGGGGTAATTGCTGCGTTCAATCAATTTCCTTGGCATTAGAAATTCCATCACAATCAACATTAAGCTTTATTCATTGTGATGGCAAAGAGCCGGATCATTTCTCCTCTTTTCCTTAACTGGCAAAATTAATCAGGGAAAAGATTTTAAACATTTACCCGTGCGAAAGAGGTCAGCTCTGCCACTATATTGCTCAGCAGATAAGGGGGCTAATAAAAAGAAAATTGAATTACTAATGATCGCCAGGAACAGAGTATATAAAACCTGGCAATCGCCCGGTGCAGGAAAAAAAGGGAATCAATTTTCTCCGGACAAGGTGCGCTCGTTTTTTATTTTGGCTCATATTATCAGCAATTTAATTGGAGAGAGCATAAACAGGAGGAAACAGTTAGGGAATAATGAGGCTGGAGGTGTAAAATCCTGCAGGATAGATGCTGGACACAATTTATTTGGCACAACAGATAATCACTTTAATTGAATCCAAAAGTGCAGCGTTCAGCAGCGCCGGCGCTGCGCCTCGCCCGGGGGGGATCATGGAATATTACAAAGAGGCTCCTCCGTGTCTTTTCCACCTCTGTAATGTCCCCTTCCAGGCAGGACTGCTCTGGGATTGCTTCGGCACGGTCACAGCTGGCTGGAAGCAGGAGATGGGGAAAGCAGGAGGGAGATTCTCCGGGGACTTTTCCTTATTTATGTTGTGTTTGTTCCTTAAATAATTTGGGGCTTGCCAGGTCGGGTGGCTCCGTGTGAGACTGGTCATGTCCTGCTGGAGATGAGCTAGGAATCATGGAATGGTTTGGGCTGGGAGGGATCTCAAAGATCAACTTATTTTGCTGTGTCCTGAGTTCAAAGCCTGGCTCCCTTTTCCTGCTGTGACCTCTGGGCATTAAAGGAACTTCTGAAGAGCTTTTGGATTTTTTTCCTGGGAGAGTGGGGTGGTTCATCGTGGAATTTAGATCCCAAAACAATTTGGATTGGGAGGGACCTTGAAGATCATCCAATTCCACCCCCCTGCTATGGGAAGGGGCACCTTCCACTATCCCAGGTTGCTCCAAGCCCTGTCCAGCCTGGCCTTGGATATTTCCAGGGATCCAGGGTCAGCCAAAGCTTCTCCGGGAATTCTGTTCCATTTCTTCACCACCCTCCCAGGGAAGAATTCCTTCCCAATTTCCCACTAAACCTTCCCTCCTTCAGCTTAAGTAGATGAGGAATTGTTGCAATTCCCCATTTGTGGCTGTGCAAATCCATGGCCAGAGGAGGAATAATTTGGGAGCACATCCTTGTCAAGTCCACTACATCCAGCCTGGATTTGTGTTGCTTCCCTTGGAAATATTCCTTCCCTGCTTATCTTCCCCTTTTTCCTGCTCCAAACTGAGATAAGCCAGTGGTTGGTGTCATCAGCTTCCTGCTTTTCCTGTGTTGCCACCCCAGTATTGAAACTGCCAGGCAGAAGGAATCCTGTTTGTTTTCCCATCCTCTTAAGGATAAATTCCATAGGATTCAGAAAACTCACTTCACCCTGCATCTGCAGAAGCTTCTCCAGCTCTTTACTGCCAGAATCACCCTCCAAAAAGTTCCCTAAACCCTCATTTCTCTCCTCCTCACTCCACAGGATGCGACATGAGGGGGTTGGGATGGGCTAGAACTGTTTGCTTGGAAAAACGCTGGAGGCAGAAGTGGCAGGAGCTGCTTTGCATTACTTGGGCGAGCAAAGGGGGTGTAAATGGTGAGGAGCAAGTTATGGGTGGCATCCAAATGCTCAGCTGCTGATAATTTTATTGACACCGGGTGTTTGGATCCCTCTGGCAGCTCTGAAAATCTCAGCCCTGGATTATTTACCCGCTCCTATTTTTTTTTTCTTGAAGCTTCCAGCGAGTTGATTCCCAGTGGGACAGCAATTGAGGGAATTTTGGAGGTTTTTTCCCTTGTTTGGTGTTCTATTGTATATTTATTTTATTTTTCTTGTGAGTTGTGTGAGGTTTCGCCGCTCTTGGAGGCGACGCCTCCGATCGCGTTACGGCCGAGTTAAGCTCTTGATCCCCTTCCCTCAGGGAAGCCCTTGGATCACACACAGAACTCCTCAGAGTTCATCACATCTTGGATCACACACAGAACTCCTCAGAGTTCATCCCATCTTTTCCTTTGCTCCATCATCACTCCCGTTTTCCCGAGTTCCTTCCAGCTGATCCAAACCCTTCCAAGGTCGCTGCTCTCTGTCGTTCCTCTGTCCCACCTGGGTTTGACCTTGTTCGGAAATCATTCCGTTGCCAGCTCCCTCTTCCCTTTGGCTTGTCCTTGGGAGCCAGGGGTGGAGCGTGGCTGGCGAGGTGGCTCCTCACTCCTTCAGGAATTGGGAAAAGTTCACATTCTTGGCTCTTTGCCGGCCCCGGTTACGTCAGTGGTCGTAAGTAACGGTTTTGGGTTTCCGCCTTGACTTGGCATTTCCAGGTGACTCGTCCCGAGCTGCAAGAGGAGCTGCAGGCGTGGAGCCAGGATTGGGAATTCTCTTTGCAGAGCCCTCTTTTAAAAATAACAGCCTGCCTGGAGCGAGGGGATGGGCCTTCCTCAAGGAAGTGTAGATGTTGGATTTGGGATCGGGGAAATTGGTGACTACCACAGAGGGAACATAGAGGGAAATGGGGATCCTGAAGGTGACAACTCCTGGGTGTCTCTTTCCCTGTGGAAGTCGACCTGCACACTCAGTTTGTTGTGGAAACCACATCCCTGGAAGTATTCCAGGCCAGGTTGGATGGGACTTGGAGCAGCCTGGTCCAGTGGAATGTGTCCCATGGAAGGAGATGATCTTGAAGGTCCCTTCCCACCCAAACCGTTCCATGTTTTAATGGAAGTCACCTCTCAATCCCTGTTTTAGGCAGTTTTACCTCAATATTTTTACTTCAGTCCCTATTTTAGAGCCTCTCCTGTGCAGCTCCAGCTCTGTTGGATTGGGAAATTCCGTTGGTAGCCAGCAGCTCTTTGGGGAATAGTCTATTTATACACTAATAGGAAAAATATTTGGCTTTGGGGATGGATGAGATCCTTCCATTGGTTTGACCCTTGATATTTCCAGGTCTGTTGGGGGCTTTGTGTAAGACTCCAAACCTTTCAAGGATGGCATGGTGTGGAACTAAAATAGACAGGGGAAAAAAAAAAAAAACAGAGGGAAAAAAAAAAGTGAAACAGAGCAGTAGGTCCTGAACTCCTCATTTTGCCTCCTGGGGCTTGCCTGGCCTTAAATATTTCCAGGGATGGAGCATCCACAAATTCTCTGGGCAGCCAGGACCTCACCACTCTCACAGAGAAGAATTTCTTCCCAATATCCCATCTGAACTTGCTCTCAGTTTGAAGCACATCCCCCTTATCCTGTCACTCCATGCTCTTGGAAACAGATCTTTATCTTGGAAATAGATATTTATTTGTCCATGGAATGCTTTGGCCTGGAAGGGACCTCTAGGAGTCTCCTAATGACACCAAAAATGAAGGTTTTAAATCAGTTTTGGACCTGCTGCTTGGAACTGGGTGGAATTTCAGTGCTGATCCCTCTTGTCCCTCTGCTCGTCTTTCCTTGCACTACTAAATAAAAATAAGGATAATAAAAGGATAATTAAAAAACCCCCATAACCTGAGAAGTGACAATGAGTCCCTTTCCCCTGTTTTGTTTTTTTTTTTTTCCTTCCTTTTGCTATTTTCTCCCACTTAATAAACTGTCTGATGGTATTCCCAGCACGGTCACAGTTGGAATTACTGATGTCGGCGTGGATGATCGGAGTATCCTCCACTGCTCTGTCAGGATTCCCAAAATCCCGCCCTGGCAGATGCTCAATTCCCTGTAAAAACCTGTGTAGGTTTCTCTGTTCTGCTTTCTGCTTCCAGTTCTTTTCCAAATCCCGGTTTGCACCCTTAGTTTTTAAATTTTCTCATGGAAATCTTCCCATTTGATTTTCCTTGTGCCGACTCGGAAGCGTCGGAGGGAAATTCCTCTCCCTGGCTGCTGAGCCCCAGTTAAGCCATTCATTCCAGGACTTGCTGGATCGCTCCATGTGCTCTACAAAGCCCTGGAAATGAGCAAAAACCCCTTGGAATATGGAACAGATGCCAGAGTGCACCTGGAATAAGGGATTTGTGGACTCGGCAGGATCTCCCGAGTCCTACAAAACTCTGCTGTTCCAGCAGCTTTGCTGGAGTTTCTGCTTCAGCCTGAGGGGTGGGGAAATGCCTCGACTTCTCTTGTCAACGGGAATTTTGCTGTCATCCCTCAGGAAATCTGAGTTCAAGGAACGTTTCCTCCTCCTCCGTGCCCCTGGATAATCCCCACGCGTGCGGTTTTCAGGAGTCTGTTTCTATTTTGGATTGTTTGGAGCGGTGTCAGTAGGGGATTTTGTGTGGAGGTGTGGATGGGATCGGCTCCAAGGCTGATCCCCTGTGTTATCAGCTCTTAAGCCGCCCTCGGGGGGCTCTCCCTTGGAAAAGGGCACGGGAATTCTTGGAGGTTTAGTGTGGGCTGTAAACTCCAGTGTTGTTGCGATGGGAAACTCCGTGTTGTTCCTCACGGCACGGGAAAATATCCTGGGACATCTTGTCCTTGGATGAGGCAGAGGGAGCCCAGGGAAGGGTGAGGGGGTGGGATGTGCCATCAAACTTTTTTTTTTTTTCCCCAATGGAATCACAGAATGGTTTGGGAAGAATCTTGAATATCATCCCGTTCCAATCCCCCTGCCGTGGGCAGGGACATCTTCCACTTTCCCAGATTGCTCCAAGCCCCATCCAACCTGGCTTGGATACTTCCAAGGATAGGGCAGCCACAGCTTCTCTGGGAATTCCATTCCAGTGTCTCCCCACTCTCGCAGGGAAGAATTCCTTCTCAAGATCCCATCTCTCCCTGCCCTGGCAGTGGGAAGCCATTCCCTCTGTCTTGTTCCTCCATCCCTTTTCCAAAGTCCCTCTCCAGCTCTCCCGGAGCCCCTTTAGGCACTGGAAGGGGCCCTGAGGTCTCCCTGAAGCCTTCCCTTCTTCAAGCTGGACATTCCCAGCTCTCCCAGCCTGGCTTCATCCCTTGGAGCATCTCCTTGGCCTCCTCTGGCTCTGTTCCAGCATCTCCACATCCTCCTGATGTTGGATCCCAGAGCTGGGTGCAGAATTCCAGGTGGGATCTCACCTGAGCAGGGCAGAGGGGCAGAATTCCCCCTCTCCTGCTGCCCACGCTGTGGGATGAGCCCAGGATATGGGGGATTTCTGGGATGTGAGCACACATAGATGGGGCACATCCAGTTTTTCATCCACCAAAAACCCCAATCCTTCTCCTTGGAGCTGCTCCCAATCCATTCTTTATCCAGCTTTGGGGTGGGAAAATGTGCTTGAATCCCGAGGCTCAGGTGGATCAGTGTCAAATGCTCTTTTTGGGATTAAAACAAAGCAAGGAATTCTTTCCTTTTGAAGAAAAGCCCAACCTGCCACCCAAATTATGTTGGTTCCTGGCTGGGTCGAGGTGTTTGCAGTGATTGGTGACCTCAATTTAGCAGTGATGACTTCCAAATGCTTTCCCTGTTATCAGGAATCAAGGAGTGGAGCCCTCCCTTATCAGGAAGCAAATCAAAAGGGGAATTTGATGGGGTGAAACGAGTCCATCAGAGATCCCGCTCTGTTTTTAAAACAAGATTTACTCTGCTCTCTCCACATTAACTGGGGCATTTTACGGTGCTCCCCTTTCCCTGAGCTTCCGTGATCCATCATTTCCCGGCTCTCCTGCCGGAGTGGCTGTTAGGTTTTACTACAGCAAACACTGTAAAAGGGCATTAGAGCAGTTAAATCTGGAGTCTTGCTTCCATAAGGAAAAAGAAAATGCTGAATTAGGCACCAGAAAAGGCAACCACAGCGATACTTTAATCTTGCATAAATTATCAGAAGAGTCAGAGGCGAGTGATTTTATGTATTGTTAGAGCTTTGCTAATTAATTATTCTGGAATAATTGATGTTTAGAAGCACCAGAGTTGGGTCCTTTCCTGGCTTAATGGACTTTCAATATGGCAGCTGGATTTTTATTTCTTTCTTAATTTTAGCCCTCCCGTCCATGGGGTTAATGCAGTTGCTTTCCTAAATATGAAGAAGTCTAAATAATAATTAATCAAGGAAATATCGCTCCACAAATTGTGGGTTTAGGTCAGTGGTGGTTTTGGAGACATTCCTGACATCCAGGGGAACTTGAGTCCCCAGTGGGAATATTTGAAGGATGAAATTCCCTGAAGAAATGGATAAATTTAGATAAGCAGAAGAAGAGCAGGGTTAGATGGGATATTGGGAAGGAACCTTTTCCTGGGAGGGTGGCGAGGAAGTGGAATGGAATTCCCAGAGAAGCTGTGGCTGCCCCTGGATCCCTGGAAGTGTGCAAGGCCAGGTTAGATTTGGCTTGGAGCAATCTGGGATAGTGGAATGTGTCCCTTCCCGTGGCAGGGGGTTGAACTGGATGGGCTTTAAGGTCCTTTCCAGCCCAAACCATTCCCAGATTCCCTTTGACAGGAAAAGATGGCCTTCCTTGGCTCTCTGGGATTGGAAAGACCTTCTCATCAATTTCTGCATCTCTTTCTGGAGAGTTTGGATTCATTGTTTCCAAAGGATTTCAGATCCTGGTAAACCCAAAATGAGCCCCGAAATGGGGCTCTGGAATCACAGAATTCCAGCTGGCATTAACCTTGTTTGTGGCATTGGTGGGGCCATGCTGGTAACCAGTGGCTGCTTTGGGTCATCCCAGTTCAAGAAGGATATAAAGAGGTGGATTTTGGGATTACCTTGGGAATGTGACAAGGGATGGAGGGACAGGACACAGGGAATGGCTTCCCACTTGACAGATGGTGGGGATAGATGGGATATTGGGAAGGAATTCTTCCCTGTGAGGGTGGTGAGGGGCTGGAATGGAATTCCCAGAGAAGTTGTGTCTGCCCTATCCCTGGAAGTGTCCAAGGCCAGTTTGGATGGAAATTTGGGCAACATGGGATAGTGAAAGGTGTCCCTGCCCATGGCAGGGAGCTGGAATGTGATGATCTTCAAGATCCTTTCCAACCAAAACCATTCCATGATTTAATGATCACGACTCTGCAGGGACATGGAGGACTCAGAGATAAAATCCACCCAGGCAAATTGGACCTTGCAGTTTCTTTCCAGAGCTTGGGAATCATCTGCTTGGTTGGATTTTGTAGCACATCCAGGTTTTTGGGATCGGGGAAGATGGGGCCTGCAAAGGACAGGTGAGGACAGGACACGAAGTGAACAAACACTCGTTGAGCCAAAGGGGTTTAGGAAAACAATGTTGTATTTGGGACATACAATGCCAGTGAAGCGATCCCTGCTCCTGAGCAATTCCAGCCCCCGGAGCAGGGGGATTCCCAGCCCCAGCGACTCTCCCACTGTCACCACTCTCCCTGTGGGGCCGGGCAGGGCGTGGGTGGCAGACATTCCATGGCCTGGACACAACGTGGGGAAAGCAGCTTTGTGGAAAAGCATCCTAAACTTGATATCCTTGTTTATCTCTTCTCAGGCCCTGCCTGGCCCCTCGAGATAAACAGGTGCCAGTGCCTGCAATTCCCAACAGCCGCTCCGCTGCCGGAATAATCCCAAAAGGAGCTTGTGTTTATGTGGGGAGTTATTCCTGCCTCCCTTCAGGGCTGGAGCATCCCTGTGGCAAATGGGCTGGGAGTGGACACAGCCCCAGGACCTGGAGTTGCTCCAAGCTGGCCTTGGATGCTTCCAGGGATGAGGCAGCCACAGCTTCTCTGGGAATCCTGTGGCAAGGCCTCAGCACCCTCACAGAGAAGGATTTCTTCCCAATATCCCATCTAACGCTGTCCTCTGGCAGTGGGAAGCCATTCCCTGTGTCCTGGCATTCTGTCCTTTGTCCAAAGTCCCTCTCCAGCTCTCTTGGAGCTCCTTTAGGCACTGGAAGGGGCTCTGAGGTTTCCACAGAATCTTCGCTTTTCTCCCAGCCTGTCTCCAGCTCCTGGAGCAACTCCTTGGCTTTGTTTGCTTCCCTCACTTTCTGGACACATCCAAGACATTCCAGCCCCTTGGACTCATCAATAATTTAAACCTCAGGGTCCCATGCCTGGATTTTTTTTCCTTTATTTCCCTTTTTCCGCTCTATCCCTGCCTAGTGGGATCCCTGCTCCTTCTCCCTGCTCTGGCCCAGCTCTCACGTGCCTTGGCTTAGCACAGGGAATCCTCAGCTCCTCTCCTGGGAGCTCCCAGCATTGCTGTCATTCCCTGAGGGAACACTGTGCCCTGCTCCAGGGCTGTTTAGTGTCTCGAGTTAGAGACATTCCTGAATGGAACGTCCTTAATTCCCACACAGATGCTGCAGGAACAGCATCAAGCCCAGCAGTAAAATGTAGTGAAGAATTCCAGAGTGAAATTGAGATGGGAAAACTCTGCTGCTGCCAGGCTGGAAATCTCCAGCTTGGAGTTTCCCTGGGCTTTTTAATGGAAGTAGGAGCTTGTTTTATTTTGTCTCATGTCATGGGCTCTGAAGTGAAGCTGGGATCAGTTCTGGAATTCTGGGATCATTTCTGGCTCCTCACAACAAGACGTTGAGGGTTTGGATTATATCCAGGGAAGAGCATGGAGCTGGGGAAGGGTCTGGAGCAACCAGGAGCAGCTGAGGGAACTGGAGAGGCTCAGCCTGGAGAAAAGGAGTCTCAGGAAGGACCTTTTCACTCTCCACAATTCCCTGAGGGTGGAATCAGGTGGAGATAGGGCTCTGCTTCCAGGGGATAAGGGACAGAACCACAGGAAATGGCCTCAAGTTGTGCCAGGGAAGCTTTAGTTTGGATATCGGGAAAATGTTTTTCATGGAAAGGGTTGTAAAGCATTGGAAAGGGCTTCTTGGGGGAGTGGGGGAGTCGCACCCTTGGAAACATCCAAAAAATGTGTGGATGTGTGGATTTGGCACTTGAGGACAGGGATTAGTGGTGCGCTTGGTGGTGCTGGGCTGAGGTTTGGACTCGATGATCTTCGAGCTCTTTTCCAGCTTTCAATTCCATAATTCCAGACTTTGCTCTGTGTTGTTCCTCTTGCTCTCCCTCTCTGCCTTGACCCTGTGCCTGACATCAATGGCTGGGAATTTGGGCATGGAATTTGATTTCTTTTTGGAGTATCCCAGAATGGTGTGAACTGGGAGGGACCTTCAAGACCATCCAGTCCCACCCCTGCCATGGGCAGGGACAACTTCCACTATCGCAGGTTGTTCAAATTTCCATCCACCCTGACCTTGGACACTTCCAGGGATGGGGCAGCCACAGCTTCTCTGGGAATTCCATTCCAGCCCCTCACCACCCTCACAGGGAAGAATTCCTTCCCAATATCCCATCTAACCCTGCTCTGTGGCAGTGGGAGCCATTCCCTGTCTCCTGTCCCTCCATGCCTTATCCAAAGTCCCTCTCCAGCTTTCTTGGAGCCCTTCAGGCCCTGGAAGGAATAATTAATATTTATTTCTGTTCATTTTTAAATCTTTTTAAAATTTAATTCCTTAATATGTTCCCAGATATTTCTAGTAATACACGGCAGGAAACATCAATTCCAAAATTTTTTGCGTTTTTTTTGTTGTGTTATTCCATCCCCACAATTCCCAGCCAGTTTTCCCTTTCAACTGAAAGGACATTTTCCTCTTTGTTGCGTTTCCATTAACGGGTTCTCACCATGGATCCACTTCCCATCGCGTGTGTCAGTCGCTGCCTGTTCCGAAGGGCTCATTCCTCACTAAGTGGTGTCAGAAAAGACTTTTCCCTTCCCATTCCCATCCTCTTAAAACCCAATCCTGGACATCATAGCGGCCACTTTGGCTGTGCTGACACTTCCTTTGTCCTGTCCCCTCTTCCCCGGGATCTTAGTGCACATTCCAGGTTGCCTCATTCCCTAATGCTTTGCTTTTTCTCCTTTAAATATTCATGGGAGCAGAGTGGCCGGGTTACTTAATGGAGCAGCATTATCCTTGGAATTCAAAGCAGGAGTGTGTTTGTTGTCAATATGTTTTAAAAACTTTTCCCAAATCTTGAATCCTGTAGGATTGAGGTATTTTCCCAATTTTTAAGTCAGTTCTGGAGTTGATGGTTGTGAATGTGCTGTGTTGGGAGAAGGAGAAATTCTATGAACTTCTAGTTTCTCCCTAGACAAGGATGTTTTATCCTATGAAAAGGATCACTGACATTCCTGAGGGATTTTTAGTGGTTGGCTTTTCCTGTAAAATGTGGATAAGAAGTACTCAGAAGGAATTTTGCATCACAGAGTCATGGAATAGTTTGCATTGGAAGAGACCTTAAAGATCATGGAATTCGAACTCCTGCCATGGGCAGGGACACCTTCCACTATCCCAGGTTGCTCTGCACCCCATCCACCCTGGAATTTGGGCTCGAGTCAGGATTTGCAGCTCCAGATGCTCTTGGATACCCCAGTGGATTACTGAAGAGCAAAATAAAGGAATGCCAGAGATTTTTCAGGGAATGTTTTTTTCCTTCCAGCTTTGCCATCCAGTCAGCTCCCAGTTCATTCAGGTCACTGATGGGATGAGGGCTGGAAGTCTGACTCTCCTGGTCTTTCAATATTCCATATATTTAGGAGATGGTTCCTGACACATGGCCTAGAGAGAATAATTGGATGTGGCAGCTGAGTGAAAAAGGCTGGATGGGATTTTTCCTTCCAGTGTGTGCGGATGGATGAAGTTTGGGGTGATTTGTTTTATTTTTATTTATGGAAAAAATAAAGGGAAACAGAACAAATTCCCGCAAAACCACCAGCAAAACCTTTTGTGTTCAAATCGAAAGGGATCAAATGGGGATTCAGCCAAGGCAGTGGGAGACAGGAGGGATTTATTTTCTCTGTTCTGGAATTTCTGGTGGCCTGGAAAGGGTTTTACCATTTGGAGATACTCTTAAATTGGAATACCAGCAATCCCTGGAATACTTGGGGAATGTCCTTGGAGTCCATTTTGAGCTGATTGAAACCAAAGAGTCTTTACTGTTGATGGACCTCCATAACCTTGGGATAAATTTTTTTGCTGCTGTTCCTGGGTTTTCCTGCATGGAAGATGGAAGCAGATCTGGGAAAAAGAGATCTGGGGAAAAAGCCTTTGGAAGATCGCTGTGGGATCTGGGCAAAAATCCCACATATGGGGCAGGAATTCTTCCCTGTGAGGGTGGGGAGGCCCTGGCTCAGGTTTTGCAGAGAAGCTGTGGTTGTCCCATTTCTGGAGGCATTCCAGGACAGGTTGGATGGGTCTTGGAGAAATCTGGGATAGTGGATGGTGTCCCTGACCATGTCAGGGGTGGAACTGGATGAGCTTTAAGGTCCCTTCCGAAGCATTCCAAGATTCTGTTCCCTGTGCTGTCACTCCTTCCTGGTGTGGCTGGTGATCCTTTAGGTCCCCATTCCTGTAGGATCAGAGTGTGTTGGGGAGATCAAGCAAAAGGAAATGGGGAGAAAATCAAAAGGGTTTGGAGGTGACAGAGGGAAGTGGAGGAGGGCCAAAGAAATCATGGGATCACTGAGGTTGGGAAAGGCCTCTAAGATCATCGAGTCCAGCCATTAACCCAGCACCAGCCCGTGTTCCAAGTTCCACATCCACACATTTTTTGAACCCTTCCAGGGATTGTGATTCCATGGGAGTCACATGCCAGGGCTTGTCAACTCTTCCCATGGAGAAATTTTTCCCTGATATCCAAGCTGGATCTCCTCTGGTGCAATTTAAGGCCATTCCCTCCTATCCTCGTTCCCTGGGAGCAGATCCCAACTCCTGCCTGGCTCCACCCTCCTATCAGGGAATTGCAGAGTGAAAAGGTCCTTCCAAAGCTTCCTTTTCTCCAGGCTGAGCCCTTTTCCCAGCTCCCTCAGGTGCTCCAGACCCTTCCCAGCTCCATTCCCTTCTCTTGGACTCACTGACCTTAGAGGGCTTTTCCAACCTTTTCAATTCCATGAAAAGGAGGGACTCAGGATCAGTGCTGGGAAGAGCTGGATCAGTGAGAAAGATGCTGAGGATATTTTGTGACCAGGATTTTAAGGAATGAGAGGAAACCTGGAGCTGCCACTCTTCTCCCTCAGGAGCGATGGAGGGATTCAGGCGGGAAGGAAAAGCATCAAACCCTGGCTTGGTTTTCCTCCCCTCCAGTTTTCTCCGAGTTTGGAAAGTTTATTTCTGAGGGAGAAGAGTGGAGCAGCTTTTTTTTTCAGCTTGGAGTGGTGTTAATTGGTTTTTGTTTGAAATATTTACGGGATGGGAACATCAAGGATGAGCCACTCTCCCTCTAAGTGGCCTTGACAGGTGACATTCCCTGGCAGCTCCAAGTCCCCACGGTGCAATCAGGTGGATTTGAGAAGTGCTGACTCTCCAAATAAACCAGGTTTATGGATTGGCCTCAGTCTTGTCCTACATCTTGTTTTCTTCTGGATTTCATGGGAATGTTTTGTGTGGACTGGTCGTGGTTTGGGATCTTTGGAAGTTTTTTTGTTCAAGTTGGTTTGTCTAAAATAGCTAAAATAATAGAATTTAGGGAAAGGCTTTAATCTGGGAAGTGGGATCTGAGGATTGGTGGGATGTCACTATCCCAACACAAGGAGAAGGTGTGGTTTTAGGGACTGGAATGTGTTTGGAATGTGGCGTGGCCCTGGAAACAGCTGGGAAGTACCAGAGGACCACAGTGAGCCAGAGCTGTGTCTGTGACAGCAAATCTGCACCTGGAAATGTGGGAATCTCTTGGGAAAAGGTGTTAAAGGAATCTGTGCTCTATCATTTATCTTTTTGGCCTTTTCCAGGCCAGGTTGGACAGGACTTGGAGCAGCCTGGAATAGTGGAAGGTGTGGCTGCCCATGGCACAGGAGTTGGAATGTGGTGATCTTGGGGCTGCCTTCCAGCCCAAAACCATTCCACGATTCTGTGATTTTTTTATTTTTTTTTCCCTGTGGAACATTTTCATCCTTGAGTCTCCAGAGGAAGTGTGTCCCTTCTCCCAGAAATCTGAAAATTGAGAGGCTTGACAGGAGGGAAATCCTTGGAGCAAACTTCCCTGTGTGTCCACCAGGATATTTCTTTCCTGTGCCCTTGTGCTGCCCGTGTTGTTTCCAGCCCTGGGAAGCTGCTGTGTGTATCCAGCACGTTCCTCTGGAATGTGGTAACCCCATTCCTTGGGAATACAATTTGAGCTATGACATAATCCCTGGAGCAAGTGAGGAGCCATTAGCAGCTTCTTCCTTACGGCAGTTGGTGGAGCGGAGCTGTGCCTTGGGATTCTGCTCATTCCTGGGTATTTTCTCAGGCTCCAAACTCCGACAGGTGGCACCCGGGAATGGCTGGGCAGGGAATTCTGTTTTAAATCATTCAGCACCTCGGAATGGCTTCCCCTGTTTGCCTGAATTATAGCGTTGACCTCCAGAATTCCTTAGGAATATGCCCTTAATCGGCTCCGTGCAATGGGAGAATCCAAATCTGGAGTGTGTATCCCATCTGGTATCCAAAGGATCCCATCTTGGGAAATGGAAAATAGGGATAAATGAGAACGAAAAGGAGCTTGAGGTGGTCTCATCTTGGATTACAGCTGGGTCAGAAATGTTAGAAAACATTTATGGAGCAGATCCAGCACCATGTGGATGTGCTCCATGGATTCAGCGCATTCCAGGGCCCATCTCCCAAGCTGACACATCCTACAAACCTGTTGGGATGTGGATGTGATCCATGGATCAGCATGTCCTCTCTCTGCCCAGCTTTCCCTTTGAAAATTTGGGGTAAAAATTAAATAATTAGGGATGTTAATGATGGATCTTGGAGCACTTCACGAGAAGAGCTGCTGGTGTGGGAGTGGGGAAGAAGGACTGGAAGGAGCTGGCATTTCCCTTTCTAATTGGGAATTAGGGAACTCTTGGATTGATGTGGCCAAAATGCTGCTTTTCCCAGCTGTCCCTGCTGCCAACCAGTCTCTTTCATGGGATTTTCCCTGAATTTCCATGTCTGGAAGGAAATACACATTTGAGTTCCATGAGAATCTGTGCTCAGTCCTTCATCATCCCATTCCTGCAGGATTTTTGGTCGTTTCTTCCACAGCTCCAGAGAAAGGGACAATATGAGGTGGTGGTTTGGAAGTTTATCCCTAAAAATCTTGAATGTTGAGTCCTGAGGGAATGGGAATTGCATGTGGGAAGTAAAAAGCTTAAGGTGAAAGTCAAGGAAGAGAGAAAAATGAGATATCCACCTGTGGGATGTTCCTGGTCGCCTGATCATGGAAGCATCACTTGGAGCTGGCTTAGAAAACAAGAGTTGGGAAGCAGCAGCACCTCCACAATTCTCCCTCCTTGCTGTCTCCAGGAGCTCCTTCCACGGGTGAAACAAGAGGGGATGGATTAAAAATTCCATAATTAGCACAGCCAGGGCTCTGCTCCAGGCTTGCAGCCGGCATTAATTAGTTATCCCAACAATTATGGCATTGTTAGGAAAAATCAACTCATTCAAGCTCTTTGTTTGGGATTTGTTTGGCACCTCCTGGGATGGGATCCCGGACAATGACTGCGGGATGCTGAGCAGCTGCCAGTGGAGTGATCCCATTAAAATACGGAGATCTCATCTCCGATTCAATTCCAGCTCCAAAGACTATCCTGGGAAGTCATTTTGTTGCTCCCAAGAGCATCTCCAGTTCCAGTGTCACGTTGTCACCCCTTGGAATAGGCTGAGTTATGGCTGTTGTTATTTAAGGAGAAATATTAATGGAGCATTTCCTTTTAATCCCATAACTCTTCCTTATTTTCCCTCCTGTAAACCTGATTTTCCTTCTGCTCTTCCTTGCAGCATTCCCTGCTGGATTTCAGTGCAGGAGCAGGAAATTCACCCCTCTAAAATGCACTTTATTATTTTTATTTGCTCTCAGATTCTGGGTCACTGCTCCCTTTCCTCCCTGAGACTTCCCAGGGACAAATGAATCCTTATGTTGTTCATCAGCTCTTGGGAATTGTTGGGAATGCTCCGAGTATTTTATACCTGTAATGGAAAATAATAAGTGCTGCTTTCGTGGGGTTTTGTGGGATTTCAGGGAATTTTTGTGCAGTGGAGGAGCAGAGGTTGAAGTAGTGATTCCTGTGATTCCTTGGAATGCTGCTGATTGCATTGCAGCCAAGCTTTGACATTGGAAATATTCAGCATTTGTGGGAATATTTGTGTCTGGATTTGGTCCTGTGAACAAACCTCCTGTGAATAATTGTCCTGATTTAGTAAAATTTAGGATTTATTTCCAAGTGCCAGTTTGGCAATCCAGGAAAGCAAAACCCTTCCTCATCCACGGGATGGGCAGAGGATGGTTTGGGAATTTTGAAGGTCATCCAGTTCCAACCCCTACCATGGACAGGGACACCTTCCACTATCCCAGGATGCTCCAAGCCCCACCCAACCTGGCTTTGGACATTTCCAGGGACCCAGGGGCAGCCACAGCTTCTCTGGGAATTTCATTCCAGCTCAACACCTTCACAAGGAAGAATTCCTTCCCAATATCCGATCTATCCCTGCTCTCTGACAGTGGGAAGCCATTCGCTGTGTCCTGTCTCTCCATCCCTTGTCCTAAGTCCCTTTCCAGCTGTCCTGGTGCCCCTTAAGGCACTGGAAGGGGCTCTGAGGTCTCCCTGGATCCTTCTTTTCTCCAAGCTGGACATTCCCATCTCTCCCAACCTGGTTCCATCCCTTGGAGCATCTCCGTGGCCTCCTCCCGACTCGCTCCAGGATACCCACGGATTGGGATGGAGCTGGAATTAGAACCAAGGTTATGACCTCAAGGTTGGACTCAGTGGGTCTGGAAAAGGCTGGAATGAGCCACCTCCATGGCTGTGATGCTCCAGGATATTCTTCCATCCGATTTTTCCATGTAACAGGAATATTTGCAGGTGTGAAGTGCCAGAGTGCAGGTACAGGAAAGTGTAGGAGAGGAAAGATCGTTCTCTTTTCTCTAGGATTACTCAGAGGAATTGGAATTCCTGCTAATTAAGACTTAATTCCTCCCTGTGTTATTCCATATATTGTTATTTTCCAGTGGAGGAAAATGAATTGAATTTTTCTGTAGCCACAAACAGAAAAGAACATTCCAAGAGCATCCCACGGATTTGTGAGGTGACACTTGTGGTTCTTATTCCTTTGAGTGACATTTGCACATCTCCAGTGATTGTCTCATCCCTCAGCTCCAGAATCAGCCCATGGAAAAGGAACCAGGAATGTCCTGAGCTGCTCCTTTCCAGGGCCGTGCCTTGGGTTTGACTCCTGGAAGTTGGTTTCGGCAGGCTGCGGAAATATTCCCGCTGAAATCCTTAATGGAAACACCTGTTCCGAGCCATCATCTTTTCCCTTTTCCACCTCTTGCGTCCATATATAACAGCAGGAGTGATGAAAATTCCCAATTAGCTGCCTGTGAGAAAACGAGGCAATGCCAGCTGTGAGCAAGCCACTTCTCCCTCCCTGGGGACAGAGTAACCTTATCCCATTCCCAACTTTCCTCCCAACACTCCCAAGCGGGGGGATCACTCGTGAGGGAGAACGGCGCACGAGGAAAAAGGGGAAAACTGGGAACAAGAGGAGCTCCAACCACGGGTTTGTCCTGGTGTGCTGGATCTATCTTTACCCTCCTTGGCTCGGGACAGCTCTTGGATTTGTCGAGTCCCTACGGAAACATCCAGCTTGGCATCCGACTCACGCCAGGAACGCCGGCCCTGGCTCGGCCTCCGCTCTGCGGCCTCGGGAAGCTCCTCGCTCCTTCCACAGGTGCCTTTCCAATTTTAAGATTCAGTTCGGATGCGTCGAATTGATGGGATTCGTCATGGAAAGCTCCGGGCAAGATGTGATTCCCGTAAATTAAAAAAGCATCCCAAGCTGGAGAGGGTGGGAGATCAGGGGCTCCTGAGGCCAACAGGGAATAGTGCGGGATTCGATTCCCAACACCTCCTGGGGTAATTTTTGCAGATGATCTCATCCTGGTTCTGTTGTTGATTTGCCACTTGGCTCCTCTGATTCCTTGTGGATTGACCCCCCCTTCCCTCATCATCTGTCATTCCATGAGGGCTGGGAAGGAGTTGAGGAGGTGATGGGAGTTGTTGCTGTGCTCCCTTCTCCTTTTCCTGGGATAAAATCCTTGCTCGCTGTCAGCTCGGTGACCCTCACCTTCCTAAAATCCTGGAATAGTTTGGGTTGGAAAGCACCTTAAAGCTCATCCACTTTCACCCTGTGCCATGGGCAGGGACACATTCCACTGTCCCAGGTGCTCCAAGCCTCATCCAGTCTGGCCTGGAAAATTCCTGGGATGAGGACTCCACAACTTCTCCAGGTTCCTGTGCATCTCCCTCAAAAAGCAGAGCTGGTGGTGGGGAAAATCCCAGGAAGCTGTGTCACCATTGCATCCAATCCCAGAGCTCCTTTTTCCTTTCTTCCCCTTGAATGCAGTGCCAGGAC
Organism: Passer montanus; assembly: GCF_014805655.1. Classification (NCBI taxonomy): domain Eukaryota; kingdom Metazoa; phylum Chordata; class Aves; order Passeriformes; family Passeridae; genus Passer; species Passer montanus. Next base: position 121,115 of record NW_024356506.1, read on the forward strand.
ACAGGGAATGGCTTCCCACTGCCAGAAGGCAGGGGTTACATGGGAAATTGGGAAGGAATTCCTCCCTGGAGGCTGGTGAGGGGCTGGAATGGAATTCCCAGAGAAGCTGCCCCATCCCTGGAAGTATCCAAGGCCAAGTTGGATTTGGCTTGGAGCAATCTAGGGTAGTGGAAGGTGTCGCTGCCCATGGCAGGGGTAGGAATTCCATGATCTTGAAGCTCCTTTCAAGCCCAGACCATTCCATAATCCTGTAATTTGGAGTCTGGATATTCCAGTCAGGATCTGGTACCACCTTGCTCCCTGCAGTGCCAAGAACTTCCCAGGTGCCACTTCCCAAAGGTGTTATTCCAATACACACCCACAGCTGCAAATCCCCTTTCCTTTTTTTTTTTTTCCCTTGGACCTTTCCCAAAGCTCCCAAACAAATGGGAAGCTCCCGGTCAGAATCTGCAGCTGTCCCTGAGCTCAGGCTGGTGGTGAAACAAGTGGGGTGGGGTTTATTTCCCCTCCCCTTTTCCCGCTGGGAATGTCACAGGGCTGGATAATTCCAGGTGTCTGATTAGCTACGCTTAATTAAGAGCCGGGGATCTTGGAACGAGCCTGAGGGAGTCAGCTGAAGGAAGCCTGGAGGGAAGGCTCAGCTTGTTCCCTGTGGGAATGTCAGCTCCAGGCTACCCAGCCCTTTGGGATTGCTGCGTCCTCATCTTCCCAGTTCCACGGTTTTCTTGGGAAAGGTGTCCTGAGAGCTTGGGGAAGTAGCAGAGTTGTTGCTGACAGCGGCGCAGGACACTCCTGTGCCCCATGGAAAGCATGGTTTGGAATTTGGGATAAACCAGGGCTGCTGCCTGTGCAAAATCTGGGATTTTTGGCTCCTTAAATTCCACCAGGAGAATACTCCACCGCACCCCCTCCATCTTCCAGACAGTGCATTTAAAAAGGAGCAAACATCCCTCTCCTCATCTGTGGATGCTCCTTGAGCTCTATCCCGTGTCGGGATATTCCCTTTCCATCCCTTTCCCGGCATGGATCCTTCACCTTGGCAGCTCCCTGAGGCAGGAGCAGCCTTTTCCTTGTATTTCTGCGCCTCATTGACTCCCATCTGTTCCCACTCTCTGCCTTCAAACCTATTCCTTTTGCCTTTTCCCTGTTTTTCCCCTTCCACTTTCCCGTTTAATTGTAGCTGTGTTGTTGGACTCAGCATTTTCCCAGCGCTGAAAAGCAGGAAGAAACTTGGGAATAGGAGATGTGGTGGTGAATAACCCCCCCCCCCCCACCCCGAGGCTTTGAGCAAGACCACATCCCAAAGGGATCCTTTTGGCATGATTTTTAGGGATACCTGGACTCAGCCCAGCTTACGTGGAGAGCTTCATTCCATGTGTGTTGCTCCAGCAAAACAAAAAGGGATCTCTTCCCTGTATTCCTTGGTTTGGGATAGATTTTTTTTTTTTCCCCTGGATTCCTTGATTTGGGGTTTAATTACACCAACTGGAAATTTCCTTTCCAGTGGGAAAGGAAAATTTGGGGGGGTAGAAAATTTGGAGCCTATACTGCAAAGTTTAAAATTCCCGGATGCCTTTCTCCCTTTCTTTTCCAATTCTTTACAAAGCATATTCAGGCACAGGTGTGGAAATCTGTGGGAGGAAATTGATTTTTCCTTGCATCTTTTTCCCGTTGGGATACAGAGAAGCAGGATCCTGACACCAGGACCTGCCGTGGTACCCTCTAGGGGGCACGATGCCTCTGCTGTTTTTCTGGAGAAAGGATTTTTTTTTCCCAGAGGGAAAAACGAACTGAGAGTTACAAGAAGCAGCAAAATATCCGTGTGTTCAGCAGGAATTGTAGCCGGGCCGGAGCTGCTTGGAATTTCCCCGGCAGTGGTGCCCTGCCTTCATTTTTGTGGGACTTTCAGGGTAAATTTGGGTTTAATCCCTAATTCTGCCCATCAGTCCCAAATAAAGTGAGGCTATCCCAGCTCCTCTTTAGTTAAACCCTCTGGGGTCTTCATGAATCCTGGATAATTTGGGATATCCTGGATAAGCTGTGAGGTGCAAGAATTGCATTTAAACACCGTGTTGTTTTTTTTAACTCTTTCATTCCCACTATTCCTGAACTATCAGGAGTGAGAGCGGCATAAGATGCTGAGAAAATGATGCTCTGTAAAAAATCCCTTTGGGAATAAATCCTGTTTTCCAGTGCTCCTGTAATTACCTTTTCCCACTCCGTGTGGGATTCCTGCCTTAGGGACAGAGCTGGGGTTGCTTTTCTGCTGCCTCTGGGATGTTTCCCACACGGAGCCGATTCCTGTCTTGTTAATTGATTCCCAAGAACGGTGAGTTAACCGGGAATTTTTTATTGGATCAGATTATTTTATTTCCTTGCCTTCCCAAAAACTTTCGCCCTGTGCTTAGCCACAATTAATTAATTAATCACTGCTTTAATTGCTCCACAAGGGGAGGGAATGGGGTGGCATCACCTCCGGACCCTCTGGAGCAGAACAAGAGCGCGAACGGCTCCGTCGGAAAATCAAATCCATCTTTTCCAATCGGTCCCTGCCGACCTGGATTGTCTTGGATTTTCTGGCAAAGAGCTTCGTGCCAGAGTGACCAAATTGAGGAGTGAAGGGATCCCTGTAAAGGATAAAAATGGGATGTGCATTCCTGGCTTTTCACAGACAAAAATTCAGGATTTAAAAAAATCCCAAACCACCTTCAATTATAATTTGAGTAAATGGGAACATTGCCTTTTTATGATATAAAATTCCTCATACAAAATAAAAAAGCAACCTCCAAATCCTCATTTTTCCATGAAATATCGTCATGCTGGGAATTTTTTTCCCCCTTTTCCCCCTCTTTTATACATATCCAGGAGGATTTTGTTCCGGAGGCACAAGCTCCGTGCTGGAACTCCGCTCCAGCCCGATCCTGCTGCATCTGCTTCCCTGTGCCTCATCCTTCTCCGCTTTTCCTGCTGGGTCAGGATTTTTCCAGCTCGTAATCATTCCAGCAGATGGTGGGATAAAGGGATGCTGACCAGGAAATTACCTGGGAGCCGGGAGCAGCGGCACCTTTATGTCACAGAGTGCCAAAAATCCGTTTTCAGCACGGCTGAGCTTGTCCAGGGAGGGCATGGATTTATGGAAAAGAGTGGGAAAAGCTCTCCAGGTCTTTTCTGGAAATCAGGATAAGGGCTTTTTGGAAAAAAAAAAAAGATGAATTGGTGATGTGAACCTGCTGTGGTGGTGATTTAAGGTGGGGTTTGGTGATGTCCTGCAAAGTTTCCACAGGGAAAATCGGCTGCTCCTACGACTTGAGGCTTCTGGAATTTTGTGTGGGAGAGTGGGATATCCCGGAAATTCCTGGTGGAGCAGGGCAGAGCCTTTGGGATTTGTTGTCCAGTCAGGAAAACTGGGCTGTCCTGTGGATCCAGGCATTTGGTGTTTGGTGTAAGAGGGTGGAATCTCCAGGTGATTCCCAGAGGAGCAGGGCAGACCCTTTGGGATGTATTGTCCTGCCGGGAAAACTGTGTTCTCCTGTGCTTTGAGGCTCCTGGTGTTTGATTTAGGGAAATTGGATTTTTAGAAGGTTCCTGGAAAAGCAGGCAGAGCCTCTGGGATGTGTTGTCTAGCCAGTAAAACGGAGCTGTCCTTGGATTCAGGCGTTTGGTGTAGGAGAACGGGATCTGCAGGAGATTCCCAGAGGAGTAGGGCATTCCCTTTGGGATGTGTTGTCCTTCCAGGGAGCGTGTTTCTCCCAGGATTTTACCACCCAAAAAGAGGGAAGTGGAAAACCACATCATTCCATAGGATGAATCCCTTCCTCCCTCCTGCCCTGTGCCGCTTTTTAAGGAATATCAGCGAGGCAGGTGCTGCTTTGGGAACACAAAGCTCCGCTCCCATTTTCCCAGTGCCTCTCCCGGAGCTCAGGAAGTATCCGGTAAATCAGACACTCCCGGCTCACTCCATCCTGTAATGAAGTGGGAATGAACTCTGGAAAAGGGAAGGGGGGGGATGAACTCCCCGGAGATTGATGGGATGTGCTGACGTTGGGGCCCAAACACGACCATCTCACTTTTCCAAGCAATCCATCTGGAGCTTCGGTGATCTGTCATCCCGGAGAGCCGGGAAATTCGTTAGGAGACTTGGAAAAGAGCTCCCACCTTTGCGGTTTTTCCGGCCGCTCACTCCCTCCCTTCGGGAAAAAATTGAGGGGGGGATGCAAAGGAATCTTTGGAGCTTTTTCCCGGGACTCCTGAGGGTGTAAATTTGGTGGCACAGGAGTTTAAGTGGGCTTAAACACTTGGATAAATCAAGGAATTCCTTAATATTTGATTTATTAAAAATCGGTTTATTCAGGATTTTTTTTTTTTAAGCAGGGCCAGAATGGAGAATGGGAAAGAGATTCCTTAGGATTTAGGGCAGTCAAGGAAGTGTTAAAGCAGCTTTGGAAGGAAAAAAGGTGAACTGGGGAATTATTTTTTTTTAGTTTTATCATTGTTTTTGCTTTTGATCCTTCTGTCTGCTCTAGGAAGAATCTGTTTGTCGTTCTGCTTCCTGGTTTTCTTGCTTTTAAATGAGGAAAAGTGGGATATTGAGGTCTGTGTTAAAAAATTCCTCTGAGGTATCCTAAGGGAAGACCAAAGTATTCCCCATTGTGCTCATTCCTGCCTGGATTTGCATCAAAATTAATCCCAAATTCCATGTAATGATCCAGATTAACCACTTTTTAAATGGAGAGAGAACAATTCCTGGAATCTGAGACCTGGGATGTGACAGGCTCTAATACCCCTTTAAAACTGAATTTGAGATTTTCCTACAGGGATTCGCAGGAGAATTAATCCCAAATTTTGTGTAAAAATTTGATCCAAAATGATCCAGATTTTTAAGGATGAATATCTGGAAGTGAAGGGCAGAATGAACAGAGGATAAAGCTCCTTTAAACCTCATCTTGAGGTTTTCCTGCAGGGATTTGCAGCAGAATTAACCCCAAATTCCATGTAAGGATCCAGATTAACTACTTAACAAAGGATGAAATTTTGGGAAGTGGAACGCAGAACAGTCCCTGGATCCTGAGACTTGTCCCTAGATTCTGACACTTGGAACCTGGCCAGGGCTAAAGCTCTTTTAGACTTCAGCTTGAGGTTTTTCTGCATGGATTTAGTGAAATTCCATGTAATGATCCAGATTATTAACCACTTTTTAAGGATGAATTTTGGGAACTGGAGGGCAGAGCTATCCCTGGATCACTGATGATCAGTGGGATCAGTGCTGGGGCTGGGATTGGTTTTATGGAAAGGGCCACACAGTCCTTGGTCCAGACTTGCAGCACGCAGTTGTTCCCAATCCAGAGGCACAGCTGGCATGCCATGGCCGTGTCCCAGCATCCTAGGATGTATTAATAGCCCCACAATTTGGGAATTCACGGCTGGACCAAAACCTGACTCCAGCCACTTTCCCACCCTGCACATGGACACAATTATCTTGGAGACTCCAACCATTTCCAGCACCCCTGCTGGAAAAGTGCAGCCCTTTTGTTGACATCCCACTTTTATCCTGTCTCCTGAATTCCTGGAGAAGGGATCAGGTGTTAATTGAAGGGAGGGAAATCCTGGGAAGTCGGGGTAGCACTGATGTCTCCTTTGCTTTTCCAGCAAAGTATCCTGGATGCTGCCTCAGTTTCCCCAGCTGATTCCCTCCTCCCTAATCCTCCCACTTGCTTGCTCCCAGGAAGCTGCATGGAGAAAGGAATTTCTCCTTCATTCTATGAAAATCGGTGGCTGAAGCCCTCAGGGCCAAATCTGTGTGGAGATGGGTGCAGATATCAGGCAGCAAAATGCAAAGTCCACGAGATAAAATCATGGAATCATTAAGGTTGGAAAAAACCCACTGAATCCAAGTGTTCCCTCAGCATTTCCAAGGTCACCACTGACCATGTCCCCAAGTGCCACATCCACATGGATTTGAAATTCTTCCAGGGATGAGGACTCCACCACTAACCTGGGCAGCTGTGCCAGTGCCTGACCACCTTTTCCATGAAGAAATTTTCCCAATATCCGACTTAAACCTCTCCTAGTGCTACTTGAAGCTGTTTCTTCTCATCCTGTCCCTTGTTCCGTGGGAGCAGATCCTGATCCCACCTGGCTCCACCTTCCTGTCAGGGAGTTCCTCCTGAGTCTCCTTTTCTCCAGTCTGAGCCCCACTCAGTCCAGTCTGAGCTGGTTTCCCCCCCCATTTGTATTCCAGAGGTTTTCCACAGAAATTATCCCTGCAAATCCACCCTCATTCTCCCTTTTCCTTCCTGCAAATCCTGTAAATACCCTGAACCCCAGAATGGTTTGGAATGGTTTTGGAAGGGACCTTAAAGACCACCTCATTCCAACCCTTTCCATGGACAGGGACAGCTTGCACTAGAGTAGGTTTCTGAGATTCCCTTTTGTGGGAGCAGGGAATAGAATATTTATTGAATAAACACACCCGTGGTGTATTGTGGTAGTGGTCCTGTCATTGCTTTGCATTCAGTTTGCTGCAAATTCCTGATCCCTGTATCAATAATTACTTCCCAGCTCGTTGTAAATTTCCATCAGATAAATATTGATATTCCACTCCAACTTTATGGATAAACATCCTCCCTGGCTTCCATATTGTCCCAGGTTTTATGGGTAGGAAAAAAATCAAAGGTGGTTTATGATTTGAAACAGCCTCGAGTTGGTGTGGGTTGTTTTATGTCCACTTGCGTTAATCAAGGGGGAGGTTTGAGATTTATTCCGAGTGGTTTTGGTGACATTTGAGGTATCAGATGGTGTTATCCATGAGGGAATCCAGAAGGATTCTGGGAAGTGGCAAGTTAACAGAAAAGTTCTGGAGTTTTGAGCAGGTCTTGGATGTTTTTTCCCACCTGAGAGCCACTTTGGGAACTTGCTGGGAGCCTGTGGGTCTGCTTGGTGTTTGTGTCACTCTCAGTTCCAGAGGAGCTCCTGGAGGGGCTGGAAAATCTCTGGCTGCCAAAGAAGCTCTGATGGAAGGTGCTGCTCCCGGGTTGCCTCTTCCCAGGTTCCTCGGGGCGGGAAGCAGATCCTGCGGGCACCTCCCGTGTGATGTCTGTGCTCAGCAGGAAGGGAAAAAAGCGGAGAGAAAGGAGAAGAGGAGGTGTGCCATGTGCTGCTCCGCTGGCTCTCCCCACCCTTAAATTGCTCGGAGACATGGCACTGGCTCCGTGGATTCCTGGGAGCCACCACCCTGAAGGAAGCACTTTTCTTCCCCTAAGAGCCGAGGGATGTCTGGGGACTTTCCTGACACTTTTGGGACTCTCACAGGTACATCAAGAGGAGAAAATCAGCCTGGAGAAGCCTCTTCCTGAGGTTTGTGCTGAGCTTGGAGGAAGATTTTGCTTAGCTGATTGGCTTTTGTTATCCTCGAGGATGTTTAGCCCCCTCTGGAAGACACATTCCTTGGGCTGGAGCTGGTGGGAGGAGGAGTTGGGGGGACACTGGGGACAGCTCGTGTTGAGCTCCTGGAGAAAAACAGCTGGAATGTGTAATCCCAGAAATAAGGATATAAAGCTGTCCCCAAAGGGACATGCTGAAGGGCCTGGAGGGGAAAAACCTGGAAGAGACTGCGGGAAGAATCATTGGGATCTTGAGTTTCCTCAGGAGTGGCAGCTCCAATCTCTGCTCTCTGTGACCATGGCCAGGACCTGAAGGAATGGCTGGAAATGTATCAGGGAAGGTTTATGTTGGATATCAGGAAAAGGTTCTTCCTCCAGAGGGTGGTTGGGTGCTGGGACAAGATCCCCAGGGAATGGTCATGGCCCCAAGGCTGCCAGAGCCATTGGAAAGGGCTCTCTGGCACAGGGTGGGATTTTTGGGATGTCCTGTGTGGGAACAGCAGTTGGACTCGTTGATCCTCATGGTTCCCTTCCAACTCAGGATGCCCTATGAATCCAGAGGGTGTTTTGGCTGGTGGACAAATCCCTTTGACCCCTAAGTCTATTCCCTGTCAGGCACAACTATCCAAGGAATATTTTAATGTCAGATTCAGTGGTAAAATCACCGCCTACTCAGCTGTTTTCTCCTCAAGCCCATCTTTTCCATGAGCATCTGATTCCCAAGTTCTCAGCTTTTTTTCCCCTCCTGTTAATTATTATAATTACTTTTAAAACCTGGCCCCTGATTAGGCACTAGGTGGACACAGTGGCTGGGTTTTATTGCAGAACCTGCTCCTGCTCAAGGAGTTATTTTTGCTGAAGGCTTCCCCGGAATTGCTGAGTCAAGACAACGCTTTGATGGGATAAACATCTTCCCTCTCCCTTCTGTTCAGACCCTGGAGCCCCATTTGCCTGAGTAAAGACGTTGAGTTTCTTGGAATGCAGCTCCTGTTAAAGGAGCCCTGGAGCAAACACAGCGAGCTCTTGCTGTAATTTAAGAGTTTATTCCCAAATCCATGAACCATGGACCCAAATTCGGGGGCTGAAAGTTGCTTCCTTGTCTTGACCATATCTCTCCCAAGACCTGCAGGTGGGTTTGAATTCCCAGTGATCTTGGAGCTGGTCAGTGCTTTCCTCATGGAGGCACCACCTCGGAGCCACTGGTGGTCACCTGCTCCTAATGTGGCTTTCCCAGAAGGGTTTGGCCAAGAGGTCAGCGCTCAACTGCTCAACGGAGCCATTCCTGATGGATGCACGGAGAGGCTTCCAGGGGGAGCGCGTGGGGTTTACACAGAAATAGTCGCTCATCCGACTGAATCGTTAATGCCTGTTGCCCGCGGAGACTAATTAAGGAGAGCTGCAGCTGTTTTGGGAAGCACTTTGTGGGGATTACATGGCGAGCACGGGCTGGAGGAGCTCTCGGAGTGTGAAACATTAGGAAAGGCGTTTCGTGCCGCCGCGCTCCGAGGAGTTAAGGGAAGGAGGGGGGTTTGTGGGGACAGAGTTTTCCAAACTGTTTTCTTGGAGAGGGTTTGAGTTTGGCCAGATAACGGGATGTGAGTAGTGACAGCCTGGATTCGGTGTGGACACATCAGGAACCCTGGGAGAGAAAGGTTAATGGGGTGTCCCTGCTGCCTTTCCCTAAAATCCTGCTGTCTTTTCCATGTGCTCCTCTGGGAATTGGGGCGGCTGAGGGGGGTTGGCGCTTTCCTCTGTCACTTTGGTGGCTCTGAAGAGCTCATGGGAAAGATTTTGGATTTGTTGTTGTGCAGAGAAAGGAGCGGAGCTGGGAAGGGTCTGGAGCACCAGGAGCAGCTGAGGGAGCTGGGAAAGGGGCTCAGCCTGGAGAAAAGGAGTCTCAGGGGGATCCTTCTGGCTCTCTCCAACATCCTGCTCCAAGCCCCCCATATCCAACCTGGACTTCAACATTTCCAGGGATGGGGCAGCCACAGCTTCTCTGGGAATTCCATCCCAGCCCCTCCCAGGGAAGAATTATTTCCCAATATCTCATCTAACCCTGCCCTCTGGCAGTGGAAGTCCTCTACCCCATTGTGCTACAATTGTGTGATACAAGATTTCCTATGTTCCTCCTTTTGAATTTTCCAGTGGTTTTATTTGGTCATCATTTAATTTATGTATCTTCATTTACATAAGATCAAATTTTCCTGCACATGGGACATAAATTCTCCAAGACCATGGATCGCTTTGTGTTATTGTAAAAGAAAATATACAGACACTTTGTAAAACCTTTTACCTGGTTTTGTGGAACTCCTGAGCCGTCCTGGAAATCTTTTGATTCCTTGGTCATAAACCCTCCTGAAGGATTTGCTGTACTGGATTAAATCCTGATCCAGTGCATGGATCTTCTGGGAGCCAAGGGGAAAACTTTGGGAGGCATTACTGCAGTTGAGATTCAGGCTGGGAGTCTGGCTGTTCACACTCCCAGTGGCATGTGCAGAATCCCTGGAGCTCCAGGGATTACAGCTTTATGGTTCGCACGTGGGATTTGCTGTGAGCTCCTGGTTCTTTTTATAGAGAGTCTATTCCGGGGGGATTTCGGAGAGGGAATTTCTGACCTTTGGACAAGAAGCCATCAAGCTGTGAACCAGCAGGAAATCCAAAGTGATTTAGCCTATGGTCCTTTTAAAAATCCAGCTGTTTCCTGGTTTAGGATGTTGTTTGTTGGGTGGTTGTTGTTGCCAGGGGCTGGAGCTGTGCTGAGGCAGGGTCTTGGTGCCCTTGCCTTGTGTCTTCATGGAATTTGGGAATGGTTTGGGTGGGAAGGGATCTTTCAAGACCGTCTCATTCCATCCCCTGCCTTGGGCAGGGACTCCTTCCACTATCCCAGGTTGCTCCAAGCCTCATCCAGCCTGGCCTTGGACACTTCCCAGGAATGAGGCAGCCACAGCTTCTCTGCAAAACCTGTGCCTCACCACCCTCACAGAGAATTCCTTCCCAATATCCCATCTTACCCTGCCCTCTGGCAGTGGAAACCCATTCCCTCTTGTCCTCTCCCTCCATCCCTTGTCCCAAGTCCCTCTCCAGCTCTCCTGGAGTCCCTTTAGGCACTGGAAGGTGCTCCAAGGTCTCCCTGGATCCTTCACTTCTCCAGGCTGGACTTTTCCAGCTCTCCCAGCCTGGCTCCAGAGCAGAGAGGCTCCAGCCCTTGGAGCATGGTGATGGAATCACCATCCCTGGAAGTGTTGAAGAAACATGTGGATGTGGCACGTGGGGACATAGTTTAGTGGTGAATGTGGCAATGCTGAGTTAACAGTTGGACTTGATGATCTTGGATGTATTTTCCAACTTCAAAAATTCCATTATTCTGGGTTTATCTTCCCTCCATCATCCATTCTGAGTCAGGGGGCGTGAACCAGGCTCTCATGGGGCTTGTGAGATGTATGGAATTCGCAGGACTCATACCTGAAGGACTTTTTTTTGGGAGGATGTGGATTGTAGCTGTTTCTCCCTCCAAAAATATGTATTTGGTTTAATAACAAGCAAGAGCACGTGCCCTTTTCCCTGACACTATGGGAAAAACCCTGGAGCACTGTCAATAAAAAAAAATTCACTGATAGCTTCAGAAAGGAAATGAAAATTTATAAAATATTTCCCCCCCCCTGTCTGGAGCAGCTAGTCAGATGTGGAGGCTAGAAAAGGGAGATTTGTTGTTCTTTCCCTCTCCCACACTGACACCCCTGGGCGATCCCAAGTGTGTGACAAAGGGAATGCTGTGCTCACTCAGCCTTTGGAAAAGTTGGAATAGAATCCAGGGGCCTCCGGAGGTTTGGAGTCACCGGAAAAGATTGAAGGAAAGTGATTTGGGTTGAAAGAGGCCTCAAAGATCATCTCATTCCAGCTGTCTTCCGTGGGTAGGAGACACCTTCCATGAATCCAGGTTGCTCCAAGCCCAATCCAACCTGGCCTTGGCCAGATGCCATTTCCTTCAAGCTGTGCTGTTGGAGAGGCACATGCTCCAATATGGGATGGCACATGCTCCAGAATGATGCTCAGAGATGCAGGAGTAGAAACCTGAATGTAAAGCACTGGATCAGGGAGTAGAGATGGGATTATGGACATTTTGGGTAAAAGAGCTTTTGCTTTCCACCAAAAATGGAATTTTTTTGGTTTTTTTGTTCCCTTCTTTGTTAGTAGACTTGGATGTAGCAAAGTTGGTTGGGATCAGGTGACTTGGAGGTCTGAGCTTTCCCTGTTATGATGTTGTTGACCTCGGGAGCTGAGGAGCCACCAATGCCAAAGCTTTCTTCATTTCCCTTTCCTAAAAAAGGTGATGCGGGCTCATCTTTGTGCCTTTATGCTTCAAAACCATGGCTGAAAGGAATCATGGAATATCCTGAGTTGGAAGGGACCCACACAGGTCATCCAGACTAAGTTCTGGTCCTGCACAGGACACCCCATGAATTCCACCTGAAGGACCTTGAATCAAAATTATTCACAAGTCTTCTGGTGTAGTGCTTACTTGGGATTTTCTAAGGAGGATTGGCTCTCCTGAGCCATCCAGGTAGCCAGTGGGAATTTCCTTCTTGTAATCCTGTTTTCCACATCATAAATTTCAGTGACCCTGGTCCCCATGTGGATTTGATCCAAGAGAAAGTCTTGGCATTGTGTTTCCATGATCTAAGCTCTCTCTCACTTAACCCCATCCTGAACAGGATGTTTTTTTAGGATCAGACCTATGAGAAAATTCCATCTCTGGTGCAGGAATGATGGTTTTGGGTCATCTGCTCCCATTTAAGCCCTAGTGGTCAATTCCTTAAGTTCTGGCCATGGAATGGGATGCTGGTTAGGGTTTGGGTGCCTCTTGGTGCCATCCAACCCCATGCTGAGCATGGAATGCCGTTGGATTATTTCTCCTGCAGCACAGCTGAAGCCGTGGTCTTTGGGGAGGTGGGAGAAGTGGATGAGTGCCAAACCCATCCAGCTGGATCACCCAAGTGGGCAATCCAAGGAAATCAACCACATGCCCTGATGCTCATGCACAGCTTAGGCTGTGAAATTCCTTATTTATAGGAACTTAACGGATCCTGTAACGGCTTCAAGCAGATGAGCACATTTCTTTAAAGCAACAGCAGTGTTCTTCCTCCTCGAGGGAGAAAGTTTTAACTGAAAGAGGGAAGATTTAGAGCAGAAATAAGGAAGGAATTCTTCCTTGGGAGGGTGGGGAGGCCCTGGCACAGATTGTCCAGAGAAGCTATGGCTACCCCATCCCTGGAAGTTTCCAGGCCAGGTTGGACATGGCTTGGAGCAATCTGGGATAGTGGAAGGTGTCCCTGCCCGTAGTTGGGCTTCAAGACTGGATGATCTTCAAGGTCTCTTCCCACCCAAACCATTCTGGGATTCTCTGAAGTTCCTTTGAAGGGAAAGAGTTGGGATAGAAACAGCTCTGAAAAGACCGCACACGTTTTCCTCTTCTTCCTTCCCATCCATCCCGAGCTTTGTCGAGCGATGGATAAAAAGGGGGGAAAAAAAACAACCAACCCACCCACAATAATCTATAGCAACTGTCAGCCAGCAAACTACTCCCATTTCATAGGGATAGGTTGGATGTCAGCGCGGGATCGATGGCTCTCGCGCCGTAATTATAAAAACTCGTGGGTTGTGTTGCTTGAGTGAGTTTGGGAAGAGTAGGGTCTCAATCTTCCCTCTAATGGGGCTTTGGCAGTCGGTGGCGCAGCGGCTTCGTCTTAGTCTGACAGTGTTGTCATTAAACACCAGGTAGCGTGGAACAACAGGGAACACGGCTCCGGAGCGGCCAGGAACACGCGGCTTTGACAGGAGTGATTTGTCATCGAGGAGCTGCCCAAACTCCTGAGCCTGGAATACGGGCGGCTGCTTAAAGTGACTTATTGCCCCTGTCGGCGGCTGCAGTTGTGATTTGATAATCGGTAAATGTTTGTCAAAGATGAATTCCCTCCCTGATGCAGTGCAGTGCTGGAAAAGCAAATGAAAAGCGGGGAAAAAGAACATATTGGATGGATTAAAGACTAGGGCAGGATAAGGGTGATGGAAACAACAGGTTTCCCTGTTAACTTGGCATCCATCCTTCAGTCTTAAGGTTTGAGATACTGAGATAGGGACTCACTGTCAACATGGGTGCTGGGGGACTGGGTGTGCTGCAACATTAGCTCCATTTCAGGAAAAATTTTGTCATGGAAAGGGTTGTTAAGCATGGAAGGGGCTGCCCAGGGAGCTGGTGGAGTCCCCGTCGCTAGAGGTGATCAAGGAATAGCTGGATGTGGCACTCAAGGCTCTGGTCTGGATGACAAGGTGAGGATCGATCACAGATTGGACTCAATGATTTTGAAGCTCTTTCCCAGCCTTAATGATTCTGTGATTGTAAGGAGTGGGGTTTTTTTCCAGATTTCAAAGATCCTGGAGCTGTGCTTGATCTTGAGGGACTGTAGACTGATGTGGGGCAATGATTCTCCTTTTCCTGAGCACATGGAATCATGAAATGGTTTGAGTTGGAAGAGACCCTAAAGATCATCTCATTCCAACCCCATCTTCCATGGTTAGGGAACCATTGTGGTCTGTCTGACTTCAGCTCTGTTCTCTTCTGTCTGGGAGGGTTCAAGAGTGGTTTTTTGCTAAGGAAAACAACGTCCTGGTTCTTTATTTCCATGGATTTGATGCTTTTCTGGCTTTTTGGCAGATAGTTCTCTCGGCAAACCTGTGTGCACCTACTCAATGGCTACAACTTGTAGTTGAATCCTTTTGTTTCTCATAGGGATGGATTTTGAGCCTGTCCATCGCCTGCTTTATATCAAAGTTTAGAAAGGAGAATTAAAAGGAACTTAATGAACCTTCTGTCTGCAAAGTTTTCCTCCCATCTCCCTGAGTTTATCCAAGTTCCTCTGCTGAATGCCAGAGTCAGGTCAGGTTCTTTTTAAGTGGATGCTTAGAAAGCTGAAAGCTGGCCTTCTGTTGGATAAGTGGCTTTGAGGGTGGGGAATACCTAAGAGATTCAAATTTTTCCTTGTTAAATTTAAATAAAATAAAATAAAAAAAAAAGGAAGTCAATCCTAAAGCATGAATGCAAATGGAATTCCAGCCCGCCGAGCGCTCCCGAGGCAGAGCCACCTCTCCCCGTGTCACGGTGAGGCGTGAACACGAGATCCCTGAACCCATTTGATTATAGCCGGGGTTTTTCTGGTGTCTGAAGTGCTGCAAACGATCAAGAGCAGGAAAAGTGGAGTGATTTATTAGACTCATAAAAATTCATACTTTGTTATTCCAGTTGTCTTCCATCTGCAGCTTGTTAGAACGAGCACCCCTGGCAGCTCCCGCCGCGAGGCCGGGGGGAGGAGGGCATTTATCAGCTTTCCTCCTGCCATCCCGCTCTCATTTAGAGGAATGGATCCAGCTCCTGGAAACACATTAATAATCATTCACCAAGGGAAGGGGGGAAGGAAAACCCACCACCCTCTTTTGTTATAATAATAAGGGTTGTGTTTGAACAAGGGCCGATGCTCCAGAGACCCATTCAGGCTCTTTAACATGGGCTGGAGCTGGGAAAATGGTGTTCAGAGCCTTCAGTGTGACCTCCTCTTGCCAATCCTGGTGGATAATGTGGGCTCTCCTCATCCTTGGAAGGCTCTTCTGCTGCTGTGACATTTGGAAGGGTTATCCTGGGGATTTTTGGCAGTGGGGATGAGGTTGTGACAGCTTGTGGGGTTACTGGGGTTACTGGTGATGTGTCCTCCTGTCCCCACCAAGACCTTATTGGACCCCTCTGTCTCTGCCTCTCTCCATATTTTGGGATTGGAGGGAATAAACCAAGATATTTGCTGGCATTTCTGTTGCAGTTGGAATAGTGGTGTTGGAATTGTAGGGCTGAGTCAAGGGCACAGTTCTTCCCATTATTTTCTAAGGCTTCCCAAATCACCTGGCTCTGGGGGCTGGCAGGGCTGAAGTGACTCAGATCCCTTTGGAAAATCATACGGATTTGGATAAACGTAGGATGGCTTCAATTGGGAAAGACCTCTGGGATCATCGAGTCCCAAAAGTTCCCCCAGCACTGCCAGGGCTACCACTAATCCATGTTCCCAAATGCCACATCCACACATTCTTGAACACTTCCAGGGATGGTATTCCACAAATAATGGGAAGGGTCTGGAGCACCAGGAGCAGCTGAGGCTGCTGGAGGGGTTCAGCCCGGAGAAAAGGAGGCTCAGGGGGGACCTTCTGGCTGTGCACAACTCCCTGACAGGAGGGTGCAGCCGGATGGGGGTCGGGGTCAAGGGAAAGGACAAGAGGAAATGACCTCAAGTTGTGCCAGGAGAGGTTTAGATTGGATATTGGAGAAAAAAATTGTGCATGGAAAAGTGGTCAGGTGTTGGCATAGGCTCCCTTGGCCTTGGTGGAGTTATCGTCCCTAGAAGAGTTCAAAAAATGGATGTGGCACCTGGGGACATGGTTTAGCGGTGGCATTGACAGTACTGAACAGTTTGACTCAATGGTCTTAGTTCTCTTTTCCAACCTAAACCATTCCATGATTCCATGCTGGATGTTGTGTTATCCTGGGAACACCCAAACCCCAAAGACACCACATCCACTGAACCAGATCCACTAAAATCCATCCTGTGCAGCATCCCAGCTGGAGATTGAAGTTGGGATTGCACCAGTGGGCTGGAGAGAGAGTACAGGTCCTCAGCCTTTTGGGAGGCTGATCCTGAGTGTCTTTTGCAGCAGCATTTTCCCAGGGAGTTTCTTGTACTGCCGTGACTTTCACGTCTGCTGCTTTTCTTTCTGCTTCTCTCCTGTCACGCTTGCTGCCAGTGTTTCCTCGCTGTTGGATTTCTCCTGGCTGTGCCATCCCCAGCTTTTCCAGATGCTTTTCTCCTCGCTCCCCTTCTTTCTTCTCAACAGCTCAGGCATCACTTTGTTCCCCCATGACATCTCCAAGCATCATGGGGCTTTCCTAAACATTTGGATTTTTGAAAGGCTCTAATAAGGTCTGCCTGGAACCTTCCCTTCTCCAGGCTGGACATTCCCAGCTCTCCCAGCTGTCCCCAGAGAGGCTCCAACCCTTGGAGCATCTCCATGGCCTCCTGGACCTTCTCCAGCAGCTCCACATCCATATCCATCCACTCCAAAGCTGAATGTAGAATTCCAGGTAGGGTCTCACCTGAGTGGACCAGAGGGGCAGAATCCCCTCCCTTTCCTGCTGCTGGAATTTTTGTCTTTAGGTTGGGTGATGTTTTTCCACTCTGTAGTTCCTGGAAACAAAAGTTCTGTATTTTTCACTTAAACCCAGGAATTTTGGATGTAGACCCAGACTCACAGAATTTATTTGAGCAGGATATGTGGATTTGCCCAGAGAGGTTGTGAATCCTCATCCCTGGAAGTGTCCCAAGCCAGGCTGGACAAGGCTTGGAGCAACCTGTTCTAGTGGAAGGCATCCCTGCCCATGGTGAGAGTTTTGGAATAAGGTGGTCTTAAAGGCCCCTTCCAAGACAAACAATTCCATGAATTTAATACTTTGCCTGATAAAATGAGTGTTTCCTTACAGTTCATCTCCAACTGCCAGCGCCCAACACAGCCTCGCTCCTGGTGGATTCCGTGAACTTCCTCTTTTCCTGTGGTCCAATTGACTTAACAGAATTAGCCAAGCAGATTTGGTATTAATTTCCCAAATATTCCCAGCTGAAAGCAGCTGCCGTGCTAAGCAAGTTTTCCAATGGGTTTGGAGCCCTCTAAAATGTTTCAGCTCCAAATCCTGCCCTTCTTCCTTCCTCTCAAAATGTGACAACCGGAGCAGCTGTCGTGCTCCGGGTCCCAGGTAAAGCAGTTTGGATCAATTGGATTTATTTCCTATTAAGCAGCAGTTCATGATCATAAAGCATCGTTTACACGCTGGCATAAAGGGCCGTCGCTCTTGAAAGAGCTCGGAACTGAATGAGTGTGAAAATTAAATTCCCCTCTTAAACCCAAGGATGGTCCTTTTGGAAGCTGATTCCAGTCGCAACATAATTAACCTCTTGCTGTGCCATTCTGTGGGAACATATTGAACCTGCTCTGGGATAATCATCCCTAATACTGGTGTCTGCTTTCACACTGAATTCCTAACAGCATTACAGTAATCCCAAAGCTTTTGTTGACTCCAGGGACTTTGCCAAGTTGGCAGCCGGGACAAAAGGTGTCGGAGCTGTGTGGCTCAGGAGTGATGCCATCCAGGTGTGGTGGGATGGGAAACACCAGATCCATTTGCTTTTGGGTGGAGGAGCTGTAGTGGAACTTTACTCAGGTTTCCCATGGATTTATCCCTTTTGAAGGTCATTTCATATGTTTGGAGCAACCTAGTCTAAGTGGAAGGTGTCCCTGCCCATGGCAGAGGGTTGGAACTCAATGGTGTGCCATCCAGGTGTGGTGGGATGGGAAACACCAGATCCATTTGCTTTTGAGTGGAAGAGCTGTAGTGGAACTTTATTCAGGTTTCCCATGGATTTATCCCTGTTGAAGGTCATTTCCATATGTTTGGAGCAACCTGGTCTGGTGGAAGGTGTCCCAGCCCATAGCAGAGGGTTGGAACTCGATGGTGTTAAAGGTCCCTTCCAACCCAAACCATTCCATGATTCTTGTTTTAGCCCAACTTCCCCCTGTTTTTCTCAGTTTTTCCCTCCATTGCTCTTCCCTTCCCATCCAAGTTTTTCTCATCCAAGGAAGCAAGTGGTGTTGGGGATAATCCCCAGGAGGTTTGGGTGTATTTCCACCTCTGCACCCAATGATGAGCTGAAGTCTGAGACTGGAGAAGAGAAAGATTCAGGGAGACCTTTGAGCCCCTTCCAGTGCCTGAAGGAGCTCCAGGAGTTTGATGCAATTCTAGGTTGATTGGTGGCAGCTCAATCTTGTGTGGGGGCAAAAAAAAATGTTAATTGATGTATTCAGCAAATTCCCATCTTAGTTATTCCATGAAGTTGGAGTGGAGGAGAGCCAGAGAGGGACTTTGGACCAGCGAATGGACTGACAGGACAAGAGGGAATAGCTTCCCACTGCCAGAAGGCAGAGACAGATGGGATATTGGTAAGGAATTCTTCCCTGTGAGGGTGGTGAGGGGCTGGAATGGAATTCCCAGAGAAGCTGTGGCTGCCCCTGGATCCCTGGAAGTGTCCAAGGCCAGGCTGAGTGGGGCTTGGAGCAACCTGCGCTCTTGGTTGATGTGAAGGGCAGGGATTGGGATTCCCAATCCCTTTAAGCTGTTGTAGGAGTGGGAGTGAGGCTGATCCATCCTGGCCATCAGAGCTTCCTGTGGTGCTTCTGCTGTTGAGGTTGCTCCTGGCTGCAAACTCCTCTGCTACCCCCAAATTTGCCCTTGGACCTTCTTACTAAAATCCTGAAAAGCTCCTCCACTACCTTCCCTTCATCCACGAGGTGGGAGACAGTGCAGAAGGATCAGATCCATTAGGAAATGGTCTTGAAGAGATTTTACAAGAATCAGATGTGGGGGCCTCATTCCATGCCTCGACATTGGTCATCCCAAAATCCACATCATAGAAGCCAGCAGCAAATTGTTTTTAGTCAGGGATGCCTTTTCCCACGGAAAAGAGGGAGGTTGGATCCCATACCATCACAGAACATCAGTGTATGATGGTCCTGCTGCAGCCTGGGATGTCTTTGGTTGAGTGTCTTCTTCGTTCAGGGAGAAGGAATCTCCATTGGCAGAGATTTTCAGTTCTTTTTGGAGCTGCTTTGGGTTCCAAGTGGGAGTTTTCTGCCCCCTATCAGGAGCTGGGACATGCTGGTGGCTCCTTCACTCATGCCCTAATAGTCCATAACCCTTTTATTTTTTTCCCCTCACACCTGTTTAGAAAGAGCAATTAGGTTTTATCAGAGGGTTTTGGTCTCTGCTTTTCTTTTTCCCTTGGGGTAGTTCTGCTGCATCCCTTTAATCTCTGAGGTTTTCCCCGCTGCTGGGGACAATCCTGGCTGTGTATCCAAGGTTCAGCTTCTGCTCCCCAATTTGCATTCGTCCCTGCTCCCGTCTCGCTTCCAAGTGCTGGAAGATCAATGTACCTGTCACTCACTGCTTCCCGTCTCGCCTCCGATCGGGATTAATGGCACAGCTCGGCGCTGAGCCCCGATGGAGGCACACGGGAGGGGTCGTGGTGGCCAAGGATTGACAATGGGTGACCTTGTGGCGCCCAGGTCATGACTTAATTTAGTTCTTTTCCCCATTTCTGTGCCCGTACAGGAAGCTTTTCTATCCCATATCCTGTTCCTAACGCAGCAGTAATCTCTTGGATTTGGGAATCTGCCCTCCTGAAGTTCCTGTTGCTTATTTAACTTCCTTTTTCCCATCAGTATCTGAACAGGATTTACTCCACTGTTATTGTCGTTTCCCTAATCTGTCCTGAGCATCATCATCTTCCTCTTGCCTCATGGATTTAGAATCACAGAGTCATGGAATAGTCATTAAGGTTGGAAAAGAGCTCTGAGATCAAGTCCAAGTGTTAACTCAGCACTTCCAAGGCCACCACTAAACTCTGTCCATAACTGCCACATCAACACGGCTTTTTGGGACATGTTCCACTAGACCAGGTTGCTCCAAGTCCCATCCAATCCATGGATGGGGCAAGCACAATTTATCTGGGTAATCTGTACCAGGGCCTCCCCACCCTCCCATGGAAGAATTCCTTCCCAATATTCCATCTAACCCTGCCCTCTGGCAGTGGAAAGCCATTCCCCCTTGTCCTGCCACTCCGGGACCATGTCCAAAGTACTTTCCCATCTTTCTTTTAAGCCTCCTTTAAAAAAAGGTTTCTCCAGACCCTTCTCCAGGTGAAGTATTCCAGGAGCAAACTCTTTTTATTCCCTCTCTGTTTCAACTTCCCCGGGGGGGGCCAATTCCTGGTATTTCTCTCAGGAAAATAAGAGAAGAAATAAGGGTCCTTGCATCCAACCCCTTTCCTAAGGGATGTATGTGCTGGTGGCTCCTGGATCCTACCTGCTTGAAGCACCCTGGTAAGAGATTTTGGTAACAAATTCCCCATCTCAAGGTCAGCACTGGACAGGAGGAAACAGCTTTAAGTTGTACCAGTGGAAGTTTTGTTTGGATATTAGGAAAAATTTCTTCACTGGAGGGATGCTTGGGCTGCCCAGGGAAGTGGTGGAATGATCATTCCTTGAGGGATTTAAAAGCCCACATGGATGTGGCACTTGGGGACATGGTTTAGTGGTGGCCTTGGCAGCACTGGGTTGATGACCTTAGCGGTCTTTTCCAACCTTAACAATTCTACATTTAGAGTTTACGCCAGGATATTTTTTTTTTTCCTGGGAACAGGAGGCGCGAGCGGCGCCCGCGGGATTCGCGGCTCCGCAGAAAGCCCCGAGCTCAGCAGCGCGCGGCCCTGGCTGATAAATGATGCTCATATCCCATTCGAATATGATGCAAGCAGTTTTTTTGTAGTTTGTCTTCCATGGCGGTAGTAAAGTTTTTAATTAGGAAAGCTAATGAGATCGATTAGTCATTAGAAGTGACCTCTGGATCGCGGCGAGGAGTGGGGATGTGTGCGCCGGGCTGATAACGGGGGACGCTGGGGTATTGTTTGTAATAAAAGCGTGAAGTGTTTGATTTGAGTGAAATGTGCCACGGGGAATACATCACGCGGAGAGGAAAAAATTACAACCCTGGGAGCCTGTAATGAAGGGAATTAAACCAACATCCTGTCTAAATAACATGATTATCTACACAAAACCCCTCAGCTAGCAAGTAATAATAGAAAACGGAGCTCTTCGGAGAGGCTCTTTGAGGAGGTGGTTAATGCCGGAGTCGCGCATCAGGCACTTTCCAAGGAGCAGCTTCGGAATGAATACACCATCCAATTACCTCTGGGAATAGAGTTTACCAGGTGCCAGCCTGTTTTGGGGAAGGAGGAGGAGGAGGGGGATGCCTGCAATAATTTGGGATCTCTCTTTCTTGTCAGGCAGGAGTTTGATGCAATTCTGGGTTGATTGGTGGCAGCTCAAGCTTGTGTGGGGGCAAAAAAATGTTAATTATGTATTCAGCAAATTCCCAGCTTAGTTATTCTGTGAAGTTGGAGTGGAGGAGGGAAAGGGGCAACTTGTGTTGTTGCTGGCTGGGAAGGATGTAGGATTGTGGCTCTCATCCCTTCCCTGGTGGGGTTGGAAGTGCTTTGGATATGTGGTTGGTGCTGTATCCATGCAAGGTTGGGTGTGTCCACATGTTCTGGGTGACAAAAGTGACACAAGGCAGATTTAGATGGGATACTAGGGAGCAATTCTTCCCTGCAAGTGTGGTGAGGCCCTGGCAGATGTTACCCAGAGAAGCTGTGGCTGCTCCATCCCTGGATGTGTCCAAGACCAGGTTGGACAGGGTTTGGAGCAGTCTGGGATGGTGGAAGATGTCCCTGCCCATGGCAGGGGGTTGAACTGGATGGTCTTCAAGGTCCCTTCCAAGGTCCCTTCCAACCCAAACCATTCCATGAGTCCATGATTTCAGGACAGTCCCACCATCACCATAGCTGGGATTTCATTGTGTGTGTGGTGTTGGTCCCTGCAGGGGTTAGCGCCTCTGTTCTTTCGTTGTCCCCATTTTCCTGTCCTAAATACAGTCCCCTGAAGGAAAAAACTCCAAGTGTGCTGGTACTTGGGAGCAATTTTATTTGTAATTAGAGCTTCAACTTAGCAAAGGCTTTAAAAGCCCACGCAGAGGTTTGGTCACTGCACTGAAGAATTTGATCTGTTACAAAAAAAAAATCCTGAGGTAGGGAAGGAGCAGTGAGATCCCGTTTGCTTTCCATGTTCTTTCCTCTCTCCCTTCTTGCCTCACCTCTAAAGTGACCTCTGAAGTGCCTCACTTGTAAAGTGGCTGCAGTTCCTCTAAGTCATTGAATCATCAGATGGTTTCTACTGGAAGAGAACTTGGAAGATCCTTTAGTTCCATGATTTATCACATGGGTTCAGGTTGCGGAACGTTGCGAGCGTCATCTTTACCACAAAAAATTCCAGTGATTTTTCTGTCGTGGCAGAGCCTGGTTTTTGCCTTTTTCCATTACCAGGGGTTATAACTTTTTTTCTGAATTTCTGAATGGAAATTTTTTGTTGCCTGATCTCTTCCAAAGCCAACACAAGTCATCAACTTGTTGGGAATGCTCAAGAAGGAAAATATTCCCTATATGAAACTGTAAAGCTGTGAATCGGTGTTGCCACTGTTGCAGGGCAATGGGGGAGCTGTTCTCTCCTTTCTAGGGAACGGCGTCAGCTCTAAAATGTATTTCCCTGTTTTTCCTAGTCTACATGGGAATCCACCTTATTCTCTCTTCGCTCACAGAGATAAACATGGGGATGGGTCAAACGTTTTCTGTGGAAATAATGCTCCCACTTTTCCCCTCCCAACCTCTCCATAATTTTAATGAGAGGATCTCCAAGAAAAACAGCCAGCCCTTTAAATCAGTTATAAAACCCAGAGACCGAGGCTCAGCATGGAGTGTCAGCTTTAATTATCTGGGCAGTTACAGCTGTATGTTATAAAAGTCGGGCAATTAGGTGCATTCCTGAAAGCTTGGGGAAAAAAAAAAGGGCTCGTGGAGGAAAACCACAGTCCACAGTCAAACATAGAACTGTTAATTGCACAAAACATTCTACGGAATAACCCGGGATGTAGATCATCCTGCAACGTAGAGAATCCGGGAATGGGTAAGGTTGGAAGGGAGCTTAAAGCTCATCCAGTTCCCTGTCCATGGAAAGGACCTTCCATTATCCCAGGTTGCTCCAAGTCTTGTCCAACCTGGACTTCAACACTTCTGGGGATTAAAAGTATTATGAAACTGCCAAGGATTAAAGGCATACATTTATTTCCAGTGTGGATGTTGGGATCAAGGTGTTATTGGTGAATCCATGATTCCCGTAGTAGTGTTTTGCTGATGGACTGGTGATCCAGTCCTAAGCACATCAAGACCTTTCTGTTACCCTGAAACTTCATCCCTTTTTTCAGGTACTAAAATGTTGGATGTAGGACTTAAGTTGGATGTGGGACCAATGACCATTGAACTTGATGATCTTTTCCAACCTTAAAAATTCTGTGATTCTGTGACAATGTCAGTGAGATCCCTCCTGTGCCCATCCACTCCTGAATTTCAGGCCTGTTTTTCCATGTTTTTTCTCCTAGGATCCAACTTCCACTTTGTAAGGAGCCCCCCAGCCAACAAGGTGATCAAGACACGCTACAGGATTGTGAAGAAGAACGTGGTGTCTCCAGCCTTATCATCCTTCACCAGCCCCATTCCCACCTGGAAAACCAGGCGCCTCGTGACATCCAGGTAATTCTGCCATCCCTAGAATGCAGCTGCTTGGGAGGTAGGAGCCACGGGAACTCCCACGTTGGCTCCATGCTTTTCTGTTGCATCTTCACTGTTTAATTTCTCTCTTTGTTTGGTCTACTCTGAGTTTATTGATTTAAAGTGTAAAATCATATTAGGAATTATGTTATCCTGAGCTGGTGCCAACAGCTTATGCCTTTGGCTTCCTATGTATTCCCTCTTGGAATTAATTGTTTCCATGGAGCAGTTAAATAAGCTGAAAAGAGGATAAATAAACCTGTGGATGTTGGTGATGAAGAAGAGCATGTTGAATGCTCCAGACTTCCATTGGGATGTAGGTGCTGTCCCAAACTAGTTTTATTTCCAGTTATCTGGGTGGGTGAAACATCCAGAAATATTTTGGTGCTAAAGTTGCCGTAACCTTGTGTTGGAATATTCCTAAATCCATAGAGGTGGAGATGTTTCAGGGAGTGTCTCAGAGGCCAAGACAAGACCTGGAGCTTGTGTAAAGCAGGAAGGTTGTTAAAATAATTGATTTTTTAGAACAAGGTGTGATTAGAAGTGATGGATTTGGTGAAAATACAGATTTTGGCTGTTTTTAGGTCAGGAATGGCTTGTCCTCCCACTGAAATGCCAGGAGTCATGGGCAGTATTTTGGGCAAAGAGAGTCTGTTTTGCTCTTCTCTGGCTTTGTTCCTCCTGCTCCAGGTGTTTTCCTCCAAAAGTTATTCCCCATCATTGCCCTGAGGATTGGTGGCTTTTATGGTAGAGCTGTGGAGGCACAAAAATAATGGTGATTGTTTTTAAAGCCTGACTTTGCCTGATATTTCCCTTTAAAAGCGAATTTCCAAATTGATATCTGAAATGAGGGTTGGTTTTGGAAGAGTTCAGGGTGATGAAGCAAAGTATGGGATAGACAGAGAGATTGGTAAAAAAGGTTGGGTCAATTATTCTGTGTATTTTCCATGCTCTTGGTTGAGAAACTCCTCAGCTCCTGTACTCTCCTTGTCTCAAAGTGCTTCTTCCAGTGTGGAAACTGGGATCCTTTTGGGCTCATGGTCAACCTTACCTGCACCACCTCCTCCTTTGTCTTCACATTCTGCTTTTGCCTGTGATATTTTCCTACCTGGGCATCGTTCCTGAGATCCACAGGTTTTGTTCTGGAATGCCACCTCCATTTGTACATCCTTGGGACCAAATTCCTGCATTTCCCTTTCCATAAACAAACTGTGTAATTTTTTGCCTGCTCCATCATCCTGCAATTTCATGGAATCACAGAATCATTTGAGTTGGGAGGGACCTTTAAGATCATCAGGTTTCAACCTTCTGCCGTGGGCAGGGACACCTTCCACTACCCCAGGTTGCTCCAACCTGGCCTTGGACATTTCTAGGGATGAGGCAGCCACAGTTTCTCTGGGAAACCTGTGCCAGGGCCTTACCACCCTGGAAGTGCCCAGGGCCAGGTTGGATGGGGCTTGGAGCAACCTGGGATAGTGGAAAGTGTCTCTGACCATGGCAGAAGGTTGAAACAAGATGATCTTGAAGGTCCCTCCCAACTCAAATGATTCTGTGACTTTGAACCTTAATTAATAGAAAACAACTCATCCTCCAGCTGTTGGTTTCAGCGTCTTTCCTCACCTTGTTACTCCAGATCTGGATGGTTGATGGATGGAGGATCCATGCTGAGAATCAAGGCAGGGATAAGCTTTGGGCATGGAATTCAGAGCAGGAATGTCGGGGGTCTGTGTGGTGGCTCTTGCTCAACCCAGTGGTGATTTTGCAAGGAACGACCTCGTTCTGCTGTGATTGGCTGAGAGCTCCCACTTGTAGGATCATTTTCTCTGTATTAATCTCCGACTTCATTAAATTGGTGTAGTTTAGATCTTACAGCTGCTTCAGACAAATCTTGATAAAATGCCATCAGCAAATTAAAACAATTATGTTTTAAAGAAGCCATAAATCTCCATCTCCCAATTACCTTCGTTGGGGGTGATCAATCATCCGGCCTGTCTGCAGGAAGCACATGGCAAATGCTTCTCCTGGAGTTTTTACAGGATTTTTTGCTCCATCGTTCCTCTCTTGGATCTGCCACAAGCAAGATGCCAGGATCTGCTTTTTTCCTGATTTTCTTTGCTCTTCCCAAAACAAGGAGAAGCTCTGGTGATGGTGGGACACTTCTTTAGTCACCTCAGTTTTATTTTTCATACGGAGTACTCAATTATTTTTAATATTTCTATTTTTCATTTTAATAATTATGTTTTTATAATAATTTGATATTTTTCATATCCTCATCCCATTAAGCCAACAGTGGGATATCAACTCGTGGTGCTGCCCTCCAGCGCTACTCCCAAGCTTGTTCCCAGCTGGCACTAAGGAGCAATTTCTTCCATGAAGTTCAGGTTTTTGGGTATCTGGATGTAATGTGCCAGGGTTTTATTTTGCTGGGATATCCAGGATGTTACCCTTTTTGCCAATAAATCCTCAAATCACCAGACTAAGATGAAGAGGGATGTGGCTTTGGGAAATGAGTGACAGGGAGAGTTGCTGGAGGTACCTGATGTTGATCCCTCGGGAATGAATTCCATCCTCCCCTTCTTGCTGGGTTGCATAAAACTGGGCCCTGCTGCTGACTTTTTTTCGAGGCGATAGGTGGGAGTATATTTTAAATTAATTTTACTCCACTTTTTGTAATATTT
Organism: Passer montanus; assembly: GCF_014805655.1. NCBI lineage: Eukaryota > Metazoa > Chordata > Aves > Passeriformes > Passeridae > Passer > Passer montanus. The sequence continues at coordinate 147,527 of NW_024356506.1, forward strand.
TTGTTTTAAATAGATTTATAAGCAACTCGGGGCCTATTTCTCCAAATTTATGAAGATAATTTTCACTCTCTTGATAAGGTGAAATTTACACCTGCTATTTCCATATTAATTCACATTGCTAAGTGGATCTAATTTTCTTCCGTTCTTCTATCTGGTGAGTGTGGCCTTTCCTAATGCAATTTCCCCCTCACTAAATCACTGTGATCGGGAGTCATGATCGAGTTAAATTAACTTAAATTAATTTACTTAATAAGAGCTCCAGATCATTGTGAATGAGGTTAAGATTTATTGATTCTCCTTTTCACTCCTCCCCCTTATCTCCCGCGGCTTTGCTGGGAGCGCTGCTCACAAGGGCTGTGATTTGCTGGCCTTAAATTTCAGTTGCTCCTGGTGACATTGAGGTTGATCATCTCTTAAAAATCCTCTCTCCTCACAGCCTCCCTCTGCTGGGAAAGGGATGAGGGATTTGCCATAGAGGAGTTGGGATGGATGAAGTGTGGTGCTGCAATTTGAGAGTGATGCTTCTCCTGCTTCCAACCTCTTTCCATGGTCCACGTGGATGTGGCCACCAAAAAAAACGGGATGTCCACATGCCACAGACCTTGCACAGAGGCAGCAGAAGACTTCTGGGGTTGATGATCAGAGGGATGGAGCATCTTTCCTACAAGGAAATGCTGAGAGAATTGGGATTGTTCAGCCTGGAGAAGAGAAGCTTCAGGGTGACCTCAATGCAGCCTTCCAGTCTCTGAAGGGGCTGATGGGAAAGATGGAGAGGGAACTTTTGCAAGGAGTGACAGGACATGGGGGAACGGCTTCCCACTGAAAATAAGTAGTGTTAGATTGGATATCAGGAAGAAGTTCTTCCTTGTGAGGGTGGTGAGGCCCTAGCACAGGTTTCCCAGAGAAGCTGGATCCCCAGGGAAGTGGTCCCAAAAGCTTTCAGAGCTCAAGGAGCATTTGGACACTCTCAGGCACAGGGTGAGATTTTTGAGGTGTCCTCTGCAGGACCAGGAGTTGGACTAGATGATCCTTGTGTGTCCCTTCCAACTCAGAATATTCTAGGATTCTATAAAATCCTTCAGAAGACTCCAGTCTCTCTCTCTCTGGAGGGCCAGAACCACTTTTAAGACACATTTTTGGGAGCAGAGAGCCCTTTGAGTTGAGCTTATAGACCCTCAGTGGGGGAATGAAACACTGACCCACTTTGAAGAGTTTTCTTCTCAAATCCTGCTGCAAGTGTGCAAAACAAAAGTCACCTGTCTGCAAATAATGAGTTGCGTCTGGCACTGCTGGGGAAACTCTGATATTTCTTCCTGAAAACTTTGCGGCGCCTCTTGAGGGAGAATCCTACCCCTCCAGCACTATAAATAAGTAAAGAACAAGATAATCCAACATTTGTCAGAGAAATGCCAGCTCAGGAGAAAGGAACTTGTCAGCTGAGGATTTGCTCGTGTAGTTTAGTTTAGTTTTCTTTTTTTCTTTTATTTTCTTCTCTTTTGTTCTGTTCCGTGGCCTGGAGCGTGTTGAACAGATTAAGATGGAAACAGTTGTCACCATCCCTGGGGGTGTTCAAGAAATGACTGGATGTGGCACTCAGCGCTCTGGTCTGGTTGACAAGGCAGTGATTGGTCAAAGTTTGGACTTGATGGTCTTTTCCAGCCTAAAACATTCTGTGATATGGTAATTACAAGGATTTCTTCCCCAGGTTTCAAAGATCTGAAGCCTTTAGGGATTCAAGGTGAAAGATAAAGAGGGCGATGCAGGTTTTGAAATGGGGTTCAGCCACATTGGTGGGTGCAAGGACCACTTCCCTGGGAAAGGGGAGATACAGCTGAGCATCCAAGAGGAGGAGGAACCACCATCCCTTCCATTTATCCTCTGCAGGAGTGTTGGGATATTGTGTTCCAGGTCACTTGGACACCAACCTCCTTGTCCCATCCCTTCCTTTCCTTCACAGTGGGTGGTTTTGGGTTTCCAATTTCCTTCTGCTCCCTTAACAACATCTTTTAGACGCTGATTGCCAACCGGCTGACCCAACTCATGATCCAGTTCAGGGAATCATGGAATGCTTTGGCTTAGAAGGGACCTTGGAAGAGCATCTGGTCCAACCCCCCTGCCATGGGCAGGGATGTCTTCCACTGGACCAGGTTTTTCCAATCCCTATCCACATTTCCGTAGGATAGGACCATTTCATGCAGCCCCTGTCATCCATTCTCAGGGAAGCCTTCCTGATTTTCCTTTCCATTTTTTCAGCATTCCTTGAGTGCTGTTACAAGTTTCCCTGTGGAAGTGATTTCACTGCCTTGAGACAACAGGATCTTGTGGCAGGGAAGGGCACTTGGCTTTCCTGTTATTTTCCATGTTATTCTGTAGTGGGTGGACCCACAGGTGCCAGTCCTGGTGTGCAGTTACTGTGTAATTAACCCTTTCTCCCTAAATCTATGGGAATCTGGTAAGAACGGGAATCTTGGATACGGAATAGAGTCCTGTGTTTCCCATTGGATGCATTCCAGTTCCTGTGACTCATTCCCACAAAACAGTGTGGTTGATTTGACATGGATGAAATGAATGCTACAACTCAATATATCCCCTCTCTTTTGGGGAGGAGAATGTATCATCCTTGGGAATTACGAAGCTTTCTCATCCTTTCCTTCTTCCTCTTGTTGTGTTGAAGATTGGGGCAATCTGAGCCTGCATCGAGTCATCCACCATAATCCCACTGATGGACAGTAATGGGTTAAACCAGACTAAATTCATCACTTCTGAGCTTTTCAGTTACACTCTGAGGGTCCCTAAGAAGCCCATCCATTCAGGAAAGGGGATGGGGTCACCCAACATCTGTGACTCCTCTGGGAGCTTTTGGGAAGCTCTTGGGATACTTTGGTTGCTCGTTGTACAACCCAGCATTGGGTTGGGGTGGTGGTGAGACCCTGGCACACGCTGCCCAGGAAAATTTTGTCTACCCCATCCCTGGAAGTATTCCAGGTCAGGCTGGACGGGGCTTGGAGCAACCTGGGACAGTGGAAGGTGTCCCTGTCCATGTCTGGAACTCGATGGTTTTTAATGCCAGTTTCAACCCAAATTATTCTGGGATTCTTTGTTCACGGTCCTGGAAGGTCAGCAGTTGGAGCTGAGAGCAGAGAGCAGAGTGTGGGGCTGTAATTCACAGTGGATGGAGCAAATCCACATTTCTGCGATTCTGGGGCGTCATCTCAAAAGTTGCAGAGAAAACAGGGAAAACTGTTAACGTCGGCTTCCACGGCGGAAAATTGCCGAGCGCTCCGACGGGAGAGGCTTTAATCGACATTCCCATATATTGTGAGCAGACAGGGATGGGCATTTTAAAGATCTCAGCAAATGCTGTCTTTTCTCCTTGATCCATTTATTTTTTCCACCAGTCTATACCTTCTAGGGTCCAAGAGGTGGGATCCCAACCTCCCAAAATCAGTTTGGAGCACAAACTGGGCAGATGTTTTGAGCCAGGTGCTGCTTGAAGTAGTGCAAGTGGTTCAGTCTCCCAGTTTTGGGGGCTTTCAAGCACAGCTTTTTATGTTGTTTATTTAATTGGGATGATGCTCCAGTGGGATTTTACCTCTGGCTGCCGATTGCTCTGGGATATTCCCGCACGGAGGCGAGGGAATCGTGAGCAGAGGGCAGAGGTTGGGACACCGGGAGTTAATTTCCTTTTATCAAGATGATAAAATCCCCCCTCCGCCTTCCCGGCTTTTGCCGCGTTAATCTGCGAATGGAGTCGGAATGTGACGAATGGCCTTAAAGTTCCTGTCAATTTTTTTCTTCCCAAATTCATTTGACATGAAAGTGAGAAGTAAACAGAAAGCCTGTGGTTAAGCAGATAACTTGGAAAGCCTTTTCCATCACATTTAAAAACGGCCGTGTCATGGATTCTGCGAATTGGCGGCTCCTATTTTGTTTGATTTTATTTTGTCTGTGTGGTAAATTTTCTTTTAATAATCCCGACGTGGTTTGACGAGGTTTTAGGCCTCGGATTTTTTTTTGAAGGGATGTTAAACCATTCTCCAAAATGACATCTCATTAAAGCGAAATTCATCTGCTGGGATTGGAGCTGTTACAAGCAGGAGGGAACAGTAACTCCCATTTGGAAATCCATATTTTTTGTTTCTATAGGAAATACTTTTAATCCCTTTAATGAGGCTGGGATGAGATGCACAGCCCGGATTGTTTCGGAGCAGCCCTGACATCTGGCCCAGCATAATCCAGTTTCTGTTCCGGACTGGTTTAGAGGCTTTAAAAAACAATGGCACCTCTTTGGGGCAAAGCTGGGGATTAATCCTCCCTGTTCTTGGTGCTCCCCTCCTTCCTGAGAGAGGGACACTGGGGAAAAGTCACTCCTCTCTGCTGTCTTCCTTTGCTTTTTATTTCTTATTTCTGTTTCTTCTTACCCATTTTTATTTTATTTTATTTTTTCTCTTTCCCTTTTTCTTGTTATTTTATTTTTCTTCTTCCTTTCCCCCTTTTCCTTTTCTTGTTTTCCTTTTTAAAATGGTTTTGCCTTTACTATCTTTTTTCTCTTCCCTTTTTCTAGATTCCCCCCCTTTTACTTTTAATCTTTTTTCTTTTTCCTTTTTTTCTCTCTTCTTCCTTTCTCACCTTTTTGCCTTTGTTCTCTTTTCCTTTTTCCCCCTTTCCTTTTCTCTTTTTTCCTTTTTCCCCCTTTTCCCTTTTTTCTTTACTCCTTTTATCTCCTACCTTCCTTTTCATGTTTTTCTATTTGTTTTGGATTTTTTTCTCCTTTGCTTTATTTGTTTTTTCTTTTCCCTATTTCTTCTTTCCTTTTTTTCTTTTTTCCAATTCTATCCTTTTCCTTTTTCTCTTTTTTTGCTTTTCATCTTTCTTCTTTTATTTTTCTTTTTCATTATTCTTTTGCCTTTTCCCTGTTTTTTCATTTCCCTTTTCCCCTTATTTCCCTCTTTTAACTTCTTCCTTTTTCTTTTTACTTTTCCCATTTTATCTCCTTCTTTTGTTTTCTTTTTTCCCTTTTCTTCTTGTTTTTATTTTTCCTTTTTTCCCCTTCTTCTTTTTCCCCTTCCTCCCTTTTTGCCTTTTCCCCTTTCCTCCTTTTTTTTCCTTTCTCCTTTTCCCATTTTCCCCTTTTCTCATTTTTCCCATTTTCCCCTTTCCTCCTTTTCTTTTTCCTTTCTCTTTCTCCTTTCCATTTTCCCTTTTTCTCATTTTCCCCTTTTTCTCATTTTCCTTTTTTTCTCATTTTTCCCGTTTCCCTTTTTTGCTTTTCCTTTATAGTGTAATTTCCTTCATCCCCTTTAAATATTTTTCATATTTTCCTTAGTATCTTTTTTCTCCTTTTATTTTTCCCTTCTTCCTCCAATTTTCTTTTTTTTTTCCTCCTCTTTTTTCCCTCTTTTTTTTCCCCTCTTTTTTTTCCCCCCTTGTCCTTCTCCCAAACTGGTTGCTTTCCTACCTGGCAAACTCAGCAGCAAATCCAAGTTGTGCTGCTTCCAGTGGGATTCAAGGATTCCACCACTCCTACTCCCTGCCCTGACTGCCCCCATCCTCCCAGTCTCCCCAGTCCTGTCCAGTTTCCAGGCAACCTGATGCAGGGAGGTTGGATTTTTCCTGCTTTTCCATGGATTCCAGGCTGCCGGCGCTGGGGGAAAGCGCTCCCATTCCCTCCTCCTGGGTCAGCCGCAGTAATCGAGCTCCACTTCGGAGGAAGTAATGAAACCAAAATAAAAGCGGGACTCAGGGGTTAATGGCCAGCTCTAAATGCACATGAACATCCTTAGGAATAATGGGATTTTCCTTTTTTAATTTTGGTTAATGGAGTCGTCGCGTTTCGAATGGATTCCATTAAAAAGAAAACTGCCACATCCGATCCCGGGGACAGTGAGGGGTTATTTACTTGGCAGGGTGTTGTGTGGATCCTGGATCAGCTCTTCCCTGGAGCCTGGAGCATTCTTGTTGGGAAGCCCAGCATTCTGTAACCTGGATCTTTTCTTCCTGGGAAATCTTGTAGCTTCATCCCGTGCTGGAGCTGTGCTGGATTTGATGATCTGGAAAGGCTTTTCCAACTCAATCCATTGACAGCCCCCAACATGGCGCCAGTTTCCTGCCCTGTGAGATGTTGGATTTGCTGCACCCTTTGGCATGAGATCACAAAATCCCAGGATCGTTTAGGTTGGAAAAGACCTCCAAGATCATCAAGTCCAACCTGAGACTGATCTCCACCTTGTCACCCAGACCAGAGCACTGAGTACCACTTCCAGCTGTTCCTGGGACACCTCCAGGGATGGTGATTCCACCCCTTCCCTGGCAGCCCATTCCAATTTTACTCTTTTTTTTTTGGTGAAAAAATTCCTTCTAAGATTCCCAAGTTGGATGGAAATCATCTGGAAGTCCTCCAGTCCATAGCTTGGAAAACATAATTGGAGTGTCTTTCTTCTGCCTCATTTCCCCCCATCCCAAACCAAATTTGATGGTGCAAAATCACTGTCACGTTCCTGACTGGAATTGGTGGCATCCTCAGTGGGATTTTCACCTGGGTGAGGACAGAGTTTCAAAATTGGTCTCCTGAGTGAGACATCTTCAGTTGTTGGGCTTCACAGACCAGTCTTGGAGGTTCAAACTCAACCCCTGGTAGATAAAACCATTCCTGAGGATATTCAGCAGCTCCTGGTAGACTTTGGATTGTCAAGGCCAGGCGGGAGCAAAGCCAGGGTTGTAGTTTTTGTTGGAGTGTGTTTGATTTGCGGTGTGAATTTTGGTTCCTCAGCACCAGGTTGGCTCTCTAGATCTACTCAGAAAGGTCCCCACTACTTTTGGGATGCTGTGGGTCAAGGACAAGGAGATTCTGGAACCCTGATGGAGTTTGCAACCAAAGGATCCTCTGGAAAAAGATGAACTGAGATGATAAGTGAGATAAAAAAAGGAGACTGCATTCCAGGAAATGCTTGTTTGGAGAAGTGCAGGGGACTCGTGAGTGTTTTGGGATGAGGAACCATGTCCCAATTCCATCAGGGTGCTCCCCAAGCATTCCCAGTCCCCAGGGCTGGACAAACCAGGTGGAAAGATCCCACAGGGACTAAAACCAGGCTGGAGGTCATCACCTCTGTTGTGTCACAGAGCAGAGGTGGTCATGGTGGTGCCACTTCTCAATGAGCTCCTGGGCAACATCTTCCTGCCTGGCTGCTCCCACCATTCCATTCCCATGGAATTTTGGGTTGATGTTTCCCTTAGTGTTTCTAGCAGGCTGAAAGCACCTGCAGGGGTGGCTCGAGGAGGATTTGCTCAGGAGCAGTTTTCATTAGCCAGGATTTCTTTTCCTCTGCTTTTGTGAGGTCTTTCTGTGTTTTCCGAGTCCAGCAGCTGTCAGAGAAAAGCAGAATATCCTTAGCAAGGAGCTTTAGAGGGATTAAAAGTTGAGGGTTTGCAGCTGTGGATCAGCAGTTTTGGGTCGGGGATGGATCATCTGCTGCAGGAACTCAGGTGGGAGAGGTGAAAATGTAGGCTCAGGTAACTCAAGAGGTCTTCTCCAATGTTGGGTGCCATCTCCAGGTACTGGGACACCATATTGGAGATGGTCCTGCCCATCCTATGGTGGGAAAAGTCAATAATTCTCTGAGTGCTCTGGAGCCAGGCTGGGAGAGCTGGGGGTGTCCAGCCTGGAATAGAGAAGGCTCCAGGGAGACTTTAGAACCCCCTCCAGTGCCTAAGGGGTTCCAAGAGAGCTGGAGAGGGACTTTGGAAGAGGATTGGAGGGACAGGACACACGAATAGTTTCCCACTGTCAGAGGGCAGGAATAGATGGGATTTGGGAAAGAATTCTAAGAATTCTTCCCTGTGAGGGTGGTGAGGGGCTGGGGTGGAATTCCTAGAGAGGCTGTGGCTGCCTGATCCCTGGAAGTGTCCAAGGCCCGGTTGAACAGGGTTTTGGAGCTGCCTGGGATAGTGGAAGATATCGCTGCCCATGGCAGGGGTTGGAACTGGATGGTTTTGAAGGTCCCTTCCCACCCGAACCATTCCACAATTCCATAAAAAATGTTAATTATGGCTGTAATGCTATTTTTTGTGAATTAGTGCTCAGGGTCTGGGATGGGCTTTGGGTAGCCAGGAGAGATGCCCAGGGAAGGAAGCAGAGGATTGATCCTTCCCCTTCCAGTCTTGGCATTCGTCTTGTTCAAAGTCCCCCAGGGGCTGAGCATGGTTCTGTTGGGATTTGGAGCCAGTCTCTAAAACCCTTTAACCCTCTTGGTGCTGCTCCCTCTGTCCCAGGGCATCCATTTATTCCTACCCAGGAACTCCATGAAGTTCCAAGTTTAGCTCTTCCTTTTCTCCATCCAAATTCCCCAAACACCAGCTGTAATTTTAAATAAGATAAATTTTGTGGGATATTATTCACCTTTTCTAACCCAGGCTTCAACTGCAATGGAGTAGCTTGGCTAGATGAAATCTCCCTGTGGATAAAGTTTTCCAAATTGGCCACATGCTGTATTTAAAACTAATTTTGAAGTGGTTTGGAGCCTTTGGAATTGTTTTTTTTTAAGGCTAATTATCCCTCCTAACAGCATCCCATTCAGAATATATTTTCCAGTGCTGGATATTTACACACTCCCTGTTTTTTCACCTGACAGTGACAGCTGTGGGAGTGTGGAATGTATTTAATTCCTAAATATCTACTCTAATAAGAGATTAGTAATGGCAGAGCTGCTTTTTCCCACCCTTTTCCCAGATGGTTTTTGCTACAAAGGGTCGTAACTTCTCCAGGCTTTCAGCAGATCGAATCCTGACGTTTTCCTGTGCCAGTTCCAGTGTGAAAGTGGGGATTTAAAAGAAAAAGCACCCAAAAAAGGAGGAAGAGGGAAGCAGAGCATGGCTGAATGGCAGCTCCACAAGGCACAAATTCCCTGAATTACTTCTTATCCTGATAAAATTGGGATAAAATTGGGATAAATTCCTTTAAACTTTTCTGTGAGCTGGTGCACTGAGCCGAGTCCAACTGGTGCCAGCATCTGGGCTGAGCTCCGGGCTGTGGCCGGGCAGGTCTCAGAGCTCAGGAATGAGCAATCCGGTTTTTGGGGGCAAAAAAGGTCACTTGGCAAGTGCTGGAGCATCGTCCTCCACTGATTAATTCTGTCCAGGCTAAGTAAACATTTAGGCTTCTTTCAGGCTGAAGGATGGATCCATCTGTTTCATCTGGTGGGAGAAATCAGGGGGTATCCTGAACTGGAAGGACCATCAAATCCAACTCCTGGCCTGCATGGGAACATCCCAAAAATAAAAAGTATAAAATACTCTAAAATATCTGGGGAAAACTCCTGGATTGACAAATGAAGAGGGATCTTAAATAAGATCTCTGAGAGCTTCACTGGGTGTCAGGATCCGTTTTCCAGGAGCTGGAAAGGGCTTCATGCAGTGGAGGGAAGGAAAGAAAGGAAGGAATTTGTACATCTCTCCCATGGGTCAAATTTCACCCTTGGGCTGAGTTAATGAAATTTCCTGTTGAGTTTAAGTGTTTGTTGCACTAAACATGGAGAAAAAAATCCTAAATAATTATATATTCATATCCAAAACCTACATAATGCTTGGAGGATCTACTGGAAGCTTCCTTGCCTTTGGCAGGGGGGTAGAATGAGATGATCTTTAAGGTCCCTTCCAACTCAAATTATTCTGGGATTATGTAATCATCTTTCTCAGTCCATGGGTGTTTATTTTCTTCTGCTGCCTTGGAAATAATTGGAATTAGCTCGTTAATACCCACTAATATCCCTCCTACCAGGCCTGGTCTCTCCCCAGCAGAGCACTGAGATTTCCTCTTCCTACACCCAAATTCTCTGTCTGACGGAGCTTCCTTTGGGATGAAGCCGTCATGTTCCCTTCCAAACCTTGGTTTTATTCCATTAGGGAATGTGTGGATGATGCAGGACCATCCAGCCTCTCCTTGGCTCTTCCCAGGCTGGATCCTGGCACCTCTTGTGTGGATTTCAGCATGAGGCCGGATCTGCCGCCGCCCTTGGCACCGGCAAAGCCGACCATCTGCATCCGGCAGCTTCCCCGTTCCCGGTCCATCCATCCATCCATCCCCAGGTGCCAGTCGGGCTCCGCAGCATCTGCAGCTCCTGCTGCCCTCTGGGCTGGCCTGGAAGGAGGATTTGCAGGAGGATATGGGGAGGTCTGAGAGGTCACAGCTGTTAAAGCTGGGAAAGTGGGAAAAAAAGAGCAGAGGGATTCCCGAAGTTGGCACGGATCCCGCGGCCACCTGTCCGTGAGCAGGAATGGTTTTCCGAGCTGAAATAACATTTTGATTGCAGATAATTTCCTTTAATGCCCCCCCCCACCAAATTAGTGGAGATTTAATAATTGCTTCTGGAATTGTTGGTAGTGAATCCAGGTTGATGTTCCTGCCATCCCCCTGGTGTGGAAAGGAGGATATAAATGTAGGCAATGAGGGGTGAATCTCCAGGGAAACCCCAAAGCTATTCCAGTTCAGGATATTTTATATGGGAAAAGGTTTTATGGCTCAATAAGGAGGAGCAGGGAGTGTCGAAGGTGATGTCTCTGCTGCTTTAAATTCCTGTTTAAACCCAAGGATAAAAGGGGGCAAAGGGGAAATGTTATTTGTGTCATGGGAAGGAACTTCGTGGGAGTTGTGGGAGACAGAGGGAATGTTTTCCTGTCCCCTCCCTCTAACAAATTCCTGGTCTCTCCTGCATCTAAAACAGTGCTGTTTCAACTCAAATCAGGGTGTGGAATCATGGAATCATTGAGGCTGGGTAGGCCCTCATTGAGTGGAACCATTCCTTCAGCTCTGCCAACGTCATCCCTAAACCATGTCCCCAAGTGCCACATCCACACAGCTTTTAAATCCCTCCAGGAATGGTGATCCCAACCCTGCTTGGGGCAGCTGTGCCAGGGCTTGATAACTCTTTCCATTAAAAAAATTCATCCTGATGTCCATCCCGAACCTCTCCTGGCACAGCTTTGAGGTTATTTCCTCTTGTCCTGTCCCTTGTTCCCTGGGAACAGATCCTGAGCCCACTTGGTTGCACCCTCCTGTCAGGGAGTTGTGGAGAGCCAGAAGGTCCCCACTGAGCCTCCTTTTCTCCAGACTGAGCCTCCCCAGATCCCTCAGCAGTTCCTGGTGCTCCAGACCCTTCCCCAGCTCCATTCCCATCTCTGGACACTCTCCAGTTCCTCAATGTCTGTTTTTCTGAACTCCTGGATTTTTAAGAATAAAAAGCTGATGAATGAGGAGGAAGAAAAAAAGACTTCCTTGTACAATGTGTGAAGATGTGGAATCATAGAATGATTTGGGTTGAAAAGGAGATTTAAGATTTTTCACCTCGTGCCAAGGGTAGGGACACCTTCTACTATTCCAGGTTGCTCCAAGCCTTGTCCAACCTGGCCTTGGACACTTGGGATGGGAAAGTCCACACCCTCTCCAGGCAATCTGTTACAATCCAATAAGATTGACCGGATGCACAGCCCCTGTTTGTAATTCCTGACATTAATCCTGTGCCATCCATGAGTTTGTGGATGGACATGGAATTAGGCAGGATGAATCTTACCCTGGACCTGCTATTTGGTCCCAGGGTGGGCAGCTCCTCATGGATCTGCATCATTCCCACCTGTGCACAGGTGACACCAACCAACTTCCAACTTGCAAACATGAGGGAGGGCAGGGATTGCATTGGCCACATCCAGAGCTGTGGCAAAATCCTCTGGGGGTTGGGATCCATCTGAGAGGGCATCTTGGCAAATCCTCTGTGTGAAATCCAGTAGAAAACACTTTGTGGAGCTTCCAAGAATGCTCTGCTTGCCCAGCTTTGGGAGCCTTTTTGCCTGCGTTGGTGAAACTCTCGCCTCCTATTTTTCTCCTATTTTTTTTTTTTCCCCGTCGGCGCTGCTGAAGTGAGGCTTCCTCAGGCAGCTTTTTTACAATTTGGATTTGATGAGAACAGTCGGTTACAACTCCCCGAGTGCCGTAAAAGTTGATGCGATGGTCGCTCCGCGCCTGTGCTCATTTTTATAATTTTTTATTTTATGAAACAGGACAGGGAGCTTAGTGACTTATTACTATTCATTTCGTTTCAACGCAGTAAATATTGATTCAGTTGGGGCTTTTCAATTTAAACCACTTGCCGATTATATAAAATATTAGCAGCCTCTGGAATTATGCTTACGGATCCCTTCGGCTGCTCATTAGCGAAGGAGTGCAATTTTTAGATCCCTTTGCTTTCATCATCCAAATAAATGGGCTGAGCTCCCTCTTCCCAGGGAAGGTGCTGTAGACTCAGCTCGCAGGGGCTTGACAGCCTCGATGGAGCTCTTAATTTGGAACCGCTTTCAAAGGATTTTGTACGTGGGGATTTTTTTTCATTTTGAGACATTGAGGTCTCTTCCTCTGATTTTTCAGAGACAGAATGACAGCTGGGATAAATGGAGCTGGTTCATCCTGCTCAAAGCAGCTTCTCCTCCTGGTGGTTTGTTGGATGTTGCTTGAGCTCCAAGGATCTGTTTACATGAGTTGTGAGAAGCAGGATCAGAGGTCTGGGGAGAGGGAGATGGGTGTAATTCCAGTGGTGGAAAGGTCTTGTTAGCTGCGGTCACTTGGGGTCATCTGTGATGGACATTCCTGTGGCAAAACTTCCCACAGAACCAGCTCGGACAACTCACAGAGTGTGGCTTCAATATTGTGAGGAGGTGTTGGAGGCCATCCGTGGAGGGATGGGGTTAAATTAAGCTTTGGGAAAATGCTGTTGGTGCCACCAGAGCTCACGGTGGTTGGACTGTGGTCTTGGGATGTTGCCCATCCACAGGTGAGCCCGTTTCAGAAGTTTTTCCTTCCCATTGTTGGACCTTTCCATCCCCACTGTCTCCTGTTGAGCCCTTTGGAGTATGAGCTCCTTGCCATGCTCCTCCTGGTGTCTCCTCACTAGAAAGATATGAGGTCAGGATCATGAAAATCAGGACAAGCTCCTTCTCCAACCTGTTTATCCTGAGGACACGGAGAGTGGGGCATGGGCAGATCCAGGATATTGTGATGGGATTTGAACCTAGGGGAGCATCCCCACAGTTGAGAATTGTCCCTTTTGGGGTTAATTATTGGGGAAGGAACCACCTTCACGTGGTTTCGGGTGCCATCAAGATGAAAAGAGAGAAGAGTTGGGATTGACCTCAACTTCTTGACCACTTTTAAACCCAGCCAAGAACACGCAGTGCTCAGGAGGAGACTCAGAAATTGTCTGGTTTAGCAAGAGCTGTGTTAATTGGATCAATGTTAAAACGTGATTTAAACCACATTGTCAGTGGAGCAGGGGGTTTGGCCGAGGAGCTGGTTCCAGGGGTGAGTTACGACGCTGGATCTCGGGGCCAAGATGTTTTTCACGTTATGCTTTGTGCAGCACTTAACCCATGTGGATTCCCCCAAAAATAACTAATGATGTGACCAGAAAGAACCTGGGTGAGGCTTCAAATTGGAAAAGGAAGAGCTAAAAACTCCACTGCTGTGGAGCCAACTTACATAATTAAACACTGGTTTAAATACCGCTTTTAGGCCAGGTTTAAGGGTGGTAATAAACCAACTTTGCAATAATCAATAGTTTTTAGTCTGCCTGCATAATTCAAACTCATCAGCCCCTTCTCCCCCAGTGGTTCAGAACTAATCTCACCAATTGGTTGCAGTAGGATGTATGGTGAAGGTGACCTGGAATCCCTTTGTGTGAGTGGGTTTTTGTCAGCTAAATTCAAGGAATTTATCCTTTTTAATGCAAAACCTTCGTGTAATGTATTCATCAGGTTGCTGGCTCACCTATTGCTGGAGATGAATGTGTATTATTTTAATGCTAAGATTAATAAGGACTTTCTGAAGTCCTGCTTGAAGTATTCCCTGATGGTATTTGAGGACTTAATTTGAGTGTAAAGCTGGGATAATTGTGTGGCAGCGCAGCTCATGGAAAGCACTGGGAGTTTTGGAGCAGGGCAGAGCTTCCATGGGAGACTGGCAGAAACTGGTTAAAGGCTTCCCCAGATCTCCTTGGAGTCCTTGTGTATACTTCAACCACTTTGGGATTATTAATTGCTTTGAAAAATCATGGAATCATCAGATGATCTGGGTTGGAAAGGACTTTTTGAGATCATCTTGTTCCAAGCACTGGCATGGGCAGGGATTCCCTTCCTCTATCCCAGGTTTCTCCAAGCATTGTCTAACCTGGCCTTGGACACTTCCAGGGATCAGGCAACCACAGCTTCTCTGGAAAACCTGTGCCAGGGCCTCACAGCAAAGAATTTATTCCCAATATCCCATCTGGATGGTAGGAAGCCATTCCCTGTGTCCTGTCCATATATCCCTTGTCCCAAGTCCCTCTCTTTCTCTCCTGGAGCCCCTTCAGGCACTGGAAGGGGCTCTGAGGTCTCCCTGGATCCTTCTTTCCTCCAGGCTGGACATTCCCAGCTCTCTCAGCCTGGCTCCAGAGCAGAGGGGCTCCAGCCCTTGGAGTATTTCCTCTTTCTCTGGAGTGTCTCCAGCAGCTCCACATCCTTCTGATGTTGGGGCCCCAGAGCTGGAGGCAGCTCTGCAGGTGGGGCCTCACCTGAGTGGGGCAGAGGGGCAGAATTCCTCCCTCACCTGCTTTCCAAACTGTGGGATGAGCCCAGGACGTGGGGGAATTTCCAGGTTCCAGCACACATTGCAAAATACTGGGGTTTGTAATATCATCCTGTTCCCATCACTGCATTGTGGTGGCATGGGTTGCCTCATATGCCAGGGAGCCACGTTGGGATTCCCAAGGCAAAGCAGAAAGCTGGAAGGTTTTCCTTCTGCATTGCCAAGCCAGGTGGTTGCTCCCATTGTGCCACCTAGGAGAATTTCTTCCCAATATCCCACCTAACCCTGCCCTCTGGCATTGGGAAGCCATTCCCTGTGTCCTGTCACTCCATTCCTTGTCCAAAGTCCCTCTTCAGCTCTCTTGGAGCCCCTATAAGCACTGGAAGGGCTCTGAGGTTTTCCTGGAGTCTCCTCTTCTTCAGGGACAAGTTCCTTTTATTGCAGTGGAGACGCAGAGTCATTTGTCCTCGTTGATTGTATATTTATGATGGGAGCTCAGGATGGTGTTTCCCTCAGATTGGATTTCTGCAGCTGGCAGGAATGGCTCCTGTCCTCCCCAAAGGTCCCTTTTCACCTGTCAGGACACACTGCAGCCTTTTACCTGTTTATTCTTGTCCTTTGATTTAATCCCTGGCCATTGGGGTGGCTGTAACACCATGATCTTTAGAATTTCTATTCTGCCCTGTATGTATAGGTTGGATTTCTCCTACTCTTTTATTTTTAATTATTTTTTAAATCCTGCTCAATATTCAAGGACCATAAAAACATTCCCCACTTATCACGAGCTGTTATCTCAACGACTCCTCACCATTATTAATAATCACACTCAGTGTCGTGTATTGCTCTTCCTTATGGCTCCCGAGGCAAATCACGGATGCAGGGAAGGATTTCTAACGGTCGAGTCGCAGGCTGGGGAGGAGCAGAGCTCTTTTGCCTCTTTCTGAAAGCAGAACAACAGGTTTGGAGTAATTTCTGTGGCTCCTGTGGCCACCTGCCGAAGGGGAACCCCCTGAACATGGTCATGCTGTCCTCCTGCAGACAATGACGTCCATGGAGATGCTCCATGGGCATTTTGGTGCCTGCCTGGCATAGGGATGTGCAAATGTGAGCTGATATCCATATGTATCTGAGGTGATGGATAGCCAGTCCCACCAAGACACTGGAGAACGCCAGAACCTCTCAAGCTTTGTGTGACATCTTCCCCCTTGAGATATTTGAAAGCCATAGAAAGGTTTGGATGGGAAGAGACTTCCAAGATTGTTGAGTTCCACTCCCTGCCATGGGCAGGGACACCTCCCATTATCCCAGGTTGCTCCAAGCTCTGTCCAACCTGGCCTTGGACACTTCCAGGGATGGAGCAGCCACAGCTTCTCTGGGAATTCGATTTCAGGGCCTCACCACCCTCCCTAGGAAGAATTCCTTCCCAATATCCCAACTAATTCTTCCCTCTGGCAGTTTAAAGCCATCATCTAGACCTGGATGCAACTGATTCTAGATGTCCCTGTTTGAGCAGGGTATTGGGCCAGATTTCCAGGGATTCTTTCCAGCCTCAAACATTTCGTGATCTCTCCTGAAAACCTCTGGGCATTGCTGTTGTTGATCGTGGCACATCCTGTCTTGGGGCACTGGGACATCCAGAAGAATTCGAGATTTGTCCAGAGAAGCTTTGGCTGTCCCATCCCTGGAAGTGTCCAGGGGTAGTTTGGATGAGGCTTAGAGCAACCTGGTCTTGTGGAAGGTTCCACTCAACCAACTCATCTCATTCCAACCCCATGGCAGAGTGGTTGGAATGAGATAATCTTTAAGGTCTCTTCCAACCCAAACCATTCCAGGATTTTATGATTTCACATCAAAAATTAACTCTGGGGTGATTGTTGGACTCTCCTACAAACCTGGAGACAACTTGATCTTGCGTGAACTCTGGGATACCTGGAGTTGCTGGTGGATCAAAGAGCTCCCATTCCCACTTTCAGTCTGCCAAATAGGTATTTCCAAACCCACTCTTGAATTCCCAATCCATGCTCCTCCTGCTGCCTGGTTTTAATTGCAGATAATGGCCCCGAAAGCAATGATCTCCCCAGGGCTTGACTGATGAGCACCATCTCACTGGGAAAGGCGACTTCCTTCTTTTCTTCTCCAAGTCAGTGGTGGATTTTATTTTTTCCCGTTGTTTTGGGAGTTGTTTTTGTTTTCTGTTTTCCCAGCTCGGCACGGTTCAGCGCTTCGGCCTTGCGAACTTGAACGCCCGGATTAATTTGTGGTTAGATCTCTGTTAAGATTGCATCCACTTCCCCAGTCAGCACTTAATTGGCAGTCGCTTGATTTAACAGCGTGGGAGCTGGCTCCGGAAAAATGGCTTGGATAAATCACTGCCTGACGCCAGAAAATAGATATAATCTCAACATTAACTACATTAATAGTAGCAGGAGCCGAATTAAGAAAGCCATAAAGTAGAGGCAGGAGAGTATAAATTACAGCCATCTCGCTGTCTTCTTCTCCAGGCTCTGCTTTCTGTCCTCTTCCTGCTGGTCTTGGGTCCAGTTGGATTGCAGTCGGCTCTGTTGGGGACAGGGAGATGAGCAATTCCCACAATTCACACCATTCCCAGCTTGTGGCCCATCTTTGGAACAGCACCAGAGTGGGTCTAATAAGTTTTAGTGGTTTAGTTGATTGCAGAGATCCAGAATGTTGAAGTAATGGATTTGATTTCTTTCCTCTGGAGTCCCGACCTGGGATGTGGGATCTTTTATGGTCCTTTGGTCACAGGGATTTTTAGGATGATTTATTTGGGGTTGAATAGGGGGAGAAAAGACATTTCCATCCACATTTCCTGATGTGGGTGGAAATCTCTGTAGGGCATGTGGTGAGGTGGCCAGCTCCCAGCTCCTGGAGAACTCCCAGCAGATCCCTGCTTGTGGGTGTCCATGCTGTTCTTCCCAGGCAAAACTTTGCCTTTATTTCCCATCTGTGAAAACTGAGGAAATCAACTCAGGATAAAAACTGTGAGGGCATGTTTTTCCTGATGCTCTGGATAATGGTGAAGTTCACAACTTCTCCTGCTCTTCAGGAGTCCCAGGAAAAGTGTTCCTCCAGTTTTTGTGTGCCATGAGATGCCAAAAACCTTCCCGGCTCTTCCAGCTGTTGCTTCATCTATTTGTGCTGGTGTTGACTGTTTATAAATTCAGAAGCACATCTGCTTGGTTGTTCCTTTTTTCCCTTCAGTCAGGTGTTAGATCCAGCTTTGATTCGGAAGGTGACATTTTAGGATTTTCTGTGGACATACTGGAGTGGAGATGCTCCACATGGAGATATTTGGGGTGGAGGTGGAGGCTGAGCAGCTTCATGAGGACCACACCCTCAGTGGGAACTGAGGTGCTGGTGGTACCTCCCTGCTGGTGTTGACTGGTTATAAATTCAGAAGCACATCTGCTTGGTTGTTCCTTTTTTCCCTTCAGTCAGGTGTTAGATCCAGCTTTGGTTCAGAAGGTGACAGTTTAGGATTTTCTGAGTGGAGATGCTCCACATGGAGATATTTGTGAGTCCTGGGGTGGAGGTGAAGGCTGAGCAGCTTCATGAGGACCACACCCTCAGTGGGAACTGAGGTGCTGGTGGTACCTCCCTGCTGGTGAGAAGGGTTCCAGAGCACATAATGATGGCCTAGAGCATCATAAAAACCCTTTTCCATCCACTTCTCCATGAAAAAATGGGAAGAGGGGGATGATGATGCCAAGGAAGTCGCCTTGGAAGCTGCATCCCACCATCTGGAGGGTTGGGTCAGTACTACAAGCTGGAGGCAAGTTTTGGGTTCATTTAGGAAGCTTTCCCTGTTTTTTTGGTTTGCCTGGAGATTTTTGGTGAGGTTTTTGGAAGTTTGGGAATTACTCTGGGTCTGGTGTCAGCAGAGGGAGAGAGCTGTGTACGAGTCAGGTGTGGGAAGGGCTAATTTGGACTTAATGAGAGAGCAAGAATTAATTTGGGCACATGTTGAACACAATATGCCAAATTGTGATGGAGCCATCAAAATCCTATAAAACACAACACTTGCCCAAATTTTCCCCCACAATCCCTGATTAAAAGCATCTCTGGGCTGTTTGGAAGTATAAATGCTGCCAGGGGTTTTAATTTATTTATTATTTTAATTATTATTATGTTTATTGATAAATTTATTTTCTTTCCTGATAAATTATTTTATTTATTTATATTTATTTTATAAATGTAGCTTGTTATCAATCCCGAGGAAGCATCCACATTATAAAATCATGGAACAGTTTGGGTTGGAAGGGGATATCATCCCATTCCAAACCCCAGCCATGGGCAGGGACACCTTCCACTAGCCCAGGTTGCTCCAAGCCCCATCCAACCCATCCTTGAACACTTCCAGGGATGGGGCAGCCACAGCTTCTCTAGGAATCCTGTGCCAGGAGCTCACCATCCTCACAGGGAAGGATTTCTTCCAATATGCCATCTATCCCTGCCCTCTGGCAGTGGGAAGCCATTCCCTGTGTCCTGACTTTACGTCCTTTGTCCCAAGTCCATCTCCAGCTCTCCTGGAGTCTCTTCAGGCTCTGGAAGGGGCTCTGAGGTCTCCCTGGAGCCTTCTCCTCTCCAGGCTGGACATTCCCAGCTCTTCCCAGCCTGACTCCAGAGCAGAGGGGCTCCAACCCTTGGAGCATCTCCGTGGCCTCCTCTGGATCTGCTCCAACACCTCCACGTCCTCCTGATGTTAGCCCCAGAGCTGGATGCAGAATTCCAGGTGGGATCTCACCTGAATAGGGCAGAATTCCCGTTTTTTCTCAGATTTATCCTGACCTTTTCAACTTTATTTCCAGCTTTTTGGTTCAGTTGCACCCCCCCTTCACCACGTCCCGTTTTCTCCCCTGGAAATGGATTTTTAAAAGCGTCATCTTCCAGCAAATTTCCCTTTCCATCTTGTTGTTTATTAGGCTCTTAAAGGCAAAGCTTGTAATGTATCCATTGATCCAAATTCCAATTGAAGAGATGTGAGCACATAAAATGGTCCCGACCCTTTAATAATAGAGCGATATCCTTTGGAATGTAGGCGATGCAATTAGGACAAGGAACCAACCCCCTGCCCCTTGATGGGGCCTTTGAATCATTTTTATCCGTTCCATATATTCCGAGTCAGAGCTGAGTTCCTTTAAGTGTCTTCCTGGTGAGTATCTGATGGACTGACGCTCTCAGAAGTGTTGGACTTTTTTTTTCTTCCCTCTTTCTCTTGGAAGCAGATCCAAATTTTTATAGATCCGTATTTATTAATTATGCATGTCTACATTTATAAAATATATATAATATGTATTTTATATGTGGATAGAAATTGGGTTGATGGGCCGAGTCCAGCAGTGTGAAGGTCAACAAAGCCAAGTGTTGGATCCAGCACTTGGATCACAACCTTGTGGAATGCTCCAATGTTATGGATAAAGGGCTGGAGGAATGGAAAAGGACTTGGAGCTGCTGGTGGCAGTGGCTAAACATGAGTCCAGGTGGGCAAGGAGGCCACTGGCACCTGGCTTGTAGCAGCCATGTTGTGTCCATAGGCCCAGGGCAGTGTCCATCCCCCTGTTCTGGTAATTCTGGGACACCTCCACTCCTGGTGGGAATTTTGGATCCCTCACAAGACAGACATGGAAGGGCTGGAATGTGTTCAGGGAAGGGAGTGGAGCTGGGAAGAATCTGGGTCCAGTCCTGGTAGGAATTTTGGATCCCTCACAAGACAGACATGGAAGGGCTGGAATGTGTTCAGGGAAGTGAGTGGAGCTGGGAAGAATCTGGAGCACCAGGAGTGGCTGAGGGAGCTGGGAGGGCTCAGCTTGGAGAAAAGGAGGCTCAGGAGGGACCTTCTGGCTCTGCACAATTCCCTGAGAGGAGGTGGATCCAGGTGGGGGTCGGAATTTGCTCCCAGGGAACAACGGACAGGACCAGAGGAAAAGGCCTCAGACTACACCAGGAGAGGTTCAGGATGGACATCAAGAGGAGTTTCTTCTTGGAAAGAGTTGGAATGTGCTGCTCAGGGAGGTGGTGGAGTCCCCATCCCTGGAGGTGTTCACGGAATGCACGGAATGCCTGGATGTGGCACTCAGTGCTCTGGGCTGGGTAACAAGTTTGGGGTCAGTCACAGGTTGGACTTCATAAGCTTGGAGTTCATTATCTTTGTGATCTTTTCCAACCTAAATGATTCCATGATTCCATATATGTTATGTATACACTTATCCAGGTGCAGACAGCATTGATATAAAATATTTACTGGATCATGGAATTACAGGGATGCTGAGAATTCACATCAAGGAATCAGAGCTGACAATGCTGTTCCAGTTGTTTTGTGGGTCAGCTTATAAATGGCAAGGAGACCACCAGACAGATATACAAGCACCTGCTTAAAATTTGGAGAAATAAGCTTGGAGTCAACATCTGAAGTTCTTATTTATTCCTTAAGTTTAATACAATGTCAGGAAAACCAGTTCTTTAGGGGGGGAAAAATAATTTATACACTGTTTTCTCTGCCTTTGTAGCTAAATTTAATTTAAATTTTAATTAATTAATCAAATTTAAATTTAGTTTTCAAAATCTGTGGATGTGTATCCATTCCCAGTCCAAGCTGTGGGCATGGGGTTTTCCAGAGGCAGCCAGTAGCTGGTGTTTTCCCAGCAGATAATTCCCTTTAACACAGCACCACTGAACTTCTTAACCTCTTCCATGCTGAGTTCCTGTTTTTCCATGGAATCCTGCTCCTTGTCCGAGATATTTGCTTTAATTAAAATGTATCAGCTGTTCTGGCTCTTCGTAGTATTATTGCTGTTTCCTGCGTGAGGAAAGGAGCATTTAAAAGGAAAATATCTTTGGAAAAAGCAATTATCCCAGGTATTTTTAGAAAGCAGGCAGGAGGGAAAGCCTCCAGTGGGATTTGGCTCCATGTCTGAGTGATTATTGTGATAAATATTCAGAGTTGGAACCGTTTGGGCTGGGATATGGACGCACCATTGGAATGATCCTCGGCAATTAGCCTCCCTGGGATATTCCAGTGCTTGGAGCACATCCAGAGCTCTGAAATGGGATTTACAGGGATGAGCAGAGGGAGGAATATCACTTCTGTGCCAGGACAGGGGAAGGTCTAGGAGCTGCTCTCACTTTCCCTCTGGTTTTAGCCTATCACTGAGGGTGGTAGGACTCTGTCTGGGAGGGATTAAGGATTAATCCACGTGGACACAGGTCCTGGAGCTTCCCAAACGGAGCCACTGAATCCGGCAATACCTGCGTGGAGTGCCACGAGCTCCATTTCAGCTAATCAGAGTTAAACCCTAATGAACTTTGTCCAATCGCCTGAGCTAATGGGGGTAAAAGGAATCTAATTAACGGGACAATAGTTCCCGGTCTTCCCGGTGTAATCACTGATCCGCCGCCAGCATTAGAGCAGCGGGATGGAAAGCTGAGTATTAGGGACCGTCAGCATTTCCATTCTCAGGCTCAGCCTAAGCGGTTTAACGGAGCCTTGGCAGGGGGGTTTGGGCTGAGACTTGACCTACCTTGAAAACAGCTTCATGTTGGGAAATTGTCTTCTCCAGAGGGGCTTTTGTCTCATCTCCAGGGAGGTGTTTTCGTAGCGCAAACTTTGCTGGAGAAGTTGGAATTGTTTCTGAGGATCCTCCCCTGGCTTGCTGTGGGTGGGATCAGGCCCAGGGCTGGAGGGAAACCAAGGAGGTGGTTTGGAGTTGGGCTGTCAGTGGGGAGTGGGGAGGACAAGAGGAAATGACCTGAAGTTGTGCCAAGGGAGGTTTAGATTGGATATCAGGGGGAATTTCTTCATGGAAAGGGTTGTCAAGCACTGGGACAGGGCCGTGGTGCCGGAAGGAAGGCAGGATTAAATGGGATGCTGGGGGAAAGTTCATCCCTGTGGTTGTGGTGATGCCCTGGCACAGGCTTAAAGAATTGTTTGGGTTGGAAGGGATCTTGAAGGTCCCAACCCCCTGCCATGAGCAGGGACACCTTCCACTATCCCAGGTTGCTCCAAACCCCATCCAACCTAGCTTGGGCACTTCCAGGGATGAGACAGCCACAGCTTCTCTGGACAACTTGTGCCAGGGCCTCCTCACCCTCACAGCCAAGAATTCCTTACCAATATCCCATCTTTCTTTGCCCTCTGGCAGTGGGGAACCATTCCCTGTCACTCCATCCCGTGTTCCAGGTCCCTCTCCAGCTCTCCTGGAGCCCCTTTAGACACTGGAAGAGGCTCTGAGGTCGCCCTGGAGCCTTCTCTTTCCCAGGCTGGACATTCCCAGCTCTCCAAGGACAGTTCCATTCCCTACCCTCCTTACCTGGCCACAACCAAACTTTCAGCACAGCTGATCACAAAGCAAATTCCTTCCCTGATTTTCGTGCTTGGCACATGGAGCTGGGTTTGTATCCAGGCTCTCCATCTCCCTCAGGAATGAATTGGGTTACAGACAATAGTAGGGATTTAGGAAACAGGGGCAGGGAAAAGAGCTCTCCTCTCCCACTGCTCTGATCTCCTCGAGGTGTTACTGGATCTTGTGTGTTTTTTGGAAGGTTTTGGCAGGATTTCAGGGCTTTCTCTGGCTTGAAGTGGGATCATGAGCCTTGCAGGAGCTGCCAAGTGCCGTGTGGAGCTCTGGCTTTTCATGGACACAGTGAAGAGATGAAAGGGAGTGGCAGCATGGGGCTGAATGGCTTTCAGAGGGAAATGGCAATTAATCCAGTGGGAGGGAATAATGACATTTGAGGGAAGAGATGGCATCCAGAGGGACCGCTACAGGCTGGGCCAGTGCAAACTTCGGGAAGGCCAAGGCCAAGGTCCTGTAAGTGGATAGGACAGTCCCAATCTCAAGGAAAGACCCAGGCTGGATGGGGAATGGATTGAGAGCAGCCCTGAGAAGGATTTGGGGGAGTTGATGGTTGAAAAACTGAATATGCCTCATCTATGTGTGCTGGAACCCAAAAATTCCCTGTGTCCTGGGCTCATCCCACAGTGTGGACAGCAGGAGAGGAGGAATTTCAGCCCCTCCATGCTGCTCAGTTGAGATCCCAGCTGCAGAGCTGCCTCCAGCTCTGGGGTGTAACAGAAAAGGGATCGGGAGCTGCTGGAGCAAATTCAGAGGAGGCCACGGAGATGATCCAAGGGATGGAGACATTCTGCTCTGGAGCCAGGCTGGGAGAGCTGGGAATGTCCAGCCTGGAGAAGGGAAGGATCCAGGCAGACCTCAGAGCCCTTCCCGTGCCTGAAGAGGCTCCAAGAGAGCTGAAGAGGGACTTGGGACAAGAGATGGAGTGCCAGGACACAGGGAATGGCTTCCCATTGCCAGAGGGCAGGGGTAGATGGATATTGGAAAAAATTATTTCTTGTGACAGTGGGGAGATCCTGAAGTGGAATTCTCAGAGAAGCTGTGGCTGTTTCATCCCTGGAAGTGTCCAAGGCCAGGTTGGTTGTGACTTGGAGCAACCTGGGCTAGTGGAAGGTGTCCCTGCCCATGGCTGGGGGTGGGACTGGATGATCTTGAAGGTCCCTTCCCACCCAAACCATCCCATGATTCTGTGGAATATTCCCCTTCAGTTTATCCCAAAGTTTCCTGTAAATTTTGCAGCCCTTTGAGAAGCCACTGCAAGGAGATCAGGATATTTTGTTCATACCTGGGTCTTTCCAGGTGGAATTATTTAAAAAGTTATCCAGTCTACGTAAAGATTGGCAAGAGACATCCTTCTGTGGGATGTGGAAACTGGGGAAAACCATGAAAATCTCCTCCACAACACTTCATTGCAGGTGTAATGCCATGTTTCTGATTTTTTGGGGTTTTTTTGTGGAGAAATCTCTGTTCTCATTGGTTGATAACCATTAAATTTATTTGCAACTATTTTCCTTTCCAGGTCAGGGGGATTTATTGGGAAGGTACGTCTTTATTTAGGTAATTAAGGAGCTTAATAGGTGCTCATTGAAATTCATAATTTTTCCCAGGTTTTGAAAATGCTAAATGAGATCTGGGCTGGATTATTATTTTTTTTCCTTGAGATTAACATTAAGCTGCATTTGAATGGAAATTCAGATTCAATTGAACCAAATTAAAATAGGGGGGGGTTTAAGTGTTTGTTTCATAATTAGAAGTAATTATTGAAAGGAGGGAATTGTTTATGTGTAAATTAATGTGTTTTTTCCCGTCACTGTGTATTTAAAACTAATGGATCCTCTGTATTTATGGATGTATGTGGGAAAAAGACACATCTCTTTCTATTTTTAATTTCCAATCACTTTTCCAACCTCAAATATCGTCAACAATGGACTGAATGATTTGAATTATCCCAATCAGCTTCTTTAAATAAATTAAATCTTAATGTAGAGAGTGTTGATTTGAGGTTTGACCTTTATTATTTTAAAGAGAAGGCATCAATGTTGATGTAAATCCCAAAAATCAAACATTTTAGTGGAATTACTTGCTTTTAGCTGTAGATTTGGGGTCTTCAGGGATCTGGTGAGTCAGGATAGAGATGTAGAAGCTTCCAAGGGGCATCTTGGAGCATTTCTGGTGTGTTTGAGGAACACTCCTAGCCGTAAATCCTGTGGTTTTTTTCTAAGGAATGATGAATGACTGAGGAAAATGTGATATTTTGGGGTTTTTTTTCCTCCTGAATGAGGATTTTCCATTGCCACCTTCCAGGCTTGTGGCAGACGAGCTCCCTCCTTCCTCACCTCTCTCCCTGTTGCTTCCCATATCCATTGCCCCCGCGATGATCCGCTCTTTCCTCGGGATTCAAATGCCAGCATGCAAATGTGATTTCTGACTATGTAAGGATTACTTTGGAAAAAAAAATTATAAGCTAAGCCCAAAGAAGAAATCCAGTAGTAAAAGAAAACCATTCTTTAAGAGCCACTTGTATCGCCGCCAGTGCCAGGAAATCCTCTCCGTTTCAGCCGGCTGGAAACGCCGCTGGGATGTTCCTGCTCTGCTCGTGGGGTTGTGTTTAACTTAGAGACATCAAATACTCTAAAAATATTACATTTCAAGTATAGGGGAATTTTTGCGGGGGTTTGGGTGGGATTTTGGATCATGTGGTCTTGTGTTGATGAGGGGATGGGCGTGTTAAATCTGAGCAGGGTGGAGCGACTCATTCTTGTTTTTAACATTTGCTTTCCATGTTGGCTTGGAAATCTCACATTTTTTTTCTTTTTATTTAGATAACTATATAAAATAATAATCTTAAATATGGACTATTTGAAGAAGGAATGTATTTTCCCAGCATCACTTGCTAGCTCCTGGTTGAAGTTTTGGTGGTTTTGCTCTATTCTAAGCAGATTTGGAGCTCCATTCGGAGAAGAGAATGGAGCTGGAGACAGGTTTGGAGCACCAGGAAGTGCTGAGGGATCTGGGGAGCTCAGCCTGGAGAAAAGGAGACTCGGGGTGAACCTTCTGCCTCTCCACAACCCCCGTGATAGGATGGTGGATCCAGGTGGGGTTCAGGATCTGTTCCCAGGGAACAAGAGACAAGAAGAGAGGAAGCAGCCTCAGGTTGTTCCAGGAAGGGTTTAGTTTGGATATTGGGAAGCTGTTTTTCATGGAAAGTTTGGGCAGGCTGCCCAAGGCAGTGGTGGAATCCCCATCCCCATAGGAATTTAATGTCTGTGTAGATGTGGCACTTTGGAATGTGGCTTAGTGGTGGCCTTGGCTGTGCTGGGGGAATGGTTGGGCTGGATGGTCTTGGAAAGCTTCTCCCACCTAAATGCCTCTGGAATTCTCTGAAGGACACAGCAGGGTGATGTTCGATCCTGGGAAATCAGAATTGGTCAACATGAGCACTTACTAAGCAGCAGCATGAAATGTTCTGAGTGAAGCAAAGTTGCTGTTGCTTCAAGAAATGCGCTGTAAAACACCAAACTTCATCCTACAGAATCATGGAATGTTTTGGGTTGGAAGGGACCTTACAGATCATGTTGTCCAAACCCTTGCCATGGACAGGGACACCTTCCACTAGCCCAGGTTGCTCCAAGCCCCATCCAATCTGGCATTAAGTGTTTTATCAGCTTGGGACCTCCCTTTGTAACACTTTTAGCATCAGGCTCTGATTTTCTCCGTAGTCGACGTCGAACCTGCGCCAGCTACGCTGCCGTTTTTAAACATTTTTATGTCGTTCCTCCACCCCCTCTTCATTAAAAATTTTTCTTCCGCTGTCCACCCTGGGGGTGGGGGAAAGACAACCCTCAACCTTGTGTAGTCAAGGTTATGGCGATAAATTCCGGAGCATTGTCACTTCTATTCGGAGTAAATTGGCCGGCCGCTCTTGGGCTGAAGGGGAGATAATTTGCTGTAGTATTTCAAATGGATTAGAAATGGATTTGAAGGGAAAGTTCATGCCTCCCATTACAAAGGCTAGAAAGAAGACTATCTTAAGGCACTGTTCACACTCTAGCCTTCATTATCCACGCTTAATACCTTTCCTATTTTCCAGCGTTAATGAAATTTCCTGCCGGAGCGGGGCCTTGTGGACGGACGGGAGGACTCTTTAGATCCGCGGGATGCGCGGCAGAAAGGGAATTACAAGGCCCTCGTGTCGAGGGGCCCAGTGTATTCTTCAGGTCCTTGGCCCAGCTATTATCTCGTTAATTTTATCCTCTTTTGTCAATACAGTTCATTTCCAAAGGCCGTCCTTTCCATTAGGGTAACAATTCCACGGAGGGCTGGCATCCCGCCACCGATGAAAAGCGATGGGCGTTCGGCTCCGTGCCCTCGCCGGTGGCTTTTCCCTGCCACCACCAGCTTGGATGTCACTAAGAGGGAGGGGGACACACACACAGCTGGCTGTGTTGGGGCCACACAAGCACTTGGGAGCAACACCTTGGATTCAGAGGGAAGTAATAGTTCCTGCAAGTGAAGGTTGGGAAGTTGAGTTCCCTCCCTGCTCTTCTGTGTGAGTGCAGTTTTTCCATAAAAACATGATTTTCCTTAAATTTTAAAACTCTTAAGTCTCCTATAATAAATAATAAATTTCCTGCCTAATATAATAAATAATAAATACAATAAATATTTTAATAAATATTACTTTATATATATAAAAGGATGAAGGGACATTACTGCTTGGACATTTGCACTGCCCAGAAGTTGGAAATGGAGGTAGACAAGCCTCAAACTGAGCTCCTGGCTAGGACTCCCCGTCCCTGGAAGTGTTCAAGTCCAGGTTAAATGGAGCTCGGAGTGACCTGTTCTACTGGAAGGTGGTCCTGCCCATGGAGGGGGATTGGAACTTGGTGATTTTGAAGATGCCTTTCAACCCAAATCATTCTGTGATGATTCCATGGCTTCAGTCCGATGGCCCTTGGGGCTTTGGCAGCCTGAGCAGATGTTCTGCAGAAGCTTTGCTTGGAGACTACCCAGAGGTCACTTGTCTCCCTCAAAAATTACAACAACTCTAAATTCCTTTGGGGAATGAGATGAGTTTTGATGTTGTTTGTCAAAATCCTTGAAAAAATCATAGATTGGTGGAATGGATTGGAAGGAACCTTGAAAATCATCCTGTTCCAACTTCCTGCCTCAGTGGGGATGTTCTGATACCATGTCTGCATTTGGAGGCTCCCTCAGTTTGGAGCTTGGCCATCCCTAAGGAATTCTCAAGAAGAGAGAGGTGTGTGACCACTTCAGTGACCTGAGAGCAGAAAGGCAGGAAAATAAATATCCTGAGGATTTGCAGGATTCAACCAGTTGGGTCTTAAACTGGTGCTTAAACCAGTGAGTCAGGCTTAAGTGGTGTGAGCAGCTCCTGGGGCTGTGCAGGGTTTTGGGGTGCCTTGGGTTTTATTAACATTATAGCCAAAAAAAGGTTTCATTTAATGTATTATCTCATATATGTGTGTCTGTGTGATAATATAATGTATTAGGGCATACATGTGAATTTATATTCAATAGATATTGAATGGATCTGTATAGATATAGAATATTTGTAGTATATATGACTATATCTAGATATAATATATAGATATAATTATATAGATACATTATCTATTTAAATACATAGAATAGCTATTTAAATATGCTTATTCTATATGTGTGTATATGTCTGCATATACTTTATATATATCTATATCTAGTGTGTGTATATAGATAGATGATATAGATATAGATATAGATATAGATATAGATATAGATATAGATATAGATATAGATATCTCTGTAGATCTGTATGTCTGTATATCCATGCCCTGATTGCTTCCACAGCTGTGCCACATCCCAGCCTTTCCCTACAAACCAGAGTGGGGAATGTTGGATGAACCCCTGACTTCTTCCCTCTTCTCTACTAGAGTTAAGGAAAATGTGAAATGTATAATATATAGAAAGCAATAACTATATATTATATGTATTACCTATATATTAGTGAATATATGTAATTCAATATATGTTCTATATGTTCAATAATATATAAGTAATATAAAGCTCTAAGAAAAAAATAGTATCTGGGCCTCATATAAATTATCTCTAGGTATTAATAAATATATATATAGAACATATCTAGATGTTATTGAACATATATAATTCAATATATGCATTCAGTGCATATATTCAATAATATCTAGAGATAATTGATGGATATAGGAGGCCCAGAGAATACAGGTGATAATATAGATTTATGTATGAAAGTATCAATATTTGTTATTCTATATAATATATAGATCTTGTATTTCAGGGTATATATATATTCAATTATGTGTGTATCTGTATGGAAATAGATGTGTGTGGATATCTCTATGTATTACCCAGAGATAACATATAGGGAATATATATGGAATTACAGAAGTCCTTAAAGCGACTGATTCAGCTGGGAAAAAGGGGCCCCAAATCCTCTGGCACTACAGCCCCTGTGAGTAGAGGAATGGAACATCCTGGGGTTCTCCCAAGGATGTGTCTCTGGGAGGAAGAGGAGATGGATGGAGCTGGGATTGGATCTTGTCACAGCTATGGTGGTGTTCTGCAATATCTTCATTAGAATCCTGGAACAGGTTGGTTTGGAAAGTTAAAGCTCATCCAGTGCCATGGAAGCCATGGGGAGGGATGCCTTCCACTATCCAAGGTTGCTCCAAGCCCTGTCCAACTTGACCGTGGACACTTCCAGGGATGGGGCGGCTGCAGCTTCTCTGGGAACTCCATTCCAGCACCTCACCACTCTCCCTGGGAAGAATTCTTTCCCAGTATCTTACCTAATTCTGCCCTCTGGCAGTGGGAAGCCATTCCCTGTGTCCTGTCACTCCATCTCTTTTCCACAGTCTCTCTCCAGCTCTCCTGGAGTCCCTTTAGGCACAGCAAGATCTCCCTGGCTCCTTCCCTTCTCCAGGCTGAACACCCCCAGCTCTCCCAGCCTGGCTCCAGAGCAGAGGGGCTCCTCTGGACTTGCTCCAACAGATCCACATCCTTCTGCTGCTGGGACCCCAGAGCTGGACACAGAACTCCAGATGGGATCTCAGAAAAGCAGAGTAGAGGGGGAGAATCATCTCCGTCACCCTCCCAGCTGTTGGATATTTGATGTTATTTTTATTGCCCCTGATATGGCCACAATACCTTTCTTCAGGTCCTGCAGCCAATGCTGGATGCATCCTTGGCCTTGCTGGAGTTTTCTGGGATGTGCTGGGTGATCCATGAGTGACCCAAATGTCCCTCATGCCATTGTCACCTTCACCCACCAATGCCACCACCGTGACTCCTTTGCAAGTCACTAAGACTTGATGCTCCTCTCCGGAGCAGTTCCATGAGGAGGAAACCCTGGGGGAACTGAAACGAGGAATTTATTGAGTTCCCATCCCCTTCCACAAAAAACCAGGCAGCAAATTTTCCGAGCTCCGTAGCCAGTGGCAACAGCCCTCCGGAATGAATAGGCTGTCACGCTCAGCATTAGGAAATGTAACTATTCCATTTTCCAGCTCTCTTTTTCTTTGGAGCACATGTTCATTTAAAGGAAATGCTCATCGGGGTTTGCATTCCGCTGATAGGATAGCAGGATCTTAATTTACGGATATTCTCCGGTAATGCGCGGTTTATATACGTTCTGCTAATAGCATTATGAGCATAGTTTGGGCTAATACAAAATTAGAGCTCTAATTTGCATAAACAAATTACTGTTTGGATTAGCGCTAAATGAGGAAGGCGACTGATATTGGAGGAGATTTGATTTGGCTGCAGTGGCTCTGTTTGGATAATGGGGGATGGATAGGAATGAGCTGGGAGGCTGCATTGTGGCTTGAGAGGGAGGTGGGATGGTGCAGGAGGTATCAGGTCATGGAGTGGACAAGATTTTGGGTGACAGGGAAGCCTCTCTGGGACATGTGGCAAGGTGGGGTTTGGCCTCTTTTCCCTGTCAACCAGCAACAGGATGAGAGGAAATGGCCTCAAGCTGTGCCAGGGGAGGTTCCGGTTGGACATTAGAAGGAATTTCTTCATGGAAAGTGTTGTTAAACATTGGGATGAGCTGTCCATCAAGGTGGAATGGAGTCCCCATCCCTATAGGTGCTCAAGGAATGCTTGGACATGGCTCTCAGTGCTCTGATCTAATTGACAAAGTGGTGATTGGTCAGGTTGGACTTCATGGCCTTGGAGATCTTTTCAGACCTGAAAGATTTTGGGATTCTGTGATATTTATCCCTCAGGTGTCACTTCAGGACTTACCGGGTCCTTCAGAATAATGTTATGGGCAACAGTAACTGGATCACGATTCCTGATCCATCTCCATCCCACTGCCTCAATATGGGGTTTGTGAATTTAGGGAGAGTTGAGGGGGTGGGAACAGGTCCCCAGCCCTGCCCACTGGACCCTGCTGAGGTCCAGCATCAGCTCCAGGTGACACGGGGGGGGATGGAAATGCTGTTGGGTAATTTGTCCCATGCAGGGATTGAGGAAAATCCTTCCAAGAGCCAGATTTGGGGTCAGAATAAAAATATTGAAGTTGTGGTATCTGATTCATAATAGGAATAATGATACCAAAAATACATGGAATGTTTTGGGTTGGAATGGATCTTAAAGACCATCTAGTTCCAAACCCCTCCCTTGGACAGGGATGCCACCCACTGGATCAGGTTGCTCAGAGTCCCATCCCACCTGGCTTTGATGTACTTCCAGGCATGTCAAAGCTTGTAGAGCTCCATAAAACTTGGCTAAGCTCAGTGAAGGTCCCACCTTGCTGATTTTCTCATGGGATTGCATCTACATTTCCTTGTTTCTGCTGAGGTGGGAGACGCAAGCAAGGGTGGGAAAAGTTGGAGCAGAGTCCCTGAAGGTAATTTTTCTGGGGTCAGTCATGAGGAATCAGAGCTTTTCCTCAGTCAACAGCAAGAACATCCCTGCTTCTTCCATACATCTCCTCCATTCTAGTGGGGGCTGTCCCTGCCCTTGGAAGTGGGGTTGGAATGAGATGATCTTGAAGGTCCCTTTGAACCCAAACCATTCCCTGAGTCTCCGATCCCATGGTTTGCTCACGAAGCAACACCTCCTTGTGACATTTTCCCAAATTTGGACTGACCTTGACTTTATTTTTCCTGCAGATCCCCACTGTTAAACCAATCCCGACCCTCACTCCAAGGCGGCAAATCCCAGCTCGTCCAACAGCGCTGGAGGAACAAAGGCTTCCGCTGCATCGGCGGCGTCATGTACCGGGTGTCGGCGAACAAACTCTCCAAAACTTCCAGCAGCCCTGTCCGGGCCAGGGACCTGAGCAACAAAACTCCCATCAGAGCAGGTGAGCAGGAATTTGTCCCAGTTCGTGTCCAAAATCCACTGAGTTCAGTTTTTAGATGTTTATTCCCAGCCTGTGGGTTGCGACTCATCGTCCGGCCTCATAGAATTCCAGATGTGAAGGTGGTGGACATCCCATGCTGCCAAGTGCTATTCTTGCTTTATAGTAGCTCCAAAGGGGAAATAATGTTGGGGAAATTAAAAGTTCAGGAGAATTGAGGTTTTCTTGAGTCAGACTTAATTCAAGCTTGTGGAGACACGCCGTTAAACTTGGTTTAATGGGCAAAGTCTTGGATAACTTCAAACAGCACCACGAGGTTGAATGTGCTTGAGATGCTCATCAAATTACATTCAATATGGACCTAAAAGTTTGGGAAGATCATTCTGCATATAACCATGGAATGATGAATTTTGATGAATTCCCAGCTTTCATCGTGGCTTTGATTAAATTTTTTTAATTTCAGCTCCTCCTGTGTTTGACGCCCCATATAACCATGGAATGATGAATTTTGATGAATTCCCAGCTTTTCACTGTGGCTTTGATTAAATTTGTGTTTCAGCTCCTCCTGTGTTTGATGCCTCAAGTGTGACCCTTAAAAAAGAGCAGATTTTAACTGTGTTTAAAGTATTTTTAAAATTTCTTCTTGGTCTCAAATATTTTTGCACCCTAACTGTTTATTGAGAATTTTTGGGAATAGTTAAACTGGGGAAGGTGGATCAGAGTTTGGAGACTCACAATAAATTCAGATTTTTCCAAGAGCTTTGGTAGTGGTACTGGGATTTTCCAGTCTCTGGATCAGGATAATCGGCTGCACAAAACCAGCTTGAGAGTGGTTCTGCCTTAGGCATCTTTGGGCATTGAAGATGTCACCAAAGGCAGAAAATATCCTGCAGGAATGGAAGAAAGGGGGTGAAATGCAGGACATGGACCGGGATGTTATTGGATGCAGCAGGGGATGGATTTCAGGACAGAGTTGCACCACTAGGAAGAGTCCTGGGGAGAAGTGATGTCTGGAAGGACTGGAAAAGTGGAAAATCCAGAGCTGCCAAGCAAAGAAAGAATGTTTCTCCATGAGCAGGTGGAGCAGCTGAAAACCAAGGGGCTTAAACTGGTGGGAGAGCTTTCCAAGGACAAGGATGATGAAATGCTGGGCTCATTTGGCTCTAAAATCTCCATTATTTTGAAGATTTTTTTTTAAGAACAGGCTTCATGAACTCTTTTTGGGGAGGACGTGGGTGGAAAAGGTCCTGCATCCCAGCAAGAAGGTGAAATTTTTATTTATCCAAGTGCAAGGAAGTTTCTAAATTTGTCTGGAAATAGACAAATGAGCAAAGTCTCATTTGAACAACTCAGCAAAGGCTGATGAATTTGGCCTGTCCGTGAATATCCATCACTGGATTGGGACCAAGCAGAGAAACACCAACTTAGAGGCAAATTCCTGGAAGAGGGATGAAGCCAAAGGTGTAATGGGAGGATTTCTGCAGATTCAGGGCTTGGAATTGCTTGTGTGGGGTTCCTGAGGGGATTTGGGGTGACAGGGCATGGAAGAGATGTGATGCCCCCATTTTTCCTTTCTCACTGAAACCACGTCTTCTAGTGAGGTCTCATTCAGAAAATTTGGTTTAATTAGTACCACTTAGGGAGGGAAGATCCCTTCCAGGGTTATTCCCTATCAAATACAATCCCATCTAATTATTATTTCGAAGGTGTTTCTTATTTTGCTGTTGCCTCTTTCCCCCTGCCACATAGCACGTTGGCTTTGTAACCACAAAACCCGAGGAACTGCTGTGGATCAGTGTTTTCATGTCATCTTTCATCTCTGCCCGTAATTCATCCTCCTTCCCAAGGATGGATTCCACAGATTACTCTTGCCTTAGGATAACTGGGCCTGGCAGGGCGGAAGATTTGTGTGTTCTCATCGGCTGCGAACGTTTGCTCAACGCTCTTGTGTTTTCAACACTTGACAAAGTTTATTTAAAAGATGGAAAAAAACGGCTTTTCCTTTCCCTCTCAGTGCCAGGCACCGTGTGTTTGGAATAGTGGAGAGACGGGAAATGCTCCTGACAGTTTAATAGCTTGGAGTTTACTTCCAGTGGGTTATAATTCTGTTCTGTCCCTGGATTTATAGGGTTGGGGTTTTATCTCTACAGTACAAAATCTGATGCCGGGTGCTGGGGCTGATCCATCCACACCATCGTAGCATTCCCAAGTGATTTATTGATGGATGCTGGTGGTGAGTTAAGATTTGATCCTGGGGATGCACTTCCTGCATCCCTGTGCTGTATTGGGATCAATCCTGAGGCTACCAGGAGCAATGGGAAGAGCAATTTTCTGTGGCTCTTGTGGAATGGGTTTTGTTAGTGCTGGAGAGACAAGGAGGGCACATGGCTTGGGGACAAGGAAAATGTCACTGCAATCTCAGGAAACATTTTTGGAGGTGGTTTGAACATAAAAAGACTCCCTGGAGCAATCACAGCATGGCCTGTGCAGCTGCTGAGAACTTTGCTCTCATCTCATGTGTGGCTCTGCTCCCAGAGGATTCCTGTGCATTCCACACTTACCTCAGGAAAACTGCAAATGAAATACAGAAATAAAAAATTTTTTTTTTTGCCTTTCCAGCTGGATAGGGACCTTGCATGTGGCATAATTCATTGCTCGGGCAAGGATGGAGAAGAAAACCCAGAGCTTAAACACTCTCTGCTCATCCCTGTGCAAGACAAAGATGTGGAATCACATATGGAAAGGTTCTTTCCCTTTGGGATAACTGGTATTTTAGCACCCATGTATTTTTTCACTTGGCTAGAAGTCTTGGAAAATCGGCAGTGGGATGGTGTGGAAAGCATTAATTAAACAAGCAGAATAATTAGGTTTCCCTGCTTACAAGGAACCTTTCCTTCATTTCTTTCTCCAGCTGCTCAGGCGTTCTCCAGACTCTTGAGGAATTTCCATGAAATCAGGGAGAGAAGCAAAAGGTCCTGGGTGATGTAGAGTTTCACAAACAAACACAGAAGGGGAAATACAAGATTGAAAGCAGCAGAAAGCAAATTAAGGTTTGACATTGTCCGGAAACCAGCCCTGACCCCAATCTCTGCATGAGCCGCTGCTGCTGCCAAGAGAGGAATTGCACTCTGTGAGCTGGGGCTGGCTCCAGCAGGGTTTTCCAAGTGTCCAGGCTATTTTTCCATGGGCAAATCCTCACCTGCGTGATTTCCTCATGCTGAGGTTTTAGCTCTTGTTTGGAGAAAGGCTAGTGGCTTTGGGGACTCCAGAGGTGACAGCCGGCCCCTTGAACAACGTGATTTTATTTATTGGGGTTTTCGAATTGTCTCCATGACTGTAGATTCCAGAGCCTTGGAGATACCCAGGATTGTTGAGCTCCTAAAGGTGAAGGCCTAAGAGGAGCTTTTAGTCCTCCTGAGCTGAGGCATCTCCCACATATTGTGATGGTGGCTCTGATCCCAGAGAAACAAAATATTAGTTAAAACATGGTTGAGTTCAGCATTCCACAACTGGGAGGGATTTTCCCTGCATGCATCCAGATGCACATCCTGCTGTGTAACATTCCCTCCTGCCTCAGTTTCCCCTCTCTGCTGCGAAGGTGATCAGCCGGGGAGATGGAAGGTCATGGAATTATGGAATAGTTTGGGTTGGAAAGGATCTTAAAGACAATCTCATTCCAACCTTTTGAGCTCAGTTGCTTTGCACCTTCAGTTTCAATGCCTTTATTGTCTTTGGGATTGAGGGATTCCTTGGCCCCTTCAGTCTCAGTCCCTTGTTTGTGGAATTGTTCTATGTCTTTGAGCTCAGTCCCTCAATTTCTTTAAACTCAATCCCTTAGTTTTGGGATTCCTCCTTCCCTTACCCCATTTGAGCTCAATGCCTGCTTTTAGGGGTGACTGAAACTCTTACCCCTTTGGACTGCAGTCCCATGAATTTTGGGGTTTGATGAGGGGTTTCCTGACCCCTTTCAAACTCAATCCCTTGTTTTTGGGATTCCTCAGTTCCTTACCCTTTTTCAGATCAGTTCCATGGCCCCCTCAGTCTCAGTGCCTTGTCTTTGGGATTGTGGGATCTCTTGGCCCCTTTGATCTTAATTCCTTGATTTTGGGATTGTTCAATCCCTCAGCCCCTTGAGCTCAATCCCTTGAGCCCTTTTGAGCTCTATCTTGATTTTGGGATTGTTCAATCCCTCAGCCCCTTGAGCTCAATCCCTTGAGCCCTTTTGAGCTCTGTCTCTTGATTTTGGGATTGTTCAGTCCCTCAGCCCCTTGAGCTCAATCCCTTGGCCCCTTTTGAGCTCTATCCCTTGGTTTTGGGATTGTTCAATCTCTTTAACTTCTTCACTCTCAATCCCTTGATTTGGAATTGTTCAATCCTTTTATCCCTCTGGAGCTCAATCCTTTGGCCCCTTCAGTCTCATGCCTTGCCTTAGGGATTGCTCAATCCCTTTTGCTTTATGAGCTCAATTCCTCAGCTCTGGAATTGCAGGGATCAGATCCTGCTCCTGGCCCGCATCTGCTCATACAACATCCAACCTGGAGCTGCTTCATTAATTGAAGCTGATTCATTAATTGGAGTTGCTTTGTTAATAAAACACTCGTGACCACCTGACTGAGGGACATTCATGGGATGCGGGGACAGTCGGGCAGGAAAATGGGAAAATCTCTGCTTGTTTAGAGGCAGCTCATCCCTTCTTTTTCCCTTGTCTTCTCCGGAATGAGGACTTGTGCTGTCCAGTGAGGGAAATAAATGACCCCCAGCAGCTGCGAGTGCTGATCCTCGAAATCCGCGGAACCCACTTAAATGAATAATAATTAAAGAAATAAATTTCCCCAAGTGCAGCCTCAAAACTTTCGGTTCAGCAATAAAGCCAAGGAGAGACTCGGAAAATGAATCGCTCGGCTCTTTCCGAAGGAGGCTGCGGTGGGAGAGGTGGGGTGATAATGGAAACTATTAAAGGAGCCAGTGTGGTTTAAGGAAGCCTTTTCCAGGTCGTGTGGGAACAGGCTGAGGAGTGGTTGTGTGGTGATACTGACACCTGAGGGAGGTTGAGCAATCCCAAAATCATGGAATTGAGGGGGAAGGGGCCAAGGGAGAAATCGCAAAACTAAGGGATTGAGCTGGAAAGGGACCAAGGATATAAGGAATTGAGTAATCCCAAAGACAAGGCACTGAGATTCAAGGGACCATGGAATTGAGCTCAAAAGGGATAAGAGATTGAAGAATCCCAAGGAATTGTACTCAGTGAGCCAAAGGACTGAGCTCAAAAGGGATAAGGGACTGAAGAATTCCAAAACCTTGGGATTGGTGAGCAAAAAATGGGATGACCCTGTTGTGATCATCCCATATTTGGAGCCCTGGCCAGCAGAGCTGATCACCTGCCTGTCACTGCTGTGACAAACCCCTGGTTGGTTCCCTCTGTGTGCAAGATTTCCATAAATTATCCTTGACTTGGGATAGTGGAAGTAGATGGGAAACAATGGGCCTGATACTCAACACTCATCCTTCTAACAATGTTCCCACCCTCTGGCCCATCCCTTGGCCCTACCACTCCCCCACTGTGAATTTCTTCCTTCTTTTCTGCCTATTTCAGTTTTCTACCGATTTTTTTCTCTCCATAGGGAAGATTTCCACAAATTATCCTTGATTTGGGATTGTGGAAGTAGATGGGAAGCAATGGGCTTGCTACTCAATACTCTTCATTCTAACAGTGTTCTCATCCTCTTGCCCATCATCCCTTGGTCCTGGCTTACCCTAACTCTGGTTTTTTCCCTTTTCTGGATTTCTCCTTTTTTTTTACAGTTTTTTACAGCTTTTCCACCATTTAAAAAAAAGTAAATAATTGGATAAGATGCTCCAGCAGACCTTTCCACAAGATGAGGTCCTGATCCTTGAGCTGTGCCTTAGAGCAATAAAGTCCTTCCTAAATAATTAAGCAGGTGATAATTAACTGTGATATTTGCAGCCAATTTTTAACTCAAAGGAATATTCAGAATATTGTTTTCGGGGTGTGTTTGTTGCATCCCAAGCCCCTGGGTGATGGGGAGCTGAGCAGGAGTGTCAGATTGAATGGGAGCATCCT
This sequence comes from Passer montanus, assembly GCF_014805655.1. Classification (NCBI taxonomy): domain Eukaryota; kingdom Metazoa; phylum Chordata; class Aves; order Passeriformes; family Passeridae; genus Passer; species Passer montanus. The sequence goes on from NW_024356506.1 coordinate 185,929, forward strand.
GATATCCATGTGGGAATGCTGGAAAGCACCAAGTGTTGCTCCTGAGTGCAGTTCCTGGGCTGCCAAGGGAAATCTCTGCCAGCCTTTCCCTGGAGGAGAAGGACTTTGAGCCTCAAGTTGTGTTTTAGGGTTATGGAAAAAAAAAACAACCCAGGATGCTGGAGATGGATCTGGATCTGCTTGAGCTGAGTTTTAGGATTAAGGATGAGAAAAGTTCCTAATAAACTTATAGTTGGTGCAGGGGTGCAGCACCCAACCTGCTTAAAACCCAATTTGAAGCATTTTTTTGTTTGACAAGGATAAATTGTGCCTTTCCCCCCTTTTCCGCCAAAATCTGGAATTCCAAATTCCTAATAAACTTATAGTTGGTGCAGGGGTGCAGCACCCAACCTGCTTAAAACCCAATTTTAAGCATTTTTGTGTTTGACAAGGATAAATTGTGCCTTTTCCGCCAAAATCTGGAATTCCAAACGTCGATCCAAACGCTGCAGAAAACACCGCGGGACTGCTTGGCTGCGGATTCCTTCCTGGGAGCAGGGAAAAAAAAGAAGGAGTTAGGCTGTAGCCCCCGCTATTAATCATAGCTGTAATCATGCATTTAATGAACATGACAGCTCCCGCTCCCTCCGGAGAGACGCGCGGAGTCTCCCGGCTGGATTGGGAACAACAATCACTTCTCACCGCGAGCCACCAGAGCCGCCAGCGTCGGGCTGGGAATGATGCATTAAGAGAAACAGCCCTGTTTGCACGGGCTGTGGGTTTCCTTACGGATGATGCTCTTCCAAGCGACTGAATCATCAGGAAAGGGGGAGCGAAATCCACCTGGATTCCACGGGGTGGAAAATATCCCGGCTGACGCCGCTGTGCTGGGTGTAATCACTTCAAAAGCCCTCAGTGTGCGGTTCTTGATGCTCTCTGTGGCAGCTTTTCTTACTTTCCTGCTTTTTTCACCCCTCTTCATTCCGTTCCTGCTGCCTTGGAACGTGCACATGGGAGGAATTTGCTGTGATACCACTTTAAATTTCCATAGTGAGGGACTTTGGCAGTGCCAAGGATGTGGGAGTCACTATCCTGATCCGACAGCACCGCTGTGTCCCGATGTTCTCCCTGGCTGGGAAGTGATTGAGGAGAAAAACGGGACAGGTCTGGAACTGGGATGTGCCCAGTGTTTTGTCTGGACCAAATGAGACTCCCAAAGTCGAGCCCTGGGGGCATCGTTTCAGCTTTTTGTTTAATTTAGGCCAGACTGCAGCAAATTTTGGCTCCTGATGTTGGAATTTAACCCTTATCCCATTTCTCAGTGTCTTTTGATGTCCCAGTTTCACCCCAATTTCAATAATACACTGTCCAATGCAAGGAATATTTATTTATTAATGCATTTATTAATGCAAATCTCTTGTAGTGACCAGTTGGGAATTATGAGTTGACAAACACCCTAAAAATCCAAATTTAGGCTCCTTGGACCTCCTGAGAAGTTGGGAACAACCAGTCCTCTCTCCTGCACCCCTTTCTTATTACTGGGATATACACAAAGGTTTTACTTTTATTTAAACTTTTTTTTTCCATGATGCAACAGCTTCAAAAAATGTCCTCATGACAGAGCCTGAGTTTTCTCTGTAAATCCCAATGGATGGGGAAATGTTTAATTACAGAGCTATCTTGGCTTGGCTTCTCCTGGAGAAATATTTGGGTAATTTTCTAATAGTTTGGGGAGGATTTGCACATGGGATGAATAATTAGGAAGTGGGAAGTTGTGGATGGGGGTTTTCTTTGCCAGCTTCCAGGTGCTTTGCCAGACCTGGACGGATCTCACATGGATTTTGTCATGGATGGGACCAGCTCTTGGATAGTTAAACTCTCTTTGGGATGCGAGCTAATTCCTGGAATGGGAGATTTACATAATGTTATTGCATGGCTTCTTACTAGAAGATGAAAACTGGGGAAAAATAACCCAAAAAATAACTCCATTGATGTATTTTTGCTGCATAAAAATTCCAACCCACTGGCAGGAGTCTGTTGTCTCCTTTATTTATCCTCTGTTTATCTCTAGTGATTCCTCCTTTCTGGCTGAGATGACCTTTGAGGGCTCTTCCAGCCCTAACCATTCCATGATTCTGTGATCCCAAACTTGTTCATCCCTGTGTATCTGCTTTTATCCCCAAATATTAAATATTTAGAGGGGTTTTGTGCTGCCCTCAGGAGCTGATTCCTGGTGTAGCTTTAAGGAATATTATACAGAATTCCAGAGGGCTGAGGATGCTCCAGCCCTATCCTAATGGATTTTAATTTGGGGCTTCCTCCCCGCGTTGTTTGGGAAGTCAACCTTGCCCTTAATGGAGACTTTTCAGCGGCATCTTCGGAGCATCCTGAAGTTGGGGAATGTTTATTCTAGAACAACAAAAAAAAAAAGATGCTCCTATAGCTTGGGATGTGAAGGAATTTTAAAAAAACAGAGGAAAAAAACATCTCAGTGGTGGCTCAAATGCCCCGTTGATGGAATTTGATGTGCAGAGGGAACAGATGGGGCTTCGCCGACGCCGGCAGCTGAGTGACAGCTCGCGGTGCCGCGCAATCAAATTCCACTCGCTCAACTTCCCAACACGCCCGGGCTGGCAAGTGAGTGACTGAGCTGCTCTCATCCCACCTGGAAAACTGAAATCCAGCCTTCCTTTCCCATTCGTTCTTCCCTGCACCAGCCAAGGATGATTTAATTCCATGCGTGCATGGATGGGAGTGGGCGCTGGGCTTCCCTGTCCGGCTGCGGGGAGCGGCCAAGCCAAGCGTGGAAGTTTGTTGGATTGGTGGTGGAAGCGTAGGATGTGCTTAGAGAAGTGTTCTGGCACGTTTGGGTGCTGAGGGGAAAAATTCCTGCTGTGTTTGGGGCTGGCAAGGAGCGCTTCTGCTGGGGCTGCTCCAGAGGTGGGAAGTCCCTGAAGGGCTTCTTTGTCCCTTGGTTCTCCGGGAGCTCCGTACTTTGGGTTAAATAAGATCCTGGAATCATGGAATGGTTTGGGTTGGGAGGGAGCGTGAAGGTCATCCAGGTCAAACTCTCTGCAGGGGGCAAGGACACCTTCCACTATTCCAGGTTGCTCCAAGCCCTGTCCAACCTTGGACACTTCCAGGGATGGGGCATCCATAGTTTCTCTGGGCAATTTGTGCCAGGGCCTCCCCACCCTCCCAAGGAAGAATTTCTTCCTCATATCCCATCTCTCCCTGCCCTCTGGCAGTGGGAAGCCATTCCCTCTATTTTGCCACTCCAGGTGGTTGTCCAAAGTTCCTCCCCAGCACTCGTGGAGCTCCTTAGGCAACGGAGGGGGCCCCAAGTTCTCCCTGGAGCCTTTTCTTTTCCAGGCTGAACACCCCCAGATCTCCCAGCTTTTCCTCATAGCAAAGGGTCTCCATCTTTCCAGTCATTTTTGTGGACCTAAAGTACTGAGGGCTGTGTGAATTCCTGCAAAATTTCTTGATTCCAAGCAATGATCCATGGTTTTTTTTTCTCTCTCCAGCCCTGAGATTGCACTCCACACCCAGTCCTGGGCTCTTTCCACCCAGCCTGAGCAGATCCTCAACGTGCCGATACATTGCCAGGTCTGTACTCATGGGAAGCAGGAATGACGTGCTCCAGCTTTGGAATTATGTTCAGGAGGGAATCAGGAGCTTCAGGAGCAGCTGTTGAACTGGAGGATGATTTGGGAAAGCTCTGGCTGCTGCTTTTCCGCAGATTCTGCTTTGAGGTGGTTTCAAGCTCAGCCAGAGCCTCCCCACTCTCCCAGGGAAGAATTTCTTCCCAATATCCCATCTATGCCTGCCCTCTGGTAGTGGGAAACCATTCCCCCTTTTCCTGGCACTCCAACCTTTGTCCAAAGTCCCTCTCCAGCTCTCCTGGAGCCCCTTTAGGCACTAGAAGGGACTCCAAGGTCTTCCTGGAGACCCAGGCTGGACATTCCCAGCTCTCCCAGCCTGGCTCCAGAGCAGAGGGGCTCCAGCCCTTGGAACATGTCCGTGACCTCCTCTGGATCTGTTCCAGCAGCTCCACATCCCTCTGCTGTTGTACCCTAGAGCTGGAGGCAGCTCCACAGGTGAGATCTCACCTGAGTGGGGCTGAGGGGCAGAAATTCCCCCTCTCCTGTTGCCCCTGCTGTGGGATGAGCCCAGGACATTCTGGGCTCCCATGTCTGGATCATGTGGAGCTTCTCATCCACCAGCTCCCCTGAGTCATCCTCAAGACTGTTCTCAATCCATTCTCCACCAAATTTGTGCTTGGGATTACCCCCTACACATCTAGGACCTTGCACTTGGCCTTGCACCTCCTTTAATCCAAGAGCTGCAGACAACCAACAATTACAGAGGTAAAAATGTGCATTTCCTCTGAAAATAATCTCCTTGAACTTGTGTTTTTCATGGATAATGCACTGCGTCCTCATCAAACTGGAGCTGGCTGTGCCCTAGCACCAAATTATCTACTTGGAGAGATCTGATGTGCCCCCCATGCTTTGTGTTCACCCAGATCTCAACACTTCCCTCTTCCACCTGGTCCCACACATCCCAAGAGCTGCTGGATAATTCCCTCTCCAGCTGGAAGCTCATGGAAAACATGTGCTAAGCAACTTCTGAGCTCCTTAAGTAGCTTCTAGTGGGACCAGGCAATTAAAAAGGAGCTTTTCTGCTCTTTGGTGATACTTTTTGTTCTTGTGGCCATCATGTAGGTGCTCATTCTTTGAGGTTCATGAGCAGGTGCCCACTTGAAGGCCATGAATAGCATCAGGCCCAGCTGGTGGGACAAAAGCCCTCTGAGTCATTGTGCATCCTGTGCTGTGCAAGGAGAGGGTGTTTCCCTCCTCACCATATTCCCCAAAAGCGTGGGAAACCCTCTCCACGCTCATAAAATCCAAAGAGAGAATCAGAGTTATGGGGGTAGGAAGGGATCTCAGTGTTACCTTGCAGATTTTTAATGATTTGGGGTAAAATCAGCCAAAAACTGAAAATATTTAAGTGCTTATATGCACGTATGCACGAGCTTTCTAAATATTTCTCTGCAAAGATGGGCTCCTCTGTGGTTTCAGGTAGTGTTGGGGTGTCTTGTCCATGTCGTTGTGATGTTGGAGCTGGAGGTTTTCCCTGACGTTGTCCCTCTTTCTCCCTCAGCCGTGCTGTGCAGAGGAGCTTGGCCATCATCCGTCAAGCCAAGCAGAAGAAGAAAAAGAAGGAATATTGTATGTACTACAACCGCTTCGGGAAGTGCAATCGGGGCGAGAGCTGCCCCTACATCCATGATCCAGAGAAAGTGGCCGTCTGCACCAGGTAGGGTTGGGCACGGAATTGTGGTGAGCTGGGACATTGCGTGGCTTTGGTGCTTCCTTGTGGGGTGTTCCTAAGGGAAACCAACTGATAACAGAGATGTAGGACAACAGGGATGGGAGTTCTGGGTCAGGTTCTGCACTGTTGGGTTGGAAGGAGGAGGACAAGAAGAGGCCAGAGAATCAAGAAATTGTTTTGGTTGGAAGGGGCATCAAAGATCATTGAATTCCAAACACCTTCCACTATCCCAGGTTGCTCCAAGCCCTGTCCAGCTTGGAACACTTTTAGGGATGGGGCAGCCACAGTTTCTCTGGGAATTCCATTCCAATCCCTCACCAGCTTCATAGGGAAAAGCATCTTCCTAATATCCTATCTATCCTTCTGGCAGTAGGAAGCCATTCTCCTTTTCCTGTCACTCCATCCCTTGTTCCAAGTCCCTCTTTGGCTCTCTTGGAGCCTGTTTAGGCACTGGAAGGTGCTCTAAGGTCCCCTTGGAGCCTTCTTTTCTGGGCTGGGTGACTTGAGCCCCTGCCCTGACCACACTCCAGGTTACTCCTTCAGGAGCATTCCTCAGATCCATTTGGATCAGTCCAGCAGGTTTGAATCCCTCAGCCTGTGACGTCATGCAGCTCTGAGACTCGGTGATTTATTCCAGGAGAACTGATCTGTGTTGGCAGTTCATTAGACCTGCCCAAGAGTTGATTAAACTCTATTATGAGTCATTTAAAAAGTGCAGAAGAGCCAACTCCACTGATGAACTCCTGGAGTAATTTCTCCATAAAATTGCTGCTGTGCTGGAATCACTTGGAAGTTGCTCAAAGCTCGATGGGAGACGATAGAGGAGGGGAAGGTGATTTATTGGTTTTTTAACTGATTTTACTCCTTCTCACTCATTCTCCCATAGCAAATCCCATAACTCCTTGCCTACTTTAGGAATTGTGCTCCTTGAAGGCATTTGGGTCTCCATCCTGTGTCATTTCCATGGATCATTGGAGGACAACGCTGATTTCTCCCAGTTTTGTGTCTCCTCATCCTTGTTCCTTTATCTCCAATCCTATTCTTTCGCTTTCCCTTATCATTTTTTAATTTTGTTAATGTGCTCTTACAGTGGTCAATCCTAGGAAAGCTCTTGACATCCTCATGTGCTTTGGGATCTTGTTTCCTGTTCTGGGCCTGTCTTTGCTCCTCCTGGTCATTGGCCACTCCCACCTGGAGCTTCATACAGCATCTCATAGAATGGGATCATAGAATCCTGGAATGGTTTGGATTGGAAAGGATCTTCAGGATCATCCAATCCACCCCTCTGACAAAGCCATGGACACTTTCCACTATCCAACCTCCAAGCCTTGTCCAACCTGGCCTTGAACACTTCCAGGGATGGGGAATCCACAGCTTTTCTTGGGAACTTGGAATAATCAGGGCTCTAGGAAGGACTTTTCTCCTTCTGGGAGCATCATGTCTGAATTTTAGGATACAAGCCTTGCTCTGTCTACTAATGAGCAGCCAAATGTGATGAAAGACTAAAATCTATCAGGAATCATCAGCTGCTCTTCCAACAAGGGGGATCTGTACTAATTTAGGGTGTGAAATGGGTTTATGGATGAGCTTGGCAGCGATCGTGTGGTTTTTGTGACCCACCTCATGTCCAACCTGCTCCATCTGCTTTATCTCCAGGTTTCTCCGTGGCACGTGTAAGAAGACGGATGGGACCTGCCCGTTTTCCCACAAGGTGTCCAAGGACAAGGTCTGTGTGACTTCCCAAATGGAATGTGGCTCTGTGTGCAAAGGGGTGCTTGCAGGAAGGTTCTTCCTCACTGAGTGCTTCCAGCTGAGTTTGGAGTTTCCTTGCTGAACTGTTCAGGCTCCTGAATTGTAAGAGAACCATGGAATGGTTCGGGATGGATGGGACCTTCAGGATCATCTCATTCCAACCCCTTTTCCATGGGCAGGGACACCTTCCACTATCCCAGGTTGCTCCAAGCCCCATCCCACCTGGCCTTGAATTTTTCCAGGCATGGGGCGTCCACAACTTCTCTGGGCAACCTGTGCAGGGTCTCACCACCCTGTGGTTGAGGTCTGGAAAACACCTGAACACCTAAGACCTCAGGTCTCAGAGGTCTAAAAAAGACCTCCAAGATCATCAAATCCATTTAGTTGTCTAATCCTTCCCTACTTCCATAAGATAATATTTCCCAGGAAATCCCTCTGTACTGGGGTCGGAGGATGTTTTAATAAACATAACTTGGAGGTATAAATTAATAAAAATCAATTCTGAGATGCCAAGAAGCAAAATCAGGTTGAAACCATGGCAAAACAACTCTGGAGTTCATTGTTTTCCACCTTCTTGATGTATTTGGAGCTCTGTGGTTTTATTGCACAAGGTGGAAAAGTAATCCAGGGTTTTTATTTTGGGTTTATCAGTGATGATTTAGCACCTCAGCCTGTGTTTAGTGGCTGGGATCTCCACTTGGATGTAGCTTTGGAGACTCCAGCACGGAAGCTGAGGTGCCTGAGGCACATTCCTTGTCCGTGGGGAGCTCATAAGTTTTCTGGGAAGTCACTCCGAATGAGACACGGAGCACCAGATGTTTTTCACATGGATTTCTCTTCAGAGTCACTTAATCACAAGTACATAAAACAGGGACAGGGACAGCTGCATTCCCTGGCTCGTGGCGTGTCAGAGCAGGAATGGGGATGAGGATTGATAGATGGAAAAAAAGTTGGTTTTTTTTTTTTTTTTCATCCTGTAACAGCATCAGATTTCAAAAATAAAGAAGCCAAGAATGAAGGAAGCTTTGCAGTGGGATTGGCTGTTGGTTTATCCAAAACTATTGTAATTAGAGAGGCCTACTACTTTTTGTCATCTAAGTAAACAATGTGCAACCCTCTGCCTGCACCTCTGAGGTGAAGGATTGAAATTCATCCACAGAGCCATAAACTCCAAATTAAATGGAATTTCAGAAGGTGGTGAGGTCTTTTTTGGGTCCCAGGGCAGAAAACCTAGATGAAACTTGGGAACTGGACGTGCCCAAGGAGCTGTTGCATTTGGTGGTTTATCCACCGAAGAATGTGATGGTTGGATGTGGATGAATTTGTGATCTCTCTAGGAACATTCCTCGGTATGTTTAAATTCCTGGTGGAGATGTGGCCTCAGTTTCCCTTCCAGGAAGAGGTAGTCCCTCAGGGAGGACCTCCAGATTTGGCTTCTGGGCCCTGTTTTGGGTGAATAAATGGAGAATGATGGCAAACTCAACCTTTAGCAGCACTTCATGAGTTTGGGAAGATTAACAGTGATATTGTGGTAATAAAACTGAATTAAAAAGGAGTGACCATGTCAAGAAGCTGTTTGCCAATAGCATTTTTTGGACAGAATCCCTGGGATGGGATCCCATGGGATGCAGCGACCTCAGCCCATCTCACCTTTATCCTTAGCTAATGAAGCATCACCTAAACTCAAGATGAATCATTAATTAGTAAACCAAAATCAAAGCAGGCAGTGCCAGTTCTGAAAAGCTTTCGGAGCACGTTTTTCCTGCCATGCTCTGTTGGGAAGGGGAATTATTTTTCACAGGATTATCCAACCTGAGGGTGGTTCAAAGGTCTCCCTGTCTGCCACCTTGTCATCAGCAAGGGCTGCAAGAGAAACAACCTCCTTCATGGAGTTCAAACTTGTTCCAGGGTGATTTATTGCCATGGGAATGCTGCTTCCTAAAGCGGGAAGCAACTTCACTTTCCAAGTCCTGGAGCTCCCCATTAAGCCGGGTGATTCTTGGCAAAGGTGGCTTTTCCCTCATTTATCAGGGCTGGGAAAAGCAGGTGGAGGCACTCAGCAGAGGAAGGAAGCAGTTTTCCTCCTGCTCGTGGAATTTTTGGAGTAAATCCCACCTTTTCCTCAGGTGAGGGATTCTGCATGGTTGGTTTTTAGCTGTTTGAGTTGAGGTTTTAATGTGATCCATGTGTTTTTTTCCATGTGGGATGTGTTGGTTTGGGGATTCCTGATTTCATTGGTCCCGTGGATTTCACTGTGTGGTTATTGGAGAGGGACACCCCAAAACCTCCTCATCAGAGGAAGTTCAGGTTGTTGTGTATCTCACCTTGGTGGGATTTTACTGGGGTGGGATATCCAGTCCAGGAGGTGAAGGATCAAAGGCTGGCAGGGCTTGGCTCTTGGTTTCAGGACAAAATTGTTTCTCAGCCTTCGTGCACTCCCATGCCTCGGTTTCCCCATTGAAAAATGGGAGTAATCACTATTTTCTGTGGGAAAAATCACTGTTTTCTATGGAAAACTGCATGGATTCAGCTGTTATAGCAGCAGGGAACTTTTCCCCATCCTAGAGCAGCAAGCTCCTTACTCCAAGCAGCGAATGGTCCCCAGGATGGAGGATGGCTCCAGATTGCTGCTGAGCTTTGCAGATCCAAACTCCAGTGGTTTCCATCACCCTCTGGTGATGGAAGAAAGAGCCTGGGGAAGAGGGAAAGTTCTTGTTCTGCCATGGGCAGGAACACTTTTCACTATCTCAGGTTGCTCCAAGCCCTCTCCAGGCTGGCCTTGGGCACTTCAGGGATGAAGCAGCCACAGCTTCTCTGGGCATCCTGTGCCAGGGCCTCACAGTTTAAAGAATTTTGCTCCACAGGGGACTCAGGCAGAGCCTTTGGTGAGAAGTGACAGACAGGGAATTTTTCCACAGTGGATCAGAGCCACTGACACATCCCAGCAATGGGGAGAAACCAGGAAATCTGAAGGAAGCGAAGGTTGCGAGAGGCTGGGACTCGAGAAGCCGCCCGCTGCTGTTCCAACAGCTTTTCCCCTTGAGGAACTCGGAAAGAATCAGCATTTTTCTCCCTAATAGAGCTTCAAAACTCAGTTGTGAGCAATTTGGAGGCTCACGTGGAGTTTCGGGTTCATTTAGCTGCTGCCTCCAGAGCTTGTAGAGAGTCAAAGCTGTCGAAGGCGGCCGCAGCGCCCCAGTGCCTTGAATTAATGTTATTGTTATTTGTGTGGACGTGCTGGGGTGCAAACAAGGTTAATTGAAATGAGAGCGCTGCTTCCTCTTGATAATGGCTCGGGCTTGACAGCGAGGAGGAGTTTATTTTTGTCGGAGAGCTGCCTTTATTATCCCTTTTTATTAGAGCTAATTTGGGCTCTATATCAAAAACTACATTAAGGGAATCGTTTACGGTCACACCACCAGCACTGCCAAAGATCGCCCCAGAGCCCTGTCCTTTATGTTAATGTCTGCAGTTAAAAGACAATTAAAAATAAACTCTCCTCTTTTAAAGCACCCTTTGTTTTCTTTCCTCTCGGCCTCCAGCGAGGCAATTTAGTTCAACCCTTAATGTGTCCTTCAGGGATAAGGGATTTTTCCGGATAGCCCCGGCCCGTGGTTATTGCAGGATTGTAAATATTACTTGGGGATGCTTGAACTGGTGGGACCAGGATGCTGCTGGTGAATGGGGGGATCAATACCACGTCAAGCAGTGAGGAAATTTGGGATGTAGTAGCAGGAGGAACCAGACCTTAGGGAAGCACACATTCCAGGCGGCAGCTGCCTGGTCGGGGCGGGAAGTGGGAAGCTGCCTGTGGTTGCCGGTGAGTTAAGGATGCTGAAATATGGCAGCAGGCTGGTAATTTGTTTTTAATGATAACAGCTGGCAGAAGGTGAAGTTTGTGCTTTGAGGACGACAAGGAGAATCCTTGCTCCGTCAGTTTTCCCCGTCGGCTGTCGCGCTGCGGAAACTCGGGAGAGCGGGAGCGCGGGATCAGGGATCTGCTCTGTGTATCCCACTTCTCTCCTTCTCCCATGCCCACTCCAACGGGCTCTCCTCATTTCACTCCTTCCTGGACCATCCCTGCCTGCCCCAGTGTGCATCACAGTCCTGGGGAATTCCAGGATAATGCCTTGGAATGATGCAGCCCCCCCAAAATCCTTGCAGAAATGCTTTTTTCCCCCTTTCTAGGAACCATCTTTAGGAGCCTTTATCAAACCCCCTTCCAGCCAACTCCATTTCCACAGAAGAGCTAAATGGGAAGCACCCCCAGGATGCTGTTTTGGTCTTTATGATGGCCAAAATTTCCTCTGGGTTGTTGGGATTCCCTCTAAGAATTCCCTGTGGGATGTTGCAGCTGGGCTGGCTGTGTTCCCTGCGCTGCTGTTCCCATCTCCATCACTGCATCATTCCTTGTGAAAGGTGTTCCCAGAATTTATGACATTTCCCCATCCCTTCCCTACACTGTCCAGAGGGAATTTTCTTCCTGGTGGCAGTTCCCAGCTTTTCACCCTCTCTCCAGCATCCTGAAGGATGCTGAGGGAGGCGCCTTCGCTCCCTGCGTATCCAGACACCGGGAACACGTCATACCAGGGAGCTGCCTTGCAGGAGACCAGTGGAAGAGCTAAAAACACCTCTGGGATCGGTGGTTGGCAAAAGATTTCTATTTATTTTACACCTGTCACGCTTTTATTTCAGGTCTGGGGGTTGCAGTGATTCTGAGTCACGGGTTTAGGGAATTGCTGACGGATTTCTCCTCCTCTTGCAGATGCCGGTGTGTTCCTACTACTTGAAGGGGATCTGCAGCAACAGCAATTGCCCCTACAGCCATGTCTACGTGTCCAGGAAGGCAGAAGTCTGCCAGGATTTCCTCAAAGGATATTGTCCCATGGGAGAAAAGGTAAAGAGGGATTTATCCCAGCTGTTGTGGGTCAAAGCCATGAGCAGTGTCCTGCACCAGCTACGGCACCACAGGGAAGAGCTGGAAGCTGCTCAGCACCTGGATGTGATGAAGAACAGTCCTGTGCTTTTGCAAAGGGTTTTGGCAAAGTGGTTGGGTTGGGAGAAAAGGGAAAGAAATCAAAGGTTTCAGCTCATCAACATGCTGGTGTTTCCCTGGTAAGAGCCTCCATGGGGTGCTTGTGTTATCAGTGTCTGAGCTGGAAGCACCTCCCCTGAAAACCCCTCACTGAAACAGAGGAAAAATGTAGGGAAATATTTAGGATTCCCTGTTTTACCTAGAAAATCCATAGGCATTAATTCTTATTTTCCACACTGACTCTGTGATGGGTTAAAACTTGAGCCTTAAATCCTGTGGCTTAGTTTTAGGAGCAAGACCAGGCCTGCTCAGCATCCAGCTGTGCCTGGGGGATTCATGGAGCCACCTCCAGCTCCTGGGGATGGTTTGGATCTGTTCAGTGAAGTCCTGCATGGACTTCATGTGCACTGTGGGGAGAGTTGCAACCACATCTATGAGCTTTTGGTGCTCGATGTATTGTGGAAATTCTGGGAGCAGCTTTCCTGGAGCAGGGCTTGGAGCCAGCTGCCATTTGCTGTTCCAAAGGAATTTGGAACACACAGGATCTCACCTTTCTGTGTTGTGGCTAAGGGAGAGGGTTGGCCATGCTGGTGTTCCCTTGGGAATCCAAGTGTCTGTCCTGACTCCTCTTTGCCATTTTCCAAATGGGTTACGGGTTATGGTATGGGATTTCTGCTCATCCTTGGACAGTTGTGACCAGCAGGAAAAGAGGGAATTCAGCCCCTCTGCCCCAGTCAGGTGAGACCCCACCTGCAGAGCTGCCTCCAGCTCGGGATCCAACAGAAGAAGGAAGATGGAGAGGTGCTGGAGTGAGTCCAGAGGAGGCCATGGAGATGCTCCAAGGGCTGGAGCCCCTCTGTTCTGCAGACAGGCTGGGAGAGCTGGGAATGTCCAGCCTGGAAAAGGAAAGACTCTGAGGAGACCTTAGAACCATTTCTAAGGGGCTAAAGGGGCACCAGGAGAGCTGGAGAGGGACTTTGGACAAGTACCTCATGTGCCAGGACAAGGGGGAATGGCTTCCCACTGCCAGAGGGCAGGGATAGATGGGATATTGGGAAGAAACTATTCCCTGTGAAGATGGTGAGGCCCTGGCACAGGCTGTCCAGAGGAGTTGTGTGTGCCCCAGAGGGCTCTTCTCCTCCTTTTCTCCATCCTGGTAGAGCTCATTTGCAGAGGTACAGCCCATCAGGAGAAGCTGTAGGTGCTCAGATCCCACCAGCATGGCCACCAGCCTGTCCCAGAATCCAAACACAACACTGGATGGAATCCTAGCATCATTTAGGTTGGAAAAGACCTCTAAGATCATTGAGCCCAGCTTTGAACACAGCACTGCCGAGTCTCACTAAACCCCATCTGGTGTTTTCGCTATCCTTTCCCAAGGAGAAACCACCAAAGAGCAAAAACCAGGGAAAAAAGCCAAAAGTGAGAGTTCTAAGGAAAGCAGGACATCAGCAGCAGTGGAGGGAAGCTCTAATAAATTAGTCTGGGCCTAATTACTTTTTGTGGCAGCGCGTGGAGGGGGACTTGATGCAGGATAAACATTCCCTCAGAAGGAAAACACAGGCATCCTGCCACCTCCCTCCAGCGCAGCTCCAACCACGCAGGCAGGGTCCCGACAATTATTTTTAAAATATTCCAATTTAAATGAAAATATAAAAGAGATATTTAGAATATTTATTCTATTAGGAAAAGTGCTTACGGCGTCACTTTTGGAATGTCGGGAAAGCATTCTCCTCCAGATGATGGATAGCAGCCTGTAATTATATATGGGGAGAAATTGCTGAGCGGGCCATATTTAACTGGGGAGGAGAAATTCCAGCTTGGGCCATTAAGGGTTAATTTTATTCTCTAAATAATATAAAAAGTGCTGAGTCCGTGCCTTTGCTCCAAGTAGAAAGTCCTCAAATGGACCCCGGAGAGTTTATAATATTCTACTGAATCAAGGAAAAATGTTAACCTTGCTTCATAAAACGATGGCTTGTTAAAGATGCGCAGTCCCTTTTCTTGTGAATTATTTAGGATGGGAGTAAATCTTCCCTCGTTCTGCCTTTCCCTTGTCCGGGCAATGTTGGTTTGAAGCACAAAGAGCACGGAATGCGAAGGTGTGCGACTCCAGTGGAGCATCCTGGGTGGATAAACTCCGATGAGGATGGTCCATAATTAGGAATTTAGGTTGTTTTATGCTGATTTTTGGCACGCTGGGCTCTTCTTTCAGTTGTGTTTTCCTCTTTGTGCCCTCCCAGAGAAACACAATTCCTGATTTTTAGCAGACCTCCATCAAAAATGTCCATTATTATCCATAATTTATGATGTGTCATTGGCAGCGTTGTCTTTTAAGGACTTCCTAGGATGTGTTGCAGGATTCTCAGGATAAGTTGATCCACCTTTGACCCATTCCATGGACTGTAATTCCAGCTGCTCTTCGTACAAATGACGCCAGGACTGACCCACTCTGGCTTCACGAGGAATTTAGAATTGAGAAAGCTTTGATTTTGCATTCCCAAGTCCTTTTTTCAGGAATGTGGACTGTAGAGGGTCTAAATCCGTCCTTGGGGTCCTGTACAAGACCATGATCACATCCTTCTTAAAGGGAATGTTACCCCCAATATTAATTAATTGGTCAAAAGTTGGACCTGATGATTTTGGAGAGCTTTTCCAACCTAAATAATTCCAGGATTCTGTTTCCAGAAGGGAGCTGGTGGCAGAGCTAGGTCCTTGGTTTCCAGCATTTCTACAGGTTCCTTGGTCATGGGTTGGGAAGTTCCTTCACCATTTGTGCTTCCTAAAGGGATCATCACTAAACACAAATGTCATACGTGTCCCTTAAAGCCATGGAGTAATTCCCACCTCAGAGATCTCTGTCCCAGTTTTCCTGGAGCTCCCTGCCCTTCCCTGGCACCCTAACCTGGTGATGCTGGGAGGTCCCTCTGGGCTTGGCCACCTGCACTGGAGGAAGCCCCAAGAGGGAAGTGGGAAGAGAGGGAGAAACGGGGCCCCTTGCAGGTTCTTCCCAGGGTTTTTCGGAGATGTTTTCATGAGTTCCTCTGTGGTTCCACATCCCTCCTCCCATAATGGGGCCTTGTGCAGGGGCTTGGAGGAGGAATTCTCTAGGAGAGGATGGGATGAGGCTGCTGGTCGGTGTGAGGGATGAGCCAGCACCAGTGAGTGAAGTGTCTGTGGTGACGTGACCCCAGGGCAAGGGACAAGCAAGAGGAGAAATTGGATGGAGACATTGTGGATGGCCCATCCCTGGAAGTGTCCAAGGCCAGGTTGGATGGTCTTGGAGCAACCAGGGGTAGTGGAAAGTGTCCCTACCTATGCCAGAGGGTTGGAACAGGATGGGCTTTAAGGACCTTCCCAACCCAAACCAGATTTGATGGCAAACCATGGGCTGGGATCTCTGTGTCGCCAAGAGCCCGGAGCTGGGAGCTCATCCATAGATGATCCCAAGGAGCACCTTGGGATTTGCTTTCCAGGCATAAAAGATGAAGGAGGAAAGATTTAGATGGGATATTGGGAAGAATTCCTTCCTGTGACCGTGGTGAGGCCCTGGCACAGGTTGTCCAGAGAAGTTGTGGCTGTCCCATCCCTGGAAGTGTCCAAGGCCAGGTTGGACAGATCTTGGAGCAACCTGGAATACTGGAATACCTCTGCCCACAGCAGAGGTTTGGAATGAGGTCATTAAGGTCCCTTCCAACTCAAACCACTCAATGATTCCATTGCTGCATCTGGAAAATTGTTTTGTATTAAACAATCTTCCCCCTTCCGTGCCCATTAGCGCCAGAGCTGCATTAAATCCCTCTCTCCGGATTGTTTCCATCGGCTGCCTTGGAGCCTGTGGGTAAATTGTTCCCTCATGGGAGCTGTTAAACAGTGAGACACACTGAGATTAAACAACAAAGCTTCCCTGGAAAGGCACGGGGAGATGTACTGGAATAAATCATGGATAAGAGGAGAATCTGTTGCCATCCCTCTGGAATCCCAACTGGCACAACCAGCCTTGTAATGGTGAGGCTTGACAGGGGGACCTGCCATGGCAGGAGGCTTGAGCTGTGCTGGGACCACTCATCCCAGCTTATCTTATTCCTAAAATCCATCTTTTTACTGGACCAACAGCTTTCACCAAAGCTCTAATGTCTGCCTTATCTGTGTAAAAAATATGGGACAGGGGCAGCACTGCCTGAGGAAGTGCTGCTTCCTTGGGAAGAATAATTTTCCTCCCCCAGGTGGAGCTTGGTGTTTTTTTGCAGTGGCAGCTGCTTGATTTTGCTGTAGAAAAATCCAAATGTGGGGATTTTTTCTCAGCTGAAACCTCGTTCTTGTGTGGTTTTTTGTGTGTTTGGTTGGTTATTTTTTTCCTTTTCTGGTGGAAGCTCAACAGTTTCCCACCAGAAACGTAATGTTTTTATGTGTCTGATACAATTTAACAATTTAACACATTTCTTTAGAAAAAGCCACATGAACTGTGTTACAACAGTAAATATTAAATGTCTGTAGGGTTTTCTCTTAACTAGCCAGTGATGGAGAGCAGCAGCCTGGGATCCTTGTTTTCCTTCATCTTTTATCATGGAAAGGTGAAGTTCAACACTGTTCATGCTTTCTGATCTCAGCTGGCTTTCCTGGTTCAACCAGCATTTTCCTTTCCTCGCAGCCATCAGATCTTGGTGTTTCTGGGTCTTTTTCCCCCCTCTGTTGATCCCAGGTTGACTCCCAACCAACTTTGCTTTTCCTTGAGGACCTCTTGAAGAAAAGGTTGTCCAGCCCTGGCAGAGGCTGACCTGGCAAGTTGTGGGATACTCATTCCTGGAGGGATTTAACAGCCCTGTGGAAGTGGCACTTGTGGACATGACTTAGTGGTGGCCTTGGCAGTGCTGGAGGAATGGGATTTTTCAACCTAAACAATTCCCTGATTCTGTAATAATTTGGAAATAGCTGATGGAGAGCTCTGCCTTTGATAGCTCTTTTATAGTCCACTGCAGCTGTATGAAAATCAACTAGAAAAGCAACTTAATTTTGTTTATCCTTAATTTTGGCTCTGGCTGACAGATGTTTTCTGGGAGCTTGATTTGGGATTTTTTTTTCCCCATAATGTGTAGCAGAAATCTTCAGTCACCAAACTGATGAGCAAGTGGAATTTTTATTTAAAATTAAATATGTGTGGGATTGGTAATGAGGCTGTTTTTAAGGTCATCAGTAGTGTCCAGGATGGATCTGAGCTGGCTGAAATCTCTCCAGGTCCATCCCATTGGTTTGCTGGGGATGTTGAGTCCTTGTCCACATCCTCTGGGCAACAAATGCTGCTGATAATAAATGATAAATCCAGTTGTGGCAATGGGATCTTCCCATTGGAAGCAGTTTGTAGCCTTCAGAAGAGGTTTAAAAGTGATCAGGATTCTTCCATGGCCAATCCTATCCTTGTATCTCTGTGGAAATCTTGTGGGTTTCCAGTTGTATCTCATAGTTTGTAATGGGATAATGAGGGTTCTTATTGCTTCTTTAATTTAACTGTAGCATCTCCAATGGAATTCTGATCCTTACGTTTAAGATGGGGCTTATCAGGATGCACTGGAACTGCTTAATAGCCTGGGATTGTTGATAACAGCACCAAGATAAATCCCAGGCTGAGATTTCCTCTTTCTTACACTTTAATATCTTTGTAGAAGGAGGTGGGGCACAAAATGTGAGAATTGGGAAGTTTGGGAGAAGAGCAGCCACAGAATCGCAGCTCTAAAGTGGGAGTGTAGTGACGAGGCAGAGACTTCCTGGTTTCAACCTGAACTTCTGTAGAGATGAACACAAAACCCAGCAGACTGGTGTTTTGCTTCTTGTCTGGAATCTCCCTTTAATCTGATCTGTTCTCTGTCAGGAAATCCCCACATCCCATGAGCAGCGGGTGATTCCCAGGATCACAGAATGGCTCCGGTTGGAAGGGACCACAATGGGGCATCTGATCCAAGCTCCCTGTTCCAGCAGGGACGTCCCAGAGCACATGGATTGTGTCCAGAGGGTTCTGGAATATCTCCAGTGAGGGCGACTCCCACGCTCTCTTGTCTCTGTTCAGGGCTTGGTCACTGCACAGGGAGGATGTTCTGGCTCATGTCCAGGTGGAATTTCCTGGGATCAGTTCCTGCCTGTTCCTCTTGTGCCATTTCTGGGTCCCCCAGAGCAGAGCCTGGGCCCTGCTCAGAGCCCTCCCTGCAGACAGGGACACACAGGGATGAGGTCCCCTCTCAGCTGTGTCTCCTCTCGAGGCTGAACAGCCCCAGCTCCCTCAACCTTTCCTTATCAGAGGTGCTTCAGTCCCTTCATCATCCTCATTGTCCTCCTCTGGACCTGCTCCAGGAGCTCCATGTCTCCAGCACTGGACAGAACACTCCAGATGTGCCCCATCTGTGCTGAGGAGAGGGGCAGCATCACCTCCCTCAACTTTCCTAAGGCACCTTCCTTAATTTGCTCTTCCTAATGATTTCATTGGTGATTCCCTGAGCCACCTGGAACCAGGCATGTGGTGGAGCCCCATGATCCCTGATGGAAATGACACTGTTGGGAATGTCCAGTGGGTTTCTGCCTCATTCCATACCCAACGGTGATGACTTGGGGTTGGGAATTACCATGTGAAAGTGGCTCTGTCATGGCTTTCAAGTGGGATGGATAGGATCGTGGAGGTCCCTCATGGAAATGGGGTTCCTCAAAGCAGTGCAGGGGATGGTTGAATTCCATAGGCATTGCCACTAAAGGATGAATGCCGGGTTCAGAATTCGCCTTCTGGATGTGCAAAAAGTCACGGGCAATGACTCAATTTCCAGTGGAAACCAGTGAGAGGTGGTGGCCCTCAAGGGTCTGTACTGGGGCCAATGCTAATTAATGCCTTCATTAATGACATAATGGGATTGGGTGCCCCCTTGGCAAGTTTGCAGATGACACCAAGTGGGTGTTGCCGTTGTTCCACAGAATCCTGGGATTGCAGACTGGTTTGGGTTGGAAGAGGCCTTAAAGACCATCCAGTTCCAACCCCCTGCCATGATTAGGGATTCCCTCCCATCTCCTTTGCTGTCTCGTAAATATGATTTTCCCAATGATTTTCAAAACACCATCCTGATCTTGCTCCAGCTCCAGAGGTATTTCAGCTCAAATGTTGTTTTATTTCCTGAAAATACCAAGTGAGAGGGTTTATGGATTTGCAGTGGATCCTGGAGAGCTTTTAGATGCCAAATTCCTCTGATCATTTGGAGATGACCATCAGGAGTCATCCCCTCATTACCGGCATTTTGCTGGGCAAACTGTTTTGAGGGCAGAAACTTGTTTTGCAGCAAATTCCTTCAGATAACCACATTGGTTAAATTTCTCCATCATTATTCCAGGCTGGATGATGTTCGGATGTATTGTCCTCCAGGTTTTAATGACAGGGAGCTGAGATTTTTTTTTTTTTAAAGGCTGTTTCCATCTGCACCCAATTATAAAAAAGCAATCGGAAAAAAGCCATTTACTGGCTGTCACTTCGGAGTGGCATCAAAACAGCTCCAGCACCTCCAGCCATCACTTCCCAACAGCCACTTAGAAGGACATTAAAACAGCCTGACATCCATCCAGTCCATTAATCCCACTGCTTGGCCGTGGGGATACCTGGAATAGCTTCGGCAAAAGCTGCATGGATGCTCAAGAGGGCTTTAAAAAGTAGGAAACACTGGAGTTGAGGCACTTGAGTTTTGGGGATTTTAATGCTCCTCTCCCTGTGAAGGTCTGGTTGGTGGGATTTGTGTCCACCATGATGGATAGAGGGATGGACATAGATCCCAAGGAGATGGGAAGAGTGCTTCAGCACTTTGTCGTCTCTTCACTGAATCACTGAATATTCTGAGTTGGAAGGGACCCTCAGGGATGATCAAAGTCCAGCCCTTGTCACCTGCTGTCCCACAGCACTGGGAAAGGAGCAGGGCGTGAAATTAAGCCAGGAGACACTTGAGAAGTTCAACCTGGCCAAACTGCTACCCAGGAGCCAGGAATGTGAGGCTGGGTGGGATCTCTCCTCCCCACCCCATACGGTCAGTGGGTTGGTTGTTGGTTGGCCCAGTGACCCAGCTTCACCTTCCTCCCACCCTCCATCCCCTCCTGCCAAGCTTATTCATGGAAAATGTTCATTAACATCATTCCCAAGACTGAGCCAGGACTTTCCACCAGTTGCTGCCTCCTCCTTTGCCAGCTTCGTGCTAAAGAAGGCTGGGCCCTGCAAACCTCCTCATCCTTGTCTCACTCCTGGAGCGCGTTGGGCCCCGTTGGACCATTTAAGGCCTTGTGGATCCTTGACAGCACCTGGAATTTTACCCAAAGCTGCCCTGGCAGCCAAGGAGGAGTCCTGGACATAGGATCTGCCAGCTGGGCACCATCCCAACCCTGGGCGCTGTTGCTGGACAGGCTGTGGGGGAACCCCACAGCAGGGAGACTGGGATTGGGACATACCCATGGGGATGTTGGCGAGGAGCCGGAGTGGGGTGAGATTCCTCCCTGTGGCTTTTTTAGGGATTCTCTGGGGTTTTCTCATCTCTTTGGTGGAAGGGACCAGAGTTTTTTTCCCTTTTTATGGCCCAACCTGTGGTCTGGCGGGGGTCCCGGGGGGGTATAATTAGCCACCCCGACAGGTGGCAGGGATCAGATGGCCCCCAGCACCACCCCACAGCCCCGCTCGACTTCACCCCAGCTGACGCGTGGCCGGCAGCAAAATTCCCTATGGAAGCCCAGCCCCAGCACGCTGGATCTGGCAGGAGCAGGAGAGCTACTGTAAATAAACAGAAGGGGCTTTTCCAGCCTCCGGAGGCAATTCCAGCCTCACCATCCCAGCTGTGGGACAACGAGGATGGACACGGCCTTGCGGAAGAAGGGCTGGAGCGCTGGGAACGGTGTGGAAAAGCCATTAGAAACCCGAGCTGGGGACGCGGCCCCAGGATTAGTCGCACACAGTTTGTTTTCTTTATTAAGTATCTTTTTACCATGGAGCCAATAAACATGGGCTGCTCCGAGGATTCACTTTGGAGGTCAGGGCTGGGTGGAGCACGGGGGAGGTGGCACATCCCGATCCCGGTGCCCAGTCGGGATCATGGCACTGTCCCACCCCGTAATCGGTGCCCTGCTGGGAAGGAACAGCCACGTTTCTTGGCCTTTTCCCAAAATAGCATAATTCCTCGATGTAGCAGTGATGCATCCGTGTGGCTTTTTGAGGTCAGGGCTGTTTTTGTCCTGCTCTACTCTTTTCCAAGTCGATTTTCTGCTGGAAACCCCTTTACAGAAGAGGATTTCACATCCTTGTCAGGGATCGTCCAGGGCAGAGACAGAATTTGTACTTGATGATCCCTGGGAGTTCCTTTCAACTCAGGATGTTCTGTGATTCCAGGAACTGGGGATGGTAAGACCAGGACCTGGCACCAAGGCCCATCCCCACAATCTTGTGCTCCACTGGGATGGTCCCTTCCAGGTGGGCTTGGAAGGTCTGCCCATGCATTCATCCCAGTCTTCAATCCCTGATGGTCTGTTCCTTGATTTTTTTTCTCTTCCCTAATTTTGTCCCATTTATTTTAAAAGAATTTATCAGGTTGAGGGATTTACTTTTCTGCTTGCTAATATTTTGGGACAAATTCCTGTGTTTGAATTCCTGTCTGGTCACTGCCTTTTCCAAGTGTTTCTCTTTGGTCTAGGATGTATCCTGTCTGCAGGTAAAGTGAGAAAATTAAGAAAATATCTTGTGGAGCCAGGCTGGGAGAGATGGGAATGTCCAGCTAGAGGCAAGAATGTTCCAGGGAGACCTTAGAGGCTCTCCCAGTGTCTAAAGGTGCTCCAAGAGAGCTGGAGAGGGACTTCGGACAAAGGATAGAGTACCAAGAAAAGGGAGAATGGTTTCCCACTGCCAGAGGGCATGGTTAGATGGGAAATTGGGAAGAAATTCTTCCCTGTAAGGGTGATGAGGCCCTGGCACAGGTTTCCCAGAGAAACTGTGGCTACTCCATCCCTGCAAGTGTCAAAGGCCATGTTGGGTGGGGCATGGAGCAGCCTGGAATAGTGGAAGGTGTCCCTGCCCATGGCAGGGGGTTGGAATGAGATGATTTCTAAGTCCCTTCCAGCCCAAAGCATTCCATGATTCCATGTGCCTGTAAAACACAGGATTTGGGAGTAATGGCAAAGCCAGGCACTGTTCAGACCTGACTCTACTTCCAGGTTGCCCGTTGGTTGTAGAGTTACCTCCCATTCCAGCTCCTTGAAATAAGAGGTGCAAAATCATAGGAATGGGAGTTTTAAATGTTTTTTTTTAATGGAAAAGCAGCACTGTCACTGAGCTGTCCCCCCATCAAGCCCATATCCATGTGTCCATGTGGATCCCAGCCCTCCTGCTGCTCAGCACCATCCCCAACCTCCAGCACACGAGCTCCTTGCTCCGCTGCCGACTCCAGCGCTCAGCCCTGGGCGACAGAGCTGCTGAATCCTTCTGCTTCCCAAGGAGAGAGCTCGGCAGGGATCCCGCTTAATCCCAAAGGTCAGCACAGGGAGCTGCTCCCGTGTCTCCAAAGTAAAGTTGCATTAAAAGGGCAGGAAGTGACCTCTGTGTTGTTGGCCAGATGGATTTTTGTAAACAGGCCAGAATGGTGGTGCTGAAACCCTCCCGTTGTTTCTTTCCCCATGGATTTATCTCATTTCCCCCAAAATTTGAGCATGAAGGAATGGGATGCAGGAGCATCCGAGTGTGGAAGGACCCATATTTCTCCTGGAGAAGGTCAACAAGGGAATGGATGTTGGAGTTGGGAATTTTGGGTTGTGCCATGTGTGTTGGGTTGTCTCTCCATGGATATCACAATGTGATGTAAAAGCCAAACTGGTTGGGATGGAGCATCCTGGGTGGGAGTGGGTCCACATGGGACTAAGAGGGATCCAGCACTTGCTCCCTTCATCCCTTGGGATATGCTGGGCTGAGCTCTCTGGATTGCTGGGAGCAGAGATTAGAGAGAGGCTGTTTTTTTCCTTACTCCCACCTTTATTCCCAAGAACCCAAATAGAAATCCCAGCTGAAGGCATCTCCTCTTCCCTGCCTGCCTCTCTTCCTGCCTTTCCCACTGCCAAAAAGTGCCATTTCCCAGCAGAAAACCTTGTGGGGAAGCTCTGGGACACTGATGACACCTCATTCCCACCAGAACCACTGGTGGCTGCTGGGAGCTGCCAAAATCCGGAGCTGGGAGTGCAGGAGGATTTTTAGGGATGAACATCTCAATGCTGTTGCTTTAACAGCCCCATTCCATGGGCACACTGAGCTTCCTTGGATGGGAGAGCATCAACCAAGCCTTGGGAAGACCTCATTCCCACCAGAACCACTGGTGGCTGCTGGGAGCTGCCGAAATCGAGAGCTGAGAGTGCAGGAGCATTTTTAGGGATGAAAATCTCAGTGCTGTTGTTTTAACACAGCCACACTGATCTTCCCTGTATGGGAGAACATCAACCAAGTCTTGGGAAGAGCAGGTTAGCAGGTTGAGCTCCAGGCCTCATTCATCTTCCTCACAAGGCTGATCCAGGCAGCAATCCCAAAATAAGGATTTTGTTCCAGCTGTTCCCTGCTCTTTCCCAAGTCCCAAGCATGTCTGGGACAACAAAACCCTGTGTCGTCTCCAAAACCAGATTCTCCAGCCCAAAAAACCTCCTTAGGACTTCTGCAGGGGTAAATCACTGCTGTTAAAGCTTTGGTGGTTTTAATCCATAAAATCAAGCACTTGGAAAACCGTGGGCAGGTGTGGAATGTACCAGACTAGAATATTATTTTTAGTAGTATTTTTTCTTGGAATATTGTTTTGATGTGGAGAAGGAAATGCCAACACATCCCTCTGTCCCTTTAGCAAGGTGTTGGTGCCACCTGAAGGAGCTCAGTGTGGATTCTGTGGATTCCTGTGCTCTCAAGGGGTTTTCCCTGCATTTTCCAACTCTGCTTCCTCTTTCCCTGGCAGTGCAAGAAGAAGCACACGCTGGTTTGTCCCGACTTTGCCAAGAAAGGTGTCTGCCCCAAGGGTGCCCGGTGCAAACTCCTGCACCCCCATAAGAGACGTCACCCACAGCAGGTTGGAGGTGATGGAGACCACAACAACCCCCCTTCCAAGTGGAGACGGATCCAGGAGGCATCAGGCAGGTAGGAAAGAGTTCATTTTGCTTCATTTAACAGTTTTCTTCCCAACCTCCTCCAGATTTTTCCTCTTCCAGGTGTGTTCTGTCTGTATCCTGGTTTATTTTAAGATGTGTTGGTGTGTGTCACTGCGGTGTTTTCTGATGGAGACACCTCTGGGATGGGCAGTGTCCCTGTTTGAGGAAGAGCTGATAGAGAGGAAAGAGTGGATTCACCCTTAGGAATGTGCCATCCAGGGCTTTAGCACCTCCAGGTACCTTCGAGGCTTTTGTAGACTTTCCTCTTGAAGATGGAGGAGTTCTGATGGAGATTCCACTGCTGAAAGTGGATCCATGTTATCCATAGTTATGTGGGAAATGGGAAACATCCCTCTTCCTTATGTCTATGTTGGAGAGCAGATCTGAGCCGTCTCCATGGCATGGAGGGACTAGAGAATCAGAAATAGGAATGGCATGGAGAAAAGAGGCTTTGGAAAAGTTTGGTGCTGGGATGGGCCCTTGGTTAATCCTTGGAAGCTCTCCCTGATATTTTTGGGTGCTGGGATGGAGCCACAGGCTGATGATGGATGTGTCCATCCTCATCCTCACAGGGAGATGGATTTTACTGAGCTTGGCACATCCTCTGCCCTCAGTCTCAAGTCCTGCATGCAGGACAATGACATCCCAGTGGAATTAGAACTAAAGCCAAATGGAAATTTGGCTTTAAAAGCCAAAATCTCCAAGTCCTGCTCAGTGGGAGGAGGAAGGATCGATTTTGGTGCAAGGCTTCTCCATGGAGGGAGGTGGGAGTGAAGGTGGGATGGAAAGGGAGGGACATGGGAGCTTTGCCAGGCTGGTCCATGCTCCTGGAATCCTCCATGGTCTGGGTCTGGGCCTCATCCTGGCCCTGCCTTGTAAGGTAGCAGAGGGGGACGAGCAGCTCCGCGGGTTCTCCGAACTTATCCCGGGTGACAGAAGAGCCTTGGAATGACACCCAGCTCACGTTCCCGGTGTGAACGAGGTGTAAAATAGCTCCTTGCTCTTTTTAGGGAAGGAGGAATGAGTGCAGGCCTGCCTGGTTGGGAGGCTCCTGGCGTCCTCCGCTGGGAAGGGAGCACGCCCCAGCTTGGAAGCTGCTCCAGAGGGTTTTTTTTTTCCTTTATTGGCACCATCATGGGAGATGTCAAAGGAGCTGGAGTGTCAAGTTAGCTTGGAAGAGAGTGGCCGGGCTGGGAATGAGCCAAGCCCAGCAGGACACCTCCAAGCCATCCCAACTCCCCACGCCTTCCATGTTCCCTTCCCTCTGCTCGATCACAAGCAGGAGCCCAGCACCTGCACAAGAATCTGAGGAGCTGGGAACCTTGCAGGGAAGTGCAGGACAGGGAATCCAGCTGGGGAGGGAGAAACTCCAGCCTAACCTGTGCTGGCTCCAGGGAAATCAGGGATACAGCATGGCCTTGGAGGGAGACCTGGGAGCTCCAAGCCTCTTCCATTGCATATGATGCCCTGTCCAGCATTGCCAAATGGGATTGTTTTAGTTTTCCTGATTATTTTTCTCATTCCTGCAGGAATGATCCAGCTCATCTCCAAGATGATGGGGAAATTCCTGGACCCTCTAGTGCAGAGCAAGAGGTGAAGTTTTGGAAAGAGGAGGAGCCCAAGCCAAGCAGCTGCCTGCAAAAGCTGCCATCCTTCATCTCCCTCCGATCCCCGGAATCTCCTGGTTCCCTGGGCTGCAAAGAAGAGAGGGATGAGGATGAGCCAGAGGATGAACTAGGTAGGAATCACATCCTCCACTTGGAGCTGCTCTGGTTTTCCAAGAAAAAAAAGTTATTCTCTGCTGTTCTCCGTGGTTTTTGACGCGATCCATGTTCTTTGTGAGGCACCAAACCAGTTCAGACTGGGAGTCCAAACTGGGATGGCAGTGAGGATTCCCATCTGGGTACAAATCCTTGTGTCTGTTCCCGAAATTGTATGTCAGGACTTTGTCCCCTTATTTTATCAACTCCTTTCTTATCCTGTAAATTATCCAGTGATGAATCTGGTCTCATTTCCATGATGGAATCACATTACTACCCTGTAGAGAAGGTGTTTAGTGGGATGCAAGGATGTTCTGCCTCTGGAGGACCTCTGGACCATCCATCACACCTGTTTCCTAGCAGGAAATAGCTTGGAAGCTTCCCAATAAAAACATTCCAGTGGGAGGTGGGGTGGAGTGTTTGCAGGTTGGAAGTTTGAAGGAAGAGCTGTTAGTCTGGGATTATCTACTTTGGAAGTCAGTAAAATTTTTGGAAAATGCGGTTTAGGATGAGCAGAACTTTTAGGAATTCTGACACATGAGAGCAAGTGGCTTCTGTTTCTCCAGTGTTCTCCTTGGTTCCTCCTCTCCTCTTTCAGCTCTTCCATGGGAAAATCCCTAAAGGGATGGGATTTTGGGGTGCTCCAGGGATGTACCCCCAGGAGGAGAGGTGATGGAGATGGTGAGGCCGGGATTGTGCCGGGTTCTTCCCAGCTCTGAGTAGGAGGTTTTTGGCTGGATGATGCTCCACACTTCACTTTTCCTCTCCCATGTTTCTCCAGAGGGATGCACAGCCTCATCTCCAGAGCACCATCCAGGAATGGGCTCAGAAGTCACAATATTTTGTGGGAGTAACAATGAAATTCCCATTGCCAGCTGTGCTGGCACAAGATTTGGCTCAGTGTGAGCCTTTCCCTTCTTTGATCCCAGCTTTCCATGTGGCCGGAGCAGGATCCCGCTGGGATAAGGGATGAATTCTTTTGCAAAAGCCAGGCTGAAGCATTTACAGGATCATCCATAAGGATCAGTGAGGCTGTGCCTGGCTCAGCCACTTCAAGTCAGGGAGGACTGAGATGCCTTAACGCTGTCGGAAAGAGAATTCCCAGGATTAGCAACATATTCCCGAAGTCACAGATGAGCACGGGTGCTGTTGAACCACGGTGTGGTGGACACAGCGAGGGGACCATTCCAGCTGGGAATGCTCCTCTACACAACACAGAGTGAAACACTAAGCTTCCCTTTCCAGGGATTTCTTCTCCCCTTTTTCCTTTTCCTTGGCCCTGCTTCAACTCCCTTTTGACCTCGGGAATTGTTCCCAAAGCAGCAACTTGACCGGGATTTTTGTCTCCACTGTGAAGTTGGAACAATTAATTCATGGACAAGAGGACTGTTGGAATGCCTTGGAATACACTTGGCAGCTGGGAATAACTCAGGAGCAAGGGCATCCTTTTCCTCTTAATTCTAGTGTGTGTATCCAAGGGAGGATGATTTCAGGCGTTTTGGGTGGGAGGATGAGGAGGAGGAGCTGCTTCATTTGGGAATGTCGGCAGGAAGGCTGGGTGAAGCTGGCAGGTACGAGGTCAGGGCACTCATCCCTCTGTGCTCCTTTGCCCAGGGAGGCTCATGGCATTGGGAAAGCAGATGCTGGAGGATCCATAAGAAAGGAAAACCAGGCAGGAATTGCAGATGGCTGTGAAATCATCTGATGATTAAGCAATTTCCCTGCCAAAGCGATGGCATGCCGAGTCTGGACATGGGAATGTTGATCCATGGGTTTTCCCATCCTTGGGCTTCATCTTAACCCCAGCCAAGGGATTTCAGGGCACAGCAGCACCTGGGAGCCCCCAAATCCAATGGGATAAAAGGAGCCCTGGCCACCATCCCGAGAGGACATGGGATTGATGATTCTAAAGGACCAAATGCTTTGTGGTGTCCACATCACTTGGACTGGACTCTATGACCCTTGTGGATCCCTTCCAGTATTCCTGCATTCCTTCGGAATATTTGGTGATCCTGAGATTGAGTTTGGAGCTGAGCGGGTGGTCAGGATGAGTCCATGTGTAGCTCTAGGAAGTAGACAGAGTCTGTGGCGGGATTTGGGAGTGGGATCTGGGGAGCTGTGCCAGCGATAATGTTGGGTTTGTGCTTGTGAAGCCTGAAGTTGACACACAAATTATTGGGATGGTAAATAACGAGGAGGACAGGTTGTTATTAAGGAATGAGATTAATTCCTTGGTTAAACGGTTACAATTGGAGAAAATGCCCTTTCAATCCTGGGAAATGCAAAAGGAACGAGGAAAAGCAGGGGAGGGGCAGGGAGAGAGTTTGGAGATGACCTTTAAGGACCAGCGTGGGCAACAGCATGAGCTTGCAGGGTCTCAGTGGGGGTCTGGGTTCAGGATATAGGGAAAGGGGACTGGAAAGGAGGGATGTGTTCCGTGTGCATTGAGCAGAGCCACTGTCATGTTCCCAACCCTCCAGAGGACCCTGGAAATTGGAGTTGGAAGAGTGATTTGTTGACAAGGTGGTGATCAGATAAAGGTTGGACTCGGAGGTCTTTTCCAACCTAAAGGATTCCAGGATTCTGTAATTTGAGGGCACTGGTGCTTTCCAAGCATCCTCCAAAAAGCCAGTCCGTGCAGCACGGGGACAGCCAACTGCTCCCAGCCGAGCATCCCAAATGGGAAGAGTGGGTTTGGTGGCGTCCCATCCTTCGCCTTGTGTTATCCACCCAGGAGCATGGAGCCGGAGGGAGAACAGGCTTCCCTACCCTTCCGACTCCTGTTTTCCAGGTAATGGGCTTTTCCATATTTCACCTTCCAGTTAAATCGCCTGTGCTGGAGCCTAACTGGCCTCCCCGCGCTAATTGCACCAATGCAAACCATTCCAATCGAGTGCTAATTTAATTAGAAAGCACCCATTTTAGTTAATTTGTTCGAGAAGATCACTGCAAACTCCTGGAGAGAACAGATGTTCCCCTCTCCCCCGATGAACATTCCGGGCTTTGTAAATGGCTCCGCTCAGCCTTGTTTAGGAGAGAAAAGAGGATTTTATAGCCGCAAACGACCCTTTCTGTAAACATTTTACAGCTCTCTGCACGTTTGAGTGACGATAAACCCCGAGCAGCTCGGCGGGCTGCAAATTTGGGACCATACGGCCGTCATTTTATTGTCATATTTCACGGTCGTAACGTTAATGGAAGATGCTCGCTCCAGTCTTTTTTAACGGCTCCGCTGAGCACGCTCAACCGCCTCGGCTTCCGAGGAATTTGGGGAGGTGCGGCAGCGGCTTCTGGGTTTGTTTACGGCTTCTGCTTCTGGAGGGATAAGTTTGGGAATGTGGATTTCCGCCTCTTTTCTCACCGTGGTGGAGAGATGACCCCAACAGGGCACGGAACTGCCGCTGTCACCGCCCTCGTGGTGGTTGGTCGTGATTCAACCATTCCCAGCTCCAGTAATCTGAGAATCAGAGAATATCCCAGTTTAGAAGGGACTGTCAAGTCCAGCTCCTGGTCCTGCACAGGACAACCCCAGTTTAATTTAGGAGATGTCCAGTGCTGCCTCCCTGCATGTGGATATGGCCAGTCCCCTTTGGGTCCGATAGGATCTTCATTGCCTTCAGCATCTCCTTTGGTGCTTTTTCTGCCAGCAGATCTTTGCTCCAGAACTTTTTTGGTAGCCAGGTGAGACAACCAAGCCTTTGATCAGTCAGGTTGGTGGCAGAAGATGCCCTGGAGCTTTCCATGAAGCATCTGCATGGGGCTGGAGGGCTTAGACACAACAGGATTGTCCTGGGATAACAGGAGCTGGCATCACTGTCAGCTTTGACCCCAGCAGGACTTGGTGCAGTTTGTTCCTTTTGGGAGGAAGCAATGGGGATAAAATACAAGGAATTGATTTCTCTGTGTGGTCACAAACATCTCCAGGGTGGTGAGGCCTTGACAGAAGTTTTCCAGAGAAGTTGTGGAGGCCTCATCCCTGAAAATGTTCCAGGACAGTTTGGATGACGCTTGGAGCAACCCGGACAAGTGGAAGATGTCCCTGTCCATGGGAATTGTTCCTTAAGGATCCTTCCAACACAAACCATTTTAGGATTCCATGAAAAAAATGGGCAAAAAATCAATGTGGAAGAAAAATATTGCACTCCTGGCCAAGGAGTGAGACTTAGCAGGTCCTAAATTGGACACTTTGCAATGAGGAAATTAAATCACAGTGAAGTTTCTGACTTTAGGAGCTTCTCAGAGCCACCAGGACATGAGGAGATCCAACCCCAGCCTCCAGCAGCACCTGGGTCATCTGTGGCACCCCAAAGGTTGAAGGTATCCCAAACCCAAAGGTGTCTGGTGGATGTAGGGGATGGAGATGGAAGGATCACAGAATCATTAAGGTTGGAAAAGACCTCTAAGATTGTCAAGTCCAACCTGTGGCACATCCCCACCTTGTCACCAGACCAGAGCCCTGATTGTCACACCCAGTCATTCCCTGGACACCTCCAGGGACAGGGACTCCAAACCTCCCTGGACAGCCCCTTCCAATACCTGAAAACCCTTTCCATGAAGAAATTTGATGGATCCATGTTGTTCTGCTTGAGGAATGGGTGCATTTAGACTCAGTTTTTAGGGTCTCATCCACCTGTGGCAGAAGGTTTGGGTGGAAGAGCAGCAGGATGAGTTTCTAGTGCAGGTTGTCGCCACATGGATTTAGTGCAGGATGGAGCCAAGGAGATCCAATCCTCCCCATATGCTTTTTCCTTATGAAAAACTATTTGTGGAAAATGTTGGGATGTAGCCCTTGCTGCTGGGCTTTCTACCCCCTCTTTTGTTGTTGAGTTTTATGTAAAAAAAACCAAATCATAATAATAATAATAATATAAAAAAGGCATTTCCCAGATCAAGTTTCTCCAGAAGCACTTCAGCAACAAAAGGAAAAGACCTTTCCAAGGCAGATTCAGCCTCTGGAGTCCCCTAAGGTATCCCGGATATTTTTCTTTTGGGAATAAGTAGGGAAAGTGTGTTTGAAGGGAATTTCTCCTCATGGTGTTAAACATTGAGCATCCAGCAGGGGAATTCTGGGATGCATCTCGGTGCTCTGAACCTTCCTGGAGGAAGGTGCAGGACAGGATGAAACCCTTTGGTGGCTTCAGGAGAATGATGGACACAAACTTTCCATCAGGCTGGAGGTTGTTGAGGAAAGGAGACCAACAAAATTCCAGCTGTTCTCCTGCTGGATGGTAAAGTTTGGAATGTTGCAAGGGAGTTACCTTTCCCTGCATCTTGCTGATTTAGAGTTTGGGAATCTTCACCCCTGATGTGGGGCATCTCCAGCTGCCTTCCACCTCCCCACCTTGCGGAGAAAACAAAATTTTTAATCCCTCATGGGTCAGGAATGATGAGCAGGGAGAGGATTTGGGCCCCAGGCCCAGACCCACCTCCTTTCCCCCTTCATCCGAGAGGATTCCCCACCTTGAAATCCCTTTCAATCCCTCTCAGATCAGCATCTGGATGAAACAAATTTGGTTTTAACTTCCCCGCTGGATGCAGCTGGAGCCGCTCGGCTCCGGCTGGGGGAAAACCAGGTTTTATTGAAAAATCTAATGGTGCCACCTGAAGTGTGATTTACTGCACTGTCCACTCCTCAGACTTGATAATATATTTCTATTAGATTTCCTTCTTTCCCCTCTTTTTTCCTGGAGAAGAGTGGCAAGTTTCTCCGTCTGCCTGACACCTTCTTAGGCTTAGGCAAAATAAATGTTGATTTCCATCAGGAGGAAGAGCGCTGGAAGTCCTAATTCTCCGATGAGCCTGACAAGCTCAGCGAAAACCGCCTGGGTTTCGATGGAAAACTCGTGATCCGGCCTCGGTTCTTCTCCTTCGGAAGCTGTTCAATCTCTGGAATGAAAAAGGGGTTGCTTTCGCTAACTAGAAATTATATACCTGGTTCCTTGGAAGATGGATTGCGCCGCTCCCGGAATGCCGGGAAAGGCGGCGGGGGGAGAGAGTGAAGGAGCTGGAGATGCGACCCAAGATTGATCACGCCATTTGCAGGGTCTCCCAAGCACAAAACTGGAAAAATATCTTTTCCTTTGCCAGGGTTGGCTGGCGTGACACCCCCGTTTGGTCCAGGTTTTCCCTCCTGGGGGTTTTTTGGGATGTGGTGTTCACCCCTTGGCTGCACCATCCTTCCTCCGTCTCCTTCCATGCAAGGAGAGAAACGGAACCAGTTTAGCCCTCTCACGACCTATTTTGGGTTTATTTTCTCATTCCTGCCTTGATTTTTTCAAGGAATCTGTTGGAAATCAGGCATGGATGCTCTGGAATTATCTTGGCCCCGTGCGCTCTGTACCAAAGTCAGGAATTAATTATAGTCGATTTAAAAATCACCTTTTTTCTTGTTCTCCAAAAAAAATAATTCCATCTTTCTACTTCTGTAATCATGCCTGCTTTGAACTGCCTCACAGATATCAGCTAAGAAAGTTTTCCCTGGCTCATCCGAAGGGAATTGAGCCCTTCCCACCTTTCCTACTGAACTCACACCATGGGGCAGGAATGTGGAGTTGCTGATTTTGACCCCTTGAGGTGACAACCAGCAGCTCCGGACTCTCACTCCAGCAACAAGGCTGGGATTCGCAGACCCCAGGCTGGAAAAACCACCTGGCTGGATGCCAAAGGGAAAAACTGAGAGGGTGGGGACGCGAGGGTGTTTGGCTCTGGGTCACCATTCCCAAAAGCTGGATTCGGCTGCATTGCCAGTGAGGAATATCCAGATCCGCCGTGTCTGCTGTGCATCCCGCTGATGTATGGGAGTTATATTAAGGGTGGAAAGGTGCTAAATGAGCCCTCTTTATTTTCCATAAATTAACTCTGGAGCGATGAATCACTGCCAGCGCGGCTTCGACTCCCAGCAAGTTTGTTTATCCAAGTTGGAAAGTGAAGGAAAACTCTTGGAGACTCCCCGTTGTTGGGTCCTCACCCGTCCTGCTCCCCCTGCCCCAAAACTTTTCTCCTTTGGGCTCTCAAGGCTGCTCGAAGGTGTCCTTGGTCCCACCTCCAGGTTGGGTTCATCGTTTGGGAAGTGCCATGCAGAATTTTGCAGGAACAGGAGCAACAGAACATCTGGAGGGGTTTGGGCTGGATTCCCTCCATCTTCTCCACGACCTTCTCCACCTCCATTAATCCCAAGTGAAGGGGAACTTTTCCCACTAAACCTGTGGGTCCTTTTTTTCCTGGGAAACCTCCACTTTTTTCCATCCTCATTCCTCTTTGTGGCCAAGTGGCCACCACTTTCCTTCCCACCCATCACTCTGGTACGTGGAATCCCATAAACACCTCTCCAAACCCTTTGGAGAGGGGAAATAGGAGAACCTGCAGAAAGGCACTCCCAGCGTTGAAATGGAGAAGGATTTCACTCTGTCCACCTCGGTCCATGGAATGATGCTGGAGTTGTCCTACAAGGAGGTCACCTCCCAGAGGCACTTTGTGGTGTTTTGGCTCTACCTGAGCATCCAGAACCTCTTTGGAGGAAGCACCAGGCCCCAGCAAGCAGGAGACATCACTTGGAGCATCCTAAATGGATGCTGGGAATGCTTGGAGGGATGATTGCTGGTGCTCAGCTCTTTCCAGCTCCATCCCAGCACCAAAGCAGGTCCTGATGTTCACCACTGGGAAGGTTTGGATCCTTTTTAATTTTCTTTTTCACCCATAACTTGGGAAGTTTGCAGCAGATTTGCTGGTCCATGGTGGGAAGCAACCTCTGAGTGCCACTTGTAGGGAGCTGAGGATGCTCAGGGATTTGGGGAATGAGCCACCTCCATCCTTGACATGGCCAAGGGGGATGTGAAGCAAAAGAGGAAGTTAGGACACTCCTACACCTGCATTCCAATGGATTCCCAAGGTGACCCGAGCCAACCTCAGTGACTTTATCCTCTTTTCTTCCTTTCCTTCCCAGGCAACACCCAAAGGAGGAGAATGTTCCCAAGGACATCCCTGCAGGATTCCGAGAACTCCCTTGTGGGTGGCAGAGGTGAGTCCAGTGGGAGTTACCAGGGTGGAGAACCATCCACATTCCCAATTTCCCAGCACTTTAACCCCCTCCCATGAAAAGGCAAGGAGAAGTCTGGGAATATCCAGCTGTGTTCCCCTCACTTCCCACCTTCACCATTCCTTTCCCTCCCTCCAGGGAAACGGCTGCAGATCAAGCCCCGGCTGTGAATCCATCCCAATCCTGTGGCAGCCGACCAGCTCAGGAACTGGAGAGCCAGGGAACGACCTGGCACCTACCTCAGGTTGCCATGTCCAGACATGGCACCCCCCCCCTTCCCTCCTCTTGCTTTCCCGGGATGTCACTGGGACATGGAGTCGTGTGGCAGCGTGGGAATGCACCGCTCGTTCCTGCAGGGGAACAGCTTTGTTTGGAATCTTTGAATTGACCAATAAATGACCTTTTTCAGCTGGTTTGTTGAAGGCAAGTCCTGCCACCTCCTTGGATGCTTGTGGGGCTGGGAAGAGCTTCCCATCCCCATCCATCCCTCCGGTGCTGTCCCAGCCACAAGGTGATGGGGAGACCTGAGGTGGTTTAATGCCGTCAGGTGACATTCCCACATCCAGATTATTAGGGACAAGTCACTGTGCTGGGATGTAATGGGTGTAAAGCCCCCACAGCCCTGATCCCACCATTCCCAGAGCCCATCCTCCTCCATCCCCTTGCTTTTGGGAGGAGATTTCCTGGAGCTGAGAGCATCCCTCATGGAAATGTGTTGGGAGTGGGAGATCACAATCTGCATTTTGGGGTCTCCCATGGCCCAGTTGCACCCGACCCCCACCTCTCCCTATCCCAGCAGGGGTTTGGGCTCCACTGGGAATGCCAAGCCAACTCTCCAGGGTTTGGGGGTTTTTGGGGACTCTCCAAATCCAAGCAGGAACAGAGTGAAGGAACACTGGAACAATGGGGTTTTGCATCCATAGGTAAAATTTCCAAGGGAATTTTGGGGTGGCAGGTGCTGTTCCCCCACACAGGTGCGATTTATGGGATTTGCTCATCCACAGCCCCTCAGGCAAAATCCTGTGGGGGAAAAGGCATCAGAAGGATTTGGGAAGAACTGGGGCTCCCTGGGATGCAGGATCCAGGTGTGATCAGAGATGGAGTAGGGAATGCCAAAGGATGGTGGCTTCACCCCCCAAACAGGTCCCCACAGCAGGGTTCCCTTCACCACGTGACCCCCATGGAGGGGTTTTGTCACCATCCCAAATCCACAACATCCCCCAGGCACTGGAGGACCAGCAGATCCTCACCTTGGGATGTCACTTGTGCCCCCAGGGTGTGTCCAACGAGTTGATTTTTAATAAAAACGTCGTGGGTTTAGTTGATATGAAAATGTCTTTTGTTAACTCCTGTGTTATGATATGTAAATAAAAGTCTCCTCCCCTGGGATGGAGAAGCCTCCCCGTGGCTTTCCTCTTTTTTCAGCAGTGCATGAACATCCCATCAAATATCCATCCAAATCCAGAGTGGAGGAGTCACTCTGGTCCCTAAATCCTTGGGGTTTTTTTATTATTAAAACTTTTCACCCAGAAACAATGATTCTTCACGTGGTGGTATCCTAAAAAAAACCCCAACTAAATTCCCTAAAAACCACCCTGGAGGAGACGGTGCTGTTGTGAATCCTCAGGGATGCCCAGTGGTGGCCAGGAGCTTTGGTTTTCCCTGCATCCCTAACGAGGATAATCCTTGTGCTGCACTAATTAAACGAGGCAATGAGCAGCTCCTCTCCTCCGCCGCCCACCGGCACCGCTGCTCCCTTCCCGGGGAGGATTGGAATTTCCAGCCGGCTGTCGTTAAAGCTCTGCTTGGGGGTGATTAATTTCCAAGCCGGGATAAACGCGGCCCCTGGAGAGGTGTCACTGAGCTCCAGTGGGTTCCCCCTCTGTCTCCAACATCCTCAATTCCTCGGCAATGGGTTCCAATGGGATTTTTCCATCCTCGCTGTGAAGCTGGGGGTGCGCTCTTGCGGCTCGGGGACTCGCCAAGGACATTCCCTGGTGGGGTGCCACGACTGGGAGGTTGGCATAGGGTGGAGTTTCTGGAGGGCTCCATAAACATTTCCCGGAAAATCCTTCCTGCGGCGGGTGCTGCTGGCACCGCTCTTGGTCCCCTGCCGGGGAAGCAGGTGCCGGGTGAACGTCACCCGCAGGGATCAGTTTTCTGCCTGTCATCGGGGTGGCTGTTCCCTGCCCTCCTCCACCTTCTCCTCCTCAGCCTCATCCTCCTCCCAGCCTCTCCATGTGATGTCCCCCCTCCGCCCCAAAATTCCTGACCCTGCAGCAACGCTGGGTTGTGGGGCAGTATCACCAAGACAGTCCCACACTCTCTCCGTGGGGTGCATCGTGGTGGACACCACGCTCCCGTGGGGTGAGGTCACTGTCCCCAAGCCAACAACACCCCCAGTGGGAGCTGTGCGCCATCCAGGGAAACTGAGGCAGCCCCAGGTGGGCACCCGGCCCTGCTCCAAGGGGTGATGGGGCGCACGAGCTCTAAAAGTGAAAGGTGACGCCATCCTGCCACCATCCCCAGGGCCACCAACCTGGTTATGTCACTTGACCGCCTGTGAGTAAACTTAGCTGACAGGCCCGGCGTGGTGGGGAGGGTTGGGGACATGCCATGGGCATTTCCTAAAAATACCCCGGGGGTGTCGCTGGGGAGCCACGGCCCCATTGGAGCCCAG
Organism: Passer montanus; assembly: GCF_014805655.1. Classification (NCBI taxonomy): domain Eukaryota; kingdom Metazoa; phylum Chordata; class Aves; order Passeriformes; family Passeridae; genus Passer; species Passer montanus. The sequence continues at coordinate 222,669 of NW_024356506.1, forward strand.
CCCGCTCCTAATCCCTTGGTGGCTCCTATCCCAGCCTGGGTGGCAGCTGCTGGTGGGGGCCGGGTGCCCCCAGGGTGGAGCAGCTCTGGGCAGGAACGTGGTGCCAGGGGAAAGGAGGTGGCACCCCATCTTTTCCCAGTGCAGGATCCCGGTATCCCGCCACACAGGTGGGATGATGATGGATTTAGGGTGACACAATGAAGCAGAAAGGGTTGAAACAGCCTCACAAAAAAAGGGTTTTTTTGTTGTCTGCTTCTTTGCCCCCTCCCTCAAGTCATGCCCAAGTTTGGGGACTCCAAAGTGGGGAATCCATGTCCAATATGGGATAACATCCAGGATCGCCAGGGAATGGGGGTCATGTTTAGGGCTTTGCCTGCATCCATGACCCTTCCCAAGGGGAATAAATTCCCCCCCTGCCTTGACCCAATTAGCAGCAGAAAGATGGACCCTCCCCAGAGGCTGGATCCAGCATAAGAAATGACATGGGATTTTAATTGCTGGAGTTGCAGCGGGATATATGTTTTAATCCTCAAAAAACACCTTTTTTGCCTTAATTTGACCCCATATCCAAAGGGTCAGTTAGCAGCCATGGAGAGCAGTGTCCCCTGTCCCCAAGTCCCCAAGCAGCCATTGGCTGGATGAGGGGAATGTCACCTCCCACATCCCGAGGGATGTGGGATGCAGCCGGGTTGGGATGCAGCCGGGTTGGGATGCAGTGGGACCCAGGATGTATCCTGCAGGTGACAGAGACAATCCTGGGCCCCCAGGGGATGAGTGGGTGGGTGTTGCCAGCCTCTGTGGGATGAATCTGCTCATCCCTTGGGATTAGGTGGGACCACTCCATGGCAACTGCCCCGTGCCTCAGTTTCCCATTCCTGTTCCTCCCAGGCTGCAGCAGCCATGAGGTTGCAGATGGAGCAGCACAGCCACATCCCAACCAGGGCTTCATCCAGGGGTGGCATGAGCATCCCAAAAACCCCCTGACCTGCTGCCTCTGGGCGCCAGTGACACCTTTTCCAGCTGCTGGGATGGCAGTCCTGGTCCTCCATCTGGTGGCACTCCCGTTCATGTGTCAGGTGTGGATGTCACCTGTGCCAGGTGCGATGCCACCTCCAAAACCAGAGGCAGCACTGGAGGACAGAGGTGCACCTGGCTGCAGCCTGACCACTGATAACTTATGGAAAACCCCGAAAAATCCCCAAAATTACATTTATTTGACTTTTTGCACTGATGGAAGTGCTCCGGGAAGGATCCTGGGCTGTTGCTGAGGCAGGGAAGGGGCTGCATTCCGATGCTGTGGTCCCTAAGCGAGGTGTCACCAAACCCGATTTAGGCTCGGTAACTCATTTTAGTATATTCCCCCTTTTTGGGGAGTAGGAAATCAGGATTTCTAGGATGTTTCTCCCCACTCTACTCTCAGTTCGGAGCGTGGGAGATGAAGCCCCACATCGGGATGCGAGAGCCGAGAGCGTCCGGGGGGTACCGAGAGCATTCCCCACCTTCCTGAGATTGACAGCTGCCCCGGGGGCGTTGCCATGGGGATATGAAAATCCAAGCGGGCTCTCGGGGTGCTGATAGGCTGGAAGAGCTGAGCCCGGCCTCAGTAGGCGGGGCCGTGCCTCGCTTTCCCCGTATAAAAAAGCGGCGAGTTCCATTGAGCTCCCGGCGGCGGCGGCGCCGGTCGCGGGCAGGGGAGCGGCCCCCGCCCCCAGCGCGCCGTGTCCCGGCGGGAGGAGGAGGAGGCAGGAGAGAAGGCTCGGAGCCCGGGGAGGTGGGGCCGGGGCAGGTGCCAGGGGAGGCAGGAAGGGGCGGGCAGGGCGCTGCCCGCTCCTCGCCATTGGGAAGCGGCCGCAGGCAGCGGCGGAGCCGTGGCGCTCGGAGGAGGGTCCCGCAGCCCAGCAGCGGAGCCGAGCCCCGACCGAGAGAGGTGGCTGCCCCGCAGCACTCAGCGGAGCCCCGGCTGGGGGTCCCGGAGCCCGGCTGAACCGCAGAGCAAAGTCCCGTCAGAGGCGAGCCCCGCAGCCCGGCTGAGCCCCGCAGCAGAGCCCCGGTGGAGGGTCCCGCAACCCGGCTGAGCCCCGCAGCAGAGCCCTGGTGGAGGGTCCCGCAGCCCGGCTGAGCCCCGCAGCAGAGCCCCATCTCGGACGCCGCTGAACCTCCCCGCAGAGCCCCGTCGGAGAGTCCCAGAGCCCGGCTGAGCCCCGCAGCGGATCCCGGCCGGAGCGTCCCGGAGCCCCTCTGAACGCCACCGCAGAGCTCCGTCAGAAGGTCCCGGAGCCCGGCTGAATCCCACCGCAAAGTCCCGTCGGGAGTTCCCGTAGCCCGGCTGAGCCCCGCCGGAGGATCCCGGTGCCCGGCAGCAGATCCCCCGCGTCCGAGGGTCCCGGAGCCCCGCTGAACCCCACGGCAAAGCCCATCCGAGGGTCCCGGAGCCCGGTCCGGGCAGCCGCTTGCACCGGAGCCCGCTCGCAGGAGGCTCCCGGAGCCCGCGGGACCCTCGGTGAGCGGCGGTGCCCGGGGGCTCCCGCCCCGGTCCCTCCATGGACTGAGATGGCCTCGGAGCTGGCCATGAGCGCGGAGCTGCCCACGAGCCCCCTCGCCATCGAGTACGTGAACGATTTCGACCTGATGAAGTTCGAGGTGAAGAAGGAGCCGGCGGAGGCGGAGCGGCTGTGCCACCGTCTGCCCGCCGGCTCCCTGTCGTCCACCCCGCTCAGCACGCCCTGCTCCTCCGTGCCTTCCTCGCCCAGCTTCTGCGCTCCCAGCCCCGGTGGGCAACCGGCCCCCGGCCCCCCGGCTACCAGCGCCGCTTCCCTGGGCTCCAAGCAGCAGCTGGAGGAGCTGTACTGGATGTCGGGTTACCAGCATCACCTCAACCCCGAGGCTCTCAACCTGACGCCGGAGGACGCGGTGGAGGCGTTGATCGGTGCCCCTCACCATCATCATCACCACCACCAAGGGTACGAGCCCTTCCGACCTCAGCCCTTCGGGGGCGAGGAGCTGCCGCCGGCCGCCCACCACCATCCCGGCCATCACCATCATCATCATCACCACCTACGCCTGGAGGACCGGTTCTCCGACGATCAGCTGGTGAGTATGTCCGTGCGGGAGCTGAACCGGCAGCTGCGGGGCTTCAGCAAGGAGGAGGTGATCCGCCTCAAGCAGAAGAGGAGGACCTTGAAGAACCGGGGCTACGCTCAATCCTGCCGCTACAAGCGGGTCCAGCAGCGGCACATCTTGGAGAACGAGAAATGCCAACTGCAGAGCCAGGTGGAGCAGCTCAAGCAGGAGGTGACCCGCTTGGCCAAGGAAAGGGATCTGTACAAAGAAAAATATGAGAAGTTGGCCGGCCGGGGCTTCCCGAGGGAGCCCTCCCCATCCGCCGCCCCAAAAGCCGCCGCTGACTTCTTCATGTGAGCCGGGCTGGTGGGATGGGGTGGGATCCCCCCTTTTTTTGGTTTATTTTTTCCTCATGTGGGGAGAGCAAACCCGCCGCTTGTATTTAAAAAGAAAAAAAAAATGGAAAAAAAAATAATATTATGAAGTCCCCACTGAAATTTTGCGGAGGGGAAGTTGAACTCCCTCCCTCCCACCCATCGGGACTCGGGGTGGGGGGTCCTGGGGTGGGGGAGTGGGGGGCAGCCCTGCATGCGGGACGTGTACGGCCACCCGCCCCCCTTCCCGGGAGCATCAGCGCTATCCAGGTGGCTTCTCCCCACCTTTTCCTGCGGGTTTTCCCCTTCACTGGGATTTTTATTCTTCGAGGGATCCCCACGGATCAGCCGGGGGGGTCCCCGGCAGCGCTGCGCCCTGCCCGGCCCCTCCGCCCACCCCCCATTCCCGGCCGGCAAACCTGAGCCACATTTAACTTATTCACTCTTGTAAATATGTAGAAAATTAGTTCGTTTTTTGCCTTTTTTTTCCTTTTTTTTTTTTCCTTGAGCCTATATTTTGCTTGGTGATTTACGAGAAAAAGAAAACGAACAAAAAAAAGAAAAACCGACAAAAAAAACCCTAAAATCCTTTAGAAAAGAGAAAAAAAAATTACACGAGTCTTAAAAGTTTGTATGTAATAGCATGCAAATAATATCCGAGTTAATTTAACGATGTTGGGAAGAAGCCGAATGCACTATATACAGGAATCGATTGGGTGAAATAATACTGTTTTATAGAGATTTAAAATTATCTATGCTCTTAAAAATAGTGGGGAGGGGCGGGAGGGGAAGAGGTAACAATTTTAGGGTGACCTGAAAGGCAATATAGTAATATATGGACTGCAAACGGTTGGCTGCTATCTCACTATGCACCAGATTTATTTATTAACCCTCGGGAAACGGAAAATCTTATTTTAACCTCGATGTTTGGAGAAAAAGAAAAAAAAAACAGACGTCAAGAAAATGCACATTATTTGTTGTGGAAACAAGAGGAAAAATTAAGGATTAAGAATTCGTGCAATCGTTGGAGCGAAAGCGGGACCGATCCTGCGCGGAGGAGCGGGGCGGGTTTGTTTGTTTGTTTGTGTTTTTTTTAAAAACGAGTTGCTTATTTAAAAAAGGAGAAAAAAAATTTAAAAAAACAAATTTTGGGGAGGGAAACAAAAGGGTCCTGCGGGCAAAGCGAGCTTGGGAGCCTGGTGCATTTTAGGGACTGATCGTGCGAAGCGTTTTTAACGACCTGTTGTTTCGATTTGTGACGGTTTTAATGATGTTGCATCAAGATAAAAACTTATATTCAACTAGAGCCTGGGTCGGGTTTTCTCTCAACTTTTGGGGGGAGGTCGCGCAGCATCGGGGTTTTGTTTGGGGGTTGTTTATTATCCCTTTGATTCCCGGTGCTGATGCAAAACCTTCCCCAAGCTCCCGCTGAGATAAGTCCGGTGTTGAGCGGCGCCTCTGCCTCACTGAACTCTGGCTTTTCACTTTTCCTGCCTTTTTGTTTTGTTTTGTTTTGGTTTTTTTTCAGCCGGGTTCTGGGTGTTTTTGGTTTTCTTTCCTGGCTGGAGGGTCCTGGAGACCTTCATCCCTGCAGCTGCTGGGAAGTCACCGGATCCAGTTTGGTTCCAGCTTGTCCGACACCGTCCCGATGAGCCGCTGGCTTGATTTTCAACGGTAATAAATTATTTTTTTCTTTCCTCTTTTGGCTTCTCCCTCTTGAATTTTTAATTTAAAAAAGGACACCTTAACAAACCAAGCCCACACCTTCCCTAATCCAAGCTTTTGGGCTGGTATTTTACTGAATTTTCTGGGGTTTTGGGACTGTTTCTAAGGATATTTTCTCTCTTTGCTGCAAACCCCAAGCGCGGCTGCAGCTTTTCCTGGACTCAACGGGACAAATTCCAGCACAACCCTTGGTACAACATATTTTTTGGGGCATTTTATGTGCTTCTTTAAAATTTGGGTGTATTTTCTGTCCTATATTTTTGCCCAGGCTCAGCCGTGGCTGGTCCCCAAGCTGTGGCGTGTTCCCTCCTACCGCTTCCATAAATCTTCACCGTGCTCATGTAACTCCCTGGCTTTTCCCTGGATTTGTGGGGTGCCTGCAACTCCACAACCTTCTGGTCTTGCCTTTTCTGCACCCCCAAACCTCACTCCCCCTTTTCTTCATCTTTTTCTGGCCTTTTGATGTCTTCTTGTGTGAGCAGGGGATTTTTGAGCAGCCTGAGCTCGGGTCAATATCGGACTTGAATTTTGGGATGGGAGCTGGTATGCAAAGAGGGACATTGGTCCCAGGGCTGGACAAAAAGGGGGGTTTGGAAGCTGGGGGATTCACCCCTTATTCCTGTATTTATTTAGATCCAGGGAAAATTTTCAAACCTGGCTCTAAATAAAATTAATCTGTGCAGCCGCTCGCGGGACATCGCGTCCCCGAATTTTTTGGAGGTGAATCACAGCTTCCTGGTGGGTTATTCCCTAATTTTCTTCCCAATATCCCTTTCTCTTGGCATATATTTTTGGGGAAAGAACACATCCAGCTGTCTGGTCATGATCAAATAAGAATTTGGGGAGGAAAAGGAATTTGGGGCTGGTACCCTCCCCAAACCAGGCTGGGGGATCTCAGTCCCCGCTGCCTAAATCCTCACTCCTGGATCTTTCCGTGATCCCCATTCCCTGTGGGCACATCCTGGGGGTCATTGCCCCTTTTCCCAGCTGGGCTGGGGCTGGTTGGGAAGGCAGAGCTGACTTTGGGGTCTGTGTGGGGTTTTGTGGGAGCACTGTCCCATGGGGTGTCACCCCAGGACACAGCGCGGTGCCCGTGAGGTGACCGCGATCGTCTCCTGCTCCGGAATCCTTTCCCCACTTCCATGGCCAAGTGAAGACAGCAATTTAGGATTCCAAAATTTCCCCTTTTCCCTCTCCTTTTGGTTTTATTTTGGGGTGCAACAACCTGGGAAAGATCCCAGATTATTTTGGCAATCCAGGTATTATCCCTTCCTCTTTATCCCAAAGGGATCCCCAATTCCGTGCGCCACTGTGATTTATTTTTTTAGTTCCCCGCTGATTTTTTTTCCACAAACCCTCCTTGAAATTCCCTAACAGGTGGAGCAGGACACAGGGTGTTGCTGCCACCCATTAATGTTGGTTTTCCATGGGGGACCCCATCCCACAGTTTTTTTGGGAGATTTGAGGGTGGAATTGCACTCTTCTTCCCTATCATCCTGACCTTCTCCGTGCTCCTGAAGCTCCTGGCTTTCTGGGATTTGGCTTTGCTGAATAAATAATAAAACCTAAAGTGGTTTAAGCCTAGATTTGGCTGGTTTATGACTCGTCTCCTTTTTGGGGCTGAGCCTCCCCTGCTCCCCGGGCTCTGGTGGGTGTCTGGGTGGTCCCTGCTTGGGTTTGCAGCTTTTTTTTGGGATGGCTGCAATATTTGCAGGATCGTGTGTGCATTCCAAGCGTGTTGGCGCATGTTTTGGGATGGGGATGTGGCGGGACGGCGTCGTGTGTTGCCCGTGTGCCGCAGGACTGCGGACATCCGCAGGTGCCACCACGTCTGCTGCAGGAGGACGTGTGGCGCTTGGGGTCACTCTGACCTGATTTAAAAGCTTTTCCCTAATTTTTTCTGATCCCTGAGTGGAGCTGGAGCCTCCTTCTCCATCTTCCTGCTGTTTTTTGGGGGTTGCAGCAGGACCTCAGGACACCACACCGTCAATCCCATGAGGATCAGCAGTCCTGCCGCTCATCCTGAGCATCTCCTGCGTCCTCAGCTCCATCCTCCGCCTTTTTCAAGGGTGGAAACAGCAGCCCAGTCCAAAGGGATGCTCCAAGGGCTGCCTGGCACTTGGGATGGAGACATGGGGACAAGCCCTGCGGCTCCTCTTCATGTCCCCCTCCTGCAAAGCTCCTTAACCCCATTTCCAAGCTTTTCTTGCCCGCTCAGTGGGCGTCGCTGAGCTGGGAAGTGGCTGGAATTCCTCCAGCTTCCCAGCCTGTGGGTTTTCCACGGGGCAGAGGGGTGATTTTGGGGGCTGCTCACCCCCAAACACAGCAGTACCCTGGAGCACCTTATCCATGGATGCTTGGGATTGGGCACAGCCCCTGGCAAAATCCCCTTGAAGCGGTGCAGGGTGTTCCGTGCCACCTCCAAGCAGGAATTACTGGGATCACTGGAACTGGGTGGAAAACCACAAGAAGACGATCAGTGCAGCAGCTCCAAAGTGTCCCTCACACTTATTGATGCTCCCACCCCACAGGTTTGTCCTAAAACTCCTCCGGAGTTCACATAAATTCTGACATCTCCACAAATCCTGACATCTCCGTAAGGTGAGAACTCCAGTCCTGGAGTTCAGTCCTGGGGTGGAAGCAGGTTGGGCTGCTGGGCATGGAGGAATCTGGGGTAATGTTCACTTAAAAAGCAGGAATTAATTTTAATATTGGCCAAATTAATCCTGGACCAAAAAAAAAAAAAAAAAAAAAAAAAAAAAAATCTTGCATTTGGCTCTGAGCTCAGGGCTGAGCCACTGTGAGCACAGCCTGGGCTTGGTTTGGAGCTGGAATTTTTTGGCTCGAGTGGACCTTTATATTCTGGCTCAGCCAGAGTTGGATTTTTGCACATTTCCTTCTTTCCATGCTCTGTGTCTGCCTGCCTCTGCAGTATTCCTGCATCCCTGGGACACAAACACCACCCTGCCCATGTTACATAAAAATATATTTATATAAAATAAATTTATCTCAATTTATCATGGTGGTAGAGCAGAGTTCTGCCATGGGATCACGACTTTGGCACTGTACGGCTCATCCTGAAGGCTGGAATTTTTTCCAGCTCTCTGCCTTCCCCCAGCCAGTGCATCCCAGTTACACTGATGTCATTCCTAAACTCAGCAGGAAGTGAAGTCCATCCCGAAATCCAGGACATGGAAACCTCCCCCTGAAAAACATGTACAGCACCACAGCTGGGATTTTATCCCAAATTCCTTGGGTTTGCTCCATCCAGGGGTGCTGCTGCTGTGGGATTTGGGATGCAGTTGGTTGGATCCAGAATATAGGTGTGGGATGCAGGAGGAGGGATATGGGATACAGGAGGTGGGATCCAGGATGCACAGATACAGGACAGCAGATGTGGGATGCAGGGGACACAGGGATACAGGACATTGGTGTGGGATGGAGGTAGTGGGATTCAGGATATGGGAGGCAGGAGGTGGGATGCAGGAAGTAGGATGATGGATTTAGGATGTGGGATGCCAGGTGTGAGGATACAGGACACTGGGTAGGTGTGGGATGCAGGAGGAGGGATATGGGATACAGGAGGTGGGATCCAGGATGCACAGATACAGGACAGCAGATGTGGGATGCAGGGGACACAGGGATACAGGACACTGGATGTGGGATGCAGGTATTGGGATGAAGGATATGGGATGCAGGATGCAAGGATACAGGCTTCATCATTGGGTGTGAGATGCAGATGGGATATAGGGTACAGGATGCTAGGATGGAGAATATTGGATGTGGGATGCAGGATGTGGGATAAGCACAGACACAGGACAGCAGATGTGGGATGCAGGGGACACAGGGATACAGGACACTGGATGTGGGATGCAGGTATTGGGATGAAGGATATGGGATGCAGGATGCAAGGATACAGGCTTCATCATTGGGTGTGAGATGCAGATGGGATATAGGGTACAGGATGCTAGGATGGAGAATATTGGATGTGGGGTGCAGGATGTGATAAATAAGATAATTGGGATGCAGGATAGGGGGTGTAGGAGTTGGAATATGGAATGTGGGATATGGGATGCTCCCTGCAGTGGGCTGTGTGCTGTTGTCACTGCCCCTTGATCCAGGAGGAAAGGGAAGCTCTGGATTGTGAGGATCAAGAAGGAGCCTGGCACTGCCCAGCCCACCCTTCCCTGACTGGATAAACTCCATCCAGGATGCAACACCAGCAAATCCCAGGAATTCCAACTCGTACCCATCACTGCCTGTGCGTGTGCAGGTGGTGGGATAAAACAGGTGGGATATGGGATGCAAGCTGTGGGATGCAGGATGCACATCCACATGTGTGCAGGGAGAACAGCTCACTGCCAAGTGGGAAACATTCCAGGACAGCATCAGTCCTCAGATCCAGATGTGATCAGATCCTGCCAGCCAATGCCCTTTGCTATCTCAGCTGTCTGGGAAGTGCAGTTTTCCTTGGAGCCACCATCCCCAATGCCTGGGAATGCCCTTGTTCCCCTCTCCATCCCCACAACTCCGTATCCCTCCTTGCCAAGCTCCCAATTAAATCATCAGCTCAGTGTTTAATTACCCACACCATAAAACCCAAAGGTTCCCCGGGTTTTAACCCCCCTCCAATCCTTCCTTTCCATGGATGAGAGTGGAGGGAAAGCAGAGGGAGCATCTTCCCACCCCCACCAGGTTATTTATTCATGGAAAAGGCCGAGGCTGGAGCGCGGCTCTGGCACAGCCCTGGCAGCTGGCGGCTCCCTGGGAGCTGTAATTTGCACAAGCAAAAATAAACTAATTGTTATTTTCCATTTACATAAAGAGAAGGGAAGAGAAGCTGGAAGAGAGGGGGAAGGAGGCCGGGAATGCGAAGGGAATGTGCTGCCAATCCCTTCTGGGAGGGCTGTGCCAAAGTACCGGCTCACTCCCTGCTCCCGTGGAGCTCATCCTGCCTGTCTGGTGGATGGAGGAGTTGAAATTTATGGAAATGATGGTACTGGACCATCATCTTCCTCACCATAGAGTCAGGGCCCACTTCCAGAGGTGTGAAGCCCATCCCGACGAAGACGCAACACAACAGGAGAGAGAGGACAACCACTTCCATCATCTGGGTGGGAGGAAAAAGCTGCTGGCTTCAGGACAGATTTGAGGGATGGATGGAGATTTATTTGGAGTTTTCACTTTAGCTGTGGTGTGTGGAGCCAAAGAAAGGCCTGGGCATAGAATCATGGAATGTTTTGGGTTGGGAAGGAACTTAAAGATCATCCAGCTCCAAACCCCTGCCATGGGCAGAGACACCTTCCACTGTCCCAGGTTGCTCCAAGCCCTGTCCAGCCTGGCCTTGGATACTTCCAGGGATGGGGGCAGCCACAGTTGTTCTGGGCAACCTGTGCCAGGGCCTCCCCACCCTCCCAGGGAGGAATTTCTTTCCCATATCACATCTAACCCTGCCCTCTGACACTGGGAAACCTCAGATCTTTGAGATTTTAACCCTTTTCCCAATTGACCATTGCTGAAGGGCACCTGGTGGGGATGTGTTTGTGGATCTGGGTTTTGGATGGAGATGGGAGTGAGGACAAACAGCAGAGGGAGATGGGAGTGCTCCTCTCATCAACTCTGTGCAGCCCAAGGATTCCTTGGACCAGGGAGGAAGAAGTAGAGGTTTCCCAGAGAGGCCATGGATTCCCCATCCATGGAAGTGTCCAAAGTCAGGTTGGATGAGATTGGACCAACCTGACCTAGTGGAAGACGTCCCTGCTCATGGCAATGTGGTTGGAACAAGATGATCCATGAGGTCCATTCCAACCCAAGACATTCCAACAATTTTCTGAGGAACACATCCACGACCTCATGCACTGGATGGAGTGGAGACTGGAGATGCTGTTGCCAGCAGCATCAGCATGGGAGAGACCCCTTCCATGCTGCCACATCTTGGGAACCTTTGTCATAACACTTGGAACGAGACGTCGCGGGCGTTTAATTCCGATTTACGCCGACAGGTGCTGTCCGTTAATTAAATATCCATTGATTGTTCGGAGAACACTTCCTTGGGTTTATCGTGTTTCTCCGAGACAAATCAAATTGCCACGTCATTAACTTCCAGCTCTCCAATCCATACATAATTACTGCCTTATTAATACCTCCGAGTTACGAGGAAGTTTGAGGCAATTAATATTTGTGGGATAGTTTGTATCAAGTTAATTCCGTCAGGGTTATGTTAATAATGCGGACATCTAATAAGCTGGATAATTAACGTCTTTCTCGTTAGCATCTTCTCAGGTGCCAGTTAAATGTCAGGCCAGGCTTTGTGGCCGGGCTGTGTTTAATTAAACTCGTTATTACAGAGGGATTCATGGCTGTTACATGTGAACGGAGTCAGGTAGGACCAGCACGTGATTCCTGCCCTGCCTGGGCATTGGATGTAAAATGGGTTTGGGGATGGGTTGGAAATGGGATTCAGGGGATGTTCCAAGGTTGGACACAGGAGAGTTTTTTGCTCGGCAGGAAGGTCAGGATATGATCCTGGTCAGATTTGATCCATCTTGCTTGACTCAGAGCAGGGTTTGGATTTAAGGGATATTCTTCCAAGAAAGTGGCAAACACCATGGGCGCCCTGATGTGGACATGATTAGTGGAGTGGGGAAAGTTCTGGGAGCATCTATGACCACATTCCCCAGCAAGCCCAAAAATGGTCCAAAACCTATCCCCATGAAAATTCAGGCAAATTTTAGGCTCATCTTTAGCCCAAATTTGAAGCTTTGGGTTGGGTTTCTTCCTGAGCTGGCAGGAGTTTTTCCAGTGCACCCCAGCCCTGGGATCATCTCACTTCATGCTGCTTCCCTGGGGTTTTCCTGCTTCCTCATCCCTGGAGCTGGTGCTGTGGAGTTCTTGGTCATAAGAACTTCTCCAGGAGACATCCACGACCTGACTGAGCCTGCATCTCCCTGCCCATAGCCTTCCCTCCCCTGCTGCTCATGAATAAAAGATGGACCCAGTCTACCTGGCCTGTTTGTCTTCGTGAAAAATTCATCGGCTGCTGATTAAGTTTTAAGGAAGGGCCGTGTTGCTCAGGTGGGTCGATGTTCTCCAGCTGCCCAGAGGGGTGGGAAGCTGTGGAGTTGGGATTTGTCCCCTCTGCTTGCTCTGGGAAAGGAATGGGGGAGAGTTTTGCTCCTTCCCTGCTCCTGGCTGGGATCCATGCAAGAAATCCTGGAATAGAGGGAAGAGTAGGACTCAGGCTGGGCTCGGCTCATTTTTGGGAAGGTGATGATTCACAGCAGCTCCAGAGCACAGCAGAAATTTTGGAGTTCAGGAAAGGAGACATAAGACATGATCACAGCGAGAAAAGAGGCCCCAGGTGATCTGAACAAGGTCTTCCATCCCTGGAGAGTGTGGTGACCACTGAGGTTCTGCCTCAACTGAGGGACAGCATTTCCATTGGGAAAAAGAGGGAATTAACCAAAATTAAAATATTTTTTCCTTTCTGATTACCCATAATCCCTAAAATAAAGGCGCTGCTACTTATTTTTCCCCTCCCCTCCTCTTGTCTCACTCCAAGGGCACAGAGGAGATGCTCAGGAGCTCATTTTTAATTGCATTTAGGAGCTCATTTAATGTTATCCCTAAAAATGTTCTTGCTGGAGATGGCTCCTCATGTTGCCTCTTCTGGGACAGGCTGGGGAAGGAGAAGAGGGAAGGATCCTCCACCACTCCATGTGTGGGGGCCATGCTCATGCTGGCACTACAAAGTTGCCTCCCTGGTCAGAGGTTCCTGCTCCATAAATATTTCAGGAAGCAGCGTGGGGGTCCCAAGGGTCTCCTGGGATGGGTCGTTAGTGCAGGATGAGGAAGCATCGGACAGAAAGCAGAGGAGGAGGGGAAAAAACTGCAATGAAAACCAAGCAAAAGCTGCTAAAGCCACAAGGTCAGGGATGAAATATTCATGGAGCTATCCGTGCTGGAAGACAGGTGTGGAGGTCCTGGGGAGGCAACAGAAACCCCGCTCTGGCTTCCTTCTCTCTCGTCATCAATGCTCAGCCGGCAGAGTTTGGGGCAGTGGTTAAAGATGTATGAGCCCAGTTGTGCAACAGCTGGACACATCTGGCACTGCACCCCCCTGGTGGTCCTCTCCTGTGCTCTGCAGAAGGTGGGTAGTGGGACTGGGAGGGGACACTTGGTGGCCACTGTGTGGGCTGGGCCCTTTGGGAATCACAAGGAGAAATGGGATTTGGGATGGAGGTGGTTGGAAAGGAGGGATGGGATGGAGACGGTTGGATGGGAGGGCTGGGATGGTTGGATGGGAGGGATGGGCTCTGGGATGGAGATGGTTGGATGGGAGGGATGGGCTTTGGGATGAAGAGGGTTAAATGGGAGGGATGGGCTCTGGGATGGAGATGGTTGGATGGGAGGGATGGGCTTTGGGATGAAGAGGGTTAAATGGGAGGGATGGGCTTTGGGATGGAGGTGGTTGGATGGGAGGGATGGGCTCTGGGATGGAAGATTTACCAGAAGGGATGGGCAATGGGAGGGATGAGTGTGGTTGAGTTGGAGAGATGGGCTTTGGGCTGGGGGTGGTTTCTCTGGGATGGATGCATGGATGGATGGATGGATGGATGGATGGATGGATGGATGGATGGATGGATGGATGGATGGATGGAAGTGGTTGTGGTGTAGGAATAGGCCATGGAATTTAGGAGTTTGGGTTGGAGGGATGAGCAATGGGAGTCAGGCGGGGTGCGGGAGGAACAGGTAATGGGATTCAGGTGGCTGGATGGGAAGGATGGAGCCTCAGATAGAGTTTTTTCCCTGCATTTCCCTTTTTGGGAAAGCTGTGTGTCCTCTTTGGCCCCTCTATGTCCTGTAAGAGCATCCCACAGGCTCTGCACCAGCCAGCCTTCCCAAATCCCATCTCCAGCTGGGAATTCAGCCCCGTGCCCATGGACTATCACCTTCCTTCCAGCTCACCACATCTCCTGCCAGCCCCTGACCACCCTAGAGATGAAATTCCTGAGCCGATGTTGAACCACCTCTTCCTAGAAATAACACCCCATTTTCTTACACAAATTATTTCCTTTTGCCTCCGTGGAAGCTCATTAGAATTCCTAAATGTGACCACACGGATCGATGATGTGCTGGGCCAGCGCACGGCAGTCGATTCCTGTTTTCCAAGAGACTTTTCGTCCCTGTCTAATCAGGGAAGGCAATGTCTTTCTCCCTGATTTTTGCTCTGGTATTGGTCCCCCACTGATTAATTTCCAATGGGTCACCTCAGCAGGGAAGGAGGCTCTCCGGTTTAATTAGGAATGGGTAATATGAATGTGGATTATCCCGCAGTTGTCCAGTGTTATTGTGGATGAGCACCAGGAGTTTCAACCTTTCCTAAAATAAAATTCAAAAAGAAAATACTTGGAATAAAAGGCTTGGTGCTTATCAGGACAGTGTCCAGCTCAGGAGCTGATTAAGCGGCTTTATTGCCACCTGCCTGAGCCCACAAGCAGCTTATCCCAGGCTCTTCCACAGGGAACTGAGGTCAGGATGTTGTTCCCAAAATGGTGAGTGACACCAAATTGTAGAGGATGGAACAACTCTTTGCCTTATGGGAATTTATAGGACGGGAGGGCAACACCCTTGCCTTGCCCCTGTGCTTTGTTGTGCCCCAGGAGCATTGTGACACTCGGATCCGTGCACACACACTCGCTCCCGTCGGTTTTCCAGGCTCCAGGTCTCCTTGCCGGGAGCTGCCAAGTCAGCAGGCCGCACATCTGCAGCGCGGGATCCACCGGAGGACGATATTAATCAGGATTTTTTTCTCTTGGACTCTGGCAGCTTCCCGGTGCTTGCAGCTGTGCCCGCGCCCTGGGAAATCAGCTCTGGTGACTCCCGCGCTGCCGGCTGGGAATGCTCCTCGTCCCCAGGAGCTTTTGGGGCTGTGGGGACAGATGTGTCCCCTCCCACGGATGAGCAAGGAAGAGGGGAGGAGCTGTTAATTCCCTAATCCTAGCGGTGCTGTGCTGGCACCCCTTCCCATGCAGCTTCATCCCTATCCCTTCTCCTTTGTGCTCTTGGAGCACCTTTGGATGTTGTTTCCATCCTGGACCAAGCAGCATCATCCTGGTCCCAAACCCTCCCCAGCATGCTCAGAAGGTGGAATAAGGTGTTATGGAATATGGGAAACCTGTTAGGATGGGGACCTCCCTTCCAAGCGTGGGATCCCATGTGCCACTCCTGACATCCGGAAGCTGGATGAGGCCTGTCAGGTGGATAATTAGGATAATGAATTGCCCTAAAGCAGTGTTTAGCCTCGGAGGGAATGGTGGGAAGGCCGGAGGAGAATCTTCTCGCACTAAGAACCCCTTATCCCATTCTTGGAGAATAAATTGTCCCAGTGCCTCAGTTTCCCTGGATGCAAACAGGGATGTGTGGGGTGGATCAGTGACATGGCCCACCCTGAGGGTCCTATTACATTTTCCAAGAAACTTTTGAGGCAGGGACTTACATGTGCCTGTTCTTTCATCCCTATTTTCCATCACCTGGATCTCCAACCCCTTTTCCCTGACATCCTAACAGCAGTTGTGATTAAGAGCAGATGGGAAAATGGGATCTGGAGAGAGATTTTGCTCAACCCTTGCTGGCCCCATTCATTTTGTTTTTGTCCTGTGTTCCCTTCCCTATGGACATGGGTTCTCCACAGGGGTTGGAAGCAGGAAAGGTGCAGGGAAGGGGAGGGGAATTCTCTCTCTTGTGATCCTCCTTTGTGTCCCAGTGTAATCAGCTCTGATTTATTCCCTTTGATTTTTTTTGTCTTTTTGTTGTTATTTTTTATTTTTCCTCAGTGTCAGCATTTTTTCCCCCAATCTCCCCCTTCCCCTGTGATTCACCAGAAACCTGAGACCGGGAATTATTCAGGATGCAAAGGGCTGTTAGTGGGTCACTGCTCTCCTTTGGTGGCATCTTCCAGCTTCCAAGCTTTTAACCCTTCCCAAGCTCCAAGAGGAATCCCCCACACATCCCCCTTTCCCCCACACAGATCCCCATGGAGAAATCTCCATTGAGCCTGAAATCCTACAGGTAGAAGGGCCAGAAGGGATAGGTTTGGGTGAATTTGGGCTGAAAAACAGATTACTTTGTGGCTGTTGGAATGCTGGATGTTCTGCTGGGAGATATCGTCGGGAATTATCGCACCTTTGGGAATTTGGAATACCAGTTGTGGGTGGAATGGGTTGGGATGGGAATGGGGCATTTGGAAGATGCTTGGATAGGTTTGCAGGCAGCACAGCCCTATGGGCAAAGCCAGAGCAACAGGAAATTTTGGGGTTTTGGGAAGAGTTTTAAGCACTTAAAAACTGGGATAATGGGGAAATTGGTGCTGCCAGCAGCAAATCCTCCTGGGATGGTGGGGACAGACTTGAGGGCACCAACAGAGTGGGGAATATTGGAGCAGGATTTGAGGCAGAAGTCTTTCCAGGGATGAAGACCTGAAGATCTGGCATCAGGGAGGTGTCGAGGGGTTAGAGCATGTCCAGAGAAGGGAATATTGGAGCAGGATTTGAGGCAGAAGTCTTTCCAGGGATAAAGATCTGAGGATCTGGGCATCAGGGAGGTGTCGAGGGGTTGGAGCATGTCCAGAGAAGGAGCTGGGGAGGGTCCGGAGCACCAGAGGGAGCTGGAGCTGGAGAAAAGGAGGCTCAGAAGGGACCTTCTTCCTCTGCAATTCCTGGAAAGGAGAGCAGAACCAGGTGGGGATTGGGCTCTGCTCCCAGAGAACAAGAGACAGGACAACAAGAAATGGCTTCAAGTGATGTCAGGTCTAGGTTGGATATCAAGGAAAATTTCTTCATGGAAACCATTCTCCCCAGTTGCCCAGGGCAGTGGTGTCACCATCCCTGGAGGGATTTAACATCCATGTGGATGTGGCATTTGTGGACATGGTCAGTGGTGGCCTTGGCAGAGCTGGACTTGATCTTGGAGGGCTTTTCCAACCTAAATCATTCCATGATTCCATGATGGATGGAGAACAGTGAGCTGATAGCCACCACATGTCCCCACCAAGCTCCTCTTGTCCCACAATCCTCACAACTCTTTCAGCCCAAGTAGAAAAGCCCATTCCCTACAGCTTTGTCACCACTTCCCAAAAAAAACGAGAAGGAATAAATCCACGAGGATATGGAAAAGCAGGAAAAAAATCCATCACTTTTAAAGGCAACCTGGATGTTTTTCCAGCATTTGGAGGTTTGTGTTTTTCTCCCAACTTGTTGGGCACCCAAGGCTATCGGGAGCACTCAATCTCAACCTTTTTGATCTGCTCCCAAAAAATTCATCAGAGGATGCAGAAAAGTGGATCAGCTCTTAAGCGCTGCATCAAGAAAGTTTCAGTTTAAACAGATTTTATATTATTTTATATATATTTTTTTCATCACCAGAGTTTCTAGGAAATTTTAAAAAAAATTCCATGGAAGCAAAGAACAAGGCAAATCTCCTGATAAGCAAATAAATTGTATGAGATAAACCCCCAAGGCCTCTTTAGCCACCACAGCTGAAATATCAAATTTTTAGGCTTCCCTAGTGTGGATTGTGAGGAAGACAGAGGTGGAGGGACTGGAATATTTGCTGGTGGTTTTAAAAGCAGGCACTTTTTACACTGAAGGTTTCTCTGCACCTTGTGGTGACACAAGTGGTGTGTGGCTAAAAAGTCACCAGGGTTGTCACTCTAATGGAGCTAAATTTACTTGGAAAAAAAGAATGAAAATAAAAATAGCCATGAAAATATTTAACAAGAAAAAAAATAAAAAAGAAAAGAAAAGCAAACCTGGCCAGAGTCCATAAAGCAAAGAGCTGAACAAATTGGGGCAATTGTCAAGGGAGGTCGAAGCTGTCGCCTGTCAAGGCTGGCAGTTTCCTCTAGAAAGGACTTGATGTGAATCCTCCCCCCAGAACACGGGCAGTGTCCAGGGGCAGCTCTGCTTTCCTGATGTGCATCTTCTCTGTGGGATGAGTTTTGCCTACGCAGCCGTGGCTGATTTTACATCACAGTGAGCATTCAGCAGCTCCTCTCCTGCTCCTTTTCCTGGTTTTGTTTGGGTCCAGTTTGGGTGATCTTTGCCGGCGGGGTGGGAATGAGGAATATGGGATGTAGGATCAGCAGCTGGTTCTGCCCCAATGTGCCAGAGAGAGGCAGGGATTAAAACAATCTCCACCCCAAAATGGAGCCATGTAACTCCTTAAGGACACCTAAAACTTCCACAAAAAGGAATTTTCGAGGAGACCACGGAGATGTTCCAAGGGATGGAGCCCCTCTGTTCTGAAGGCAGGCTGGGAGAGCTGAGGGTGTTTACCTGGAGAAGAGAAGATTCCAGGGAGACCTCAGAGCTCCTTCCAATGCCCAAAGGAGCAACAAGAGAGGTGGAGATGAGGGTTGGAGTGGAAAGAAAGGAGGGAATAGCTTCCCACTGCCAGACGACAGGGTTGGATGGGATTTTGGGAAGGAACAGCCCCTCCTGGCAACCTCAGCAGAGAGGTGGAAGAAGGAGGAGGAAGGAAACAATTCCCCAACTGCTGGAGATGTTTCCTCCACATGAACACCGCCATGGCTCCAGGGATTTGTCCAGCACGTCATTCTCCTTGGCACTGGAATGACCTCAGCTCCCTCTTGGCTGGCGCTCCGAACCCACTGCTGGCCTGTGAGAAAACAATAAAGAATTAATTAAGACCAAGCTCTCATCACTGTTAATGCTTCAGAGCCCCTTTAGCCACTGTTCCAGGGCATTCCAGGTGCTTTTGCCTTATGAAATAATCAGGATGGAGATGAAGCCAGAGCAGTGGCCTCAGCCCTGGGCACTGATCCCAAAATGGCTCTGGAAAAAATGGATTTCAAAGATTTCATTCATGTTGCTTTTCTCCCCTCCCTGCCAACATTTACTCTTTCTCTTCCTGTACCCCAAGGAATTCTGGTGTTTCCCTGCTGTTTAAACTCCCACAGCACAAATCTCCTCCAGCACACGCCTCAAGGGTGTGACTGCTCTGGTGACATCCTCTAGGAGACATTCCCAAGCTCTGATGGCCTTGCAAACCTCTTTCAGAAGGTCACAGCATTCCCACGGCATCTCTATCCACAGGACCCCCACTACAGGGAAATATCACCCCAAACAGATCCCACCCATCACTGGGAGAAGCACCAAACCTTTGGAACTCTCTCTGGAGCATCAGGATAACTCTGGATTCACGGCTGACCCACCACACCTGAGCCCTTGGAGCATCTTTGTGGCTCACTGCTTCCATGAGGTTCCTGGAGATGGCCTGAAGGACTGGATTAAGGGAATGTGAATTCCTGGTTGATAAAAACTCCTGCAACATGAAGGAAATTGTTGGCTGTGGATCCAAGGGGTGCCAGGCTGTCCAAGGTTTACAGCTCTTCCCAGAAGAGGCCATGCTGCTCCAAAGGGTTTTCTGACTGAAAAATCCCTTTTTTTTTTCCTATTGGGAATTTTAAGGGTTCTGCTCCATGATGAAGCTTCCCACAGGCTCTTGCAGAAGAGCTGGAGGGGATGTGGGTTGGGGAATGTGGATTTCTTTCCACCAGGGATAGCAAGATAACTCTTGGATTAGAGAGTTGTCTGGACTTGAAGCGCCCATGTCCTTATCCTGGATGGAGAAGGAATGAGGACTGGGAATGAGAAGGTCAGGAATTCAAAACTGTGGGGCAAATACTTAAGATCCACTGCAGCCAGAGCTGGTTTCTCATCCCAGCAGAGCAAAAAGGGCTCCAGGGACTCCAAGAATGAGGATGGAATCAGGCTGTATCCTCAGAAATGGCTCTGTCCGCAAAATCTTTGGGAATATTCAGTGCAGCAACTGCTGGTGGCAAGAGGCAGCACAAAGAAACTCCATGGGGCACCACAGAACAAGCTGAGTTTGGGGAAATTTCTTAATCCCTCTCCTTACTCAAAGGCTGGATTTTGCCTTCTCCATCACTCCGGAGAAAGGAGCCCCGAGTGCTGCTGGCTTGGGATGGGACTTGGAGCCACAGCCTGGTCTCAGAACGTGAGATCAGCTTTGAGGAGGAGAAACAGAGCTGAGAAATGCTGAAAGAGCCATTAAATCATCTGCTCCATCCCTGTAGGGCCGGGGCGATTGTCCCCCCGAGGTGGCTGGCATGGCAATGCTGCTGCTGTGGGGTTTTCATGGAGATCCGCTGGGAACAGCTCCCTGCCAGGGGAGGAACTCTGTGAAATCTCTTCTTTTTGCTTCTCGTTAGTGCAGCCTAATCATCCCCCTTTTCCCGGGGGGATTTCTGCCCTCCAGGTACACCAGACCTTTTTTCCATCTGCCTTCCCAGCTGTCTGCCTACCCAGGTCCCTGCAGGTTGGTGCTTACCTGGAAGGGATTTTTCCAAGCCTTTGGGTCCTGGCAGCCCCCAGGGCAGGACAAGAGGCAGGAACAGCAGCTGAACGATCAGGCAGGATGCAAACAAAGGGGAACATGTCCAAGGAGGATTGTCCTGGCTCAGGAATTCCCCTGGAACACAGCAGGCAGCTTCATGTCTCAGTTTCATGTGAGGCTGCATCCTCCTGAGGCCCAGCATCACTGTTGGTGCTTACCTGGAAGGGATTTTTCCAAGCCTTTGGGTCCTGGCAGCCCCCAGGGCAGGACAAGAGGCAGGAACAGCAGCTGAACGATCAGGCAGGATGCAAACAAAGGGGAACATGTCCAAGGAGGATTGTCCTGGCTCAGGAATTCCCCTGGAACACAGCAGGCAGTTTCATGTCTCAGCTTCATGTGAGGCGCATCCTCCTGAGGCCCAGCATTACCTTTCCCAAGCTGTGTAGGAGCTGGAAGCCAGGATTGTCTCATTCCCTGTGGGACAGCAGAGGTGTTCATGTATTTGCTTCCCAATGGGCAGCTCCTGCCACTAACGGGATCAGGATGTAGAGCCTGTGCCAAAGTGGAAGGCTGGGAATGAGGACTGGATGGTTCAACCCCAGAGCTGGGAGAAATTCGGGATGAGAAGGTTTGTGGCTCTTCTGGACAAGCAGGAAAGATGTAAGAGGGGAGGGAAACAAACTGTGAGGCCTCAGGTGAAATGTGGTGGGTCTGCAGTGGGTTTGCTAGAGGGTTTGGAAAGCTGTGCAGAGCCAGAAGAACAGGGAAAGGGATGTTGGAGCAACACCTCTGGATATGGGCTCACCATGACTGGAAATAATCCAGTAGCCACCCCAGTCTGGGAGGGAATTTTTTTCTAATCAAACCTAGGGCTGGTAGGGGTCTCTCCCCTGATGGAAAAGCTGCTCGCATCACACCTCCTTCCACCTGGGAAACAACCCACATTCCTAGGAGCATTGCTTTGCTCGGGCATAGAAACCATCCCCTGGTCCAGCAACTCCCATGCTGAACAAAACCCGGAGTGAAAGCTCCAATTACGGAGTCTGGCAACAAAAACACAATCCAGAAATAACCAAGGTGGATTTATACTGTGAACGTGTGCTGCGAATCCAATTGAAATTGTAAAATGTTTAGGGAGCTGCCTGCTGGTGACAAGGACCTGCCCTGCCCTGCCTGCAGTGCTGCATGGATCACTCCAGGGGATGGCCGGGTGCTGTCACTCCACCTGTGACAAGGACAGCAATAACTGACCAAAACACTCATGAGAAAAATCGAAATGGTAGCTCTGAGGGGTCTGGGGGCTGTTTATGTCCCAGGGAATGTGAATCCAACATGGGGCAACAGAAAGATGTGGATAACAACTGGCTGTGTCCCAAATCCCCGAAGGCACTTCCTCCTGCTTGGTTTGGATCCTGCTCCATCACCTGCTGGCACCACATTTATCCCTTCCCATATCCCACGGCAGGGGAGTTGGAGCTGGATTATCTTTAAGACCCCTTCCAACCCAATCCACTCTGCAATTCTGGGATCACTTCACAGACCCACAAGGGGTGAGGTGAGGCCAGGATGCCGCAGCTGCAATCCCAGAGGACTCCCCACGGCTCCCAGTCCCTTGATCTCGGGATCAAGAAGCCCTGGGGCCGCATCTGCCAGCCTTGTGCTGGTGGCATCACGCTGCTGCTGAGGCAGCAGGATGGGGCAGCCCGTGGGAGCGACAGCACTGATCTCCCACCCCCAAAAAACATCCTGGGATCAAACACGCTCATGTTTCTCCCTGTCCCATGGGGTGAGGTCCCCACGGCTTCCACCATCCCACGCCAGCATTTCCAGGCTTGCAGCCCCCTGGGTTAACCCGGGAGCATCCTCCTCCCTTCCCTCCCTTCTCTCCCCTCCTCTCCCCGTCTCGGCGCTCGCCCCCGCCGGCAGCCACGAGCCTCTTTCAGGTACCTCGGAGCTTTAATTGAAAGCAGCCGCCGCTGCACACAAAAACACGCCGAGACCCGGGAGCCACTCTGAAGCCTGACTCAGGATGGGGACCCTGCCGGCGCGACGCGGGGCGACAGATAATTAAAGTGACAACGGCGCACCGCGCGCGGGGGATGCAGCGATGCCTCCCCCGAGGATGCCGCGGCAGCATCGGGCGAGTCGTGGCTGCTTTTTGGCCACCTCCAGCCCGGCTACGCGGCCACCTCCACCTCCCGAGCCGGGTTTGAAGTCCCCCGGGTGCCGTCGGTGCGGGACAAACAGGCAGGGCTTGATCGCTGGAGGCTCGGGGCGTTTAAAAGCGGGAGCAGGAGCCAGAGTCGTGTGGGAGCGTGAAGACAGATGGGCTAAAATTTCTGAACGCTCATGAAAGATTCAGGGGCGTCACTTGTTAAATTTAATTGGGAGAAACCCGACTCGGTGCCTGACTGCACGGTTTGGTGGCTTTTGCTTAAGAAGTCAAGTGACAAGCTTGTCGTCTGTGTTTTTCCCTTCTTTCCTTCCCTCGCTTCCTCCCGGCTGCTTTTCCCAGCTCCTGCCGTCGTGAATAATTTGGGGAGGATTATCTCCTGTCTGCTGTTGGGGAGAGCATCACTCCAGGGAGGAGAGAGGTGGGATTTTGGTGGTGCTGTCAGCTTGGGATGCAGGAGATGAGAGTTAAGGTGCTGCTGGGTTTTGATCCAGATCCAGGAAGGGAAGTAGGGACTTCAATAAATGTCATTTGCCAGCAAAAATTTGGGATGCAATCCCTCTGCCATGGGGCTGGGACACTTTTCTTCCCCACATGAACACCTGGTGGGAGAGGCGGAGGTGACAAAACCCTTCTGCTAGGCAGGATCTCCTCTGGAGCTGAGTTTTCCAGAGGCTGGAGGAAAGTAGTGTGCCAACAGGGGTGACAATGAAATTTAATGGCTTCTTCTCCTGGGGGATTTTGAAAGTGATGGGTGTTTTCAGTGACTGATTCTTCTTTTTAAAAGGGGAGATTCCAGGAGGGAATTATCCCTCCAAAAGCCAATTTCTGTGCTCATCGTGGCTGCCTCTGCTTCCAAAGAGAAAAGCAGTCCCTGCTGGAGGGTCAATTCATCTCCTGTGAACTTTGATGTCTGCAGGAAAGCAGATGAATCACACTTGAAAATTCCTGCTTCTCCCAGATGACTCCAAGAGAAGCTGGAGTGACTCCCCAAGGTGTTCTCCTGCTCCACAGATATCCTCAGAGAGGTGGTGCCACTCTCGGGTGTGTGGCATCCTGGGCATAACCTGAACTCAGGGACAGTGGCAGGGCTCCCTAGGGCTGCTGGATGGGAATGGGAGCTCCTGGATAAATTGTGGGAGCAGTTTGGACCCTGTCAAGTAGCCTGGTTGTCACTTCAAATGCACCAACGATGTGGGACAAGACCCTTTTTAATGGGGTTTGTCTGGTGGGATGTTTGAGCCTAAAGGGGGATTATTCCTGGTATTTTTTACTTGGCAAAGTACAAAATCCACTCATCTTTCCATGTGACTGTTCATCCTCCTGTCCGTCCATCCATCCATCCATCCATCCATCCATCCATCCATCCACCCATCCATCCGCAGAATCATGGAATGGTTTGGGTTGGAAGAGACCTTCAAGATCACCCAGTTCCAACCCCCTGACATGGTTCCAAACCCTGTCCAATGTGGCCTTGGACATTTCCAGGGATAGGGCAGCCACAGCTTCTCTGAGAATTCCATTCCAGGGCCTCCCCACCCTCACAGGGAAGAATTAATTCCCAACATCCCATCTCTCCCTGCCCTCTGGCACCGTGAAGTCATTCCTCCTTGTCCTCGCTTTCCAAGCTTACGAAATGGAATGAATTTCCTCTTTGATGAGTCTCAGTCCACAATTCCAGGGCCAAAAAAGTGGCTTTAGATGAACATCTGGATGTGCTGGAGTGCCCCTGCATGGGGAGGCTTGGACATGAGCCTGGAGTTTGGACACAGAATTGGATTTTTGCTCAGCTTTAGGTGCTAAATTCTCACATTGTCTCTTTGAGAGATCAGACTTGGCACCAAAATCTTCACCCCAGCTTTGTAGGACACCTCAAGTCACCCAAAATTTCACCTGAATGATGCTGATTTGGGTTTAGTGAAACCCCACAGAGGGATTGGCATCTCAGTAAGCTGCTCTGAGTCTAAACTGGGTCAGGGGAGGTTTAGGCTCAGTATTAGGAAAATTTCTTTACCCAGACGGTGGTTGGACACTGGAATAGGCTCCTCAGGGAAGTGATCACAATCCTAAGCCTGATGGAGTTCAAGGAGTCTTTGGACAATGCCCTCAGGCACAGCATGGGGTTTTTGGGATGTGCTGCAGGCCAGGAATTGGTCTGGGTGATCATTGTGAGTCGCTTCCAGCTCAGGATGTTCCATAATTCCATTAAATAATTTATTTTTGTCATTTTCCTTCTCCATGAGCTTTCCCTTGAACCCATTCCTGGCTTCTCAGGACCATCCCATGAACAGCAACACTCTAAAAAGCTGAAGGGACAGAAATTAAAGTGCTGCCTCCTTCTTGCCAGCATTAATTACTTCATTAACGACTTGCATTTCCAGCATCCGCTGGTGAAGCTTTGCATTTGGATTTTGGAGGCTTGGTTCTACTCTGAGAGAAGTTTTATCAAACCCAGATATCATCACACAGCCAGATTCCCACAGCTCCAGGATGACTCAGGTGCAGTTTCACAGGGATCCGAGTTCTGGCTTTGAATTTCTCAGGATAAGGATTCACATTTTAACAAAATAAAAGGGTGGAATTTGTTCATCATGGCTACCCCAGTGAGGAGCAGGGAGTTTGTTGCCTGTAATTAAAAAAAATTGTCTTTTTGTGCTCATCCTGCCACAGCTCTCCTCTCTCCATGGGACCTCCAGGGGAGCCTCTCCTGCTCCTCAGGGGGGAATTCCCAACACATCCTCGTGCAAAAATAGGGAGGGAATTCCGCCCCTCTGCTCCTCTCTGGTGAGATCCCACCTGGAATGCTGCCTCCAGCTCTGGATTCCCCAGCACAGGAAGGACATGGAGCTGTTGGAGCGAGTCCAGAGGAGACACCAGGGTGATCAGAGGAATGTGAGGGAAAACTGGGAGAGCTGGGTTTGTTCAGCCTGGAGAAGAGAAGCTTTGGGGTGACCTAATTCTGCCTTCCAGGACCCAAAGGAGGTGACAAAAAGATGGAAAGAAGTTTTCTACAAAGGCCTGGAGTGATAGCACAAGGGGGAATGGCTTCCCACTTCTAGAGGGTGGGTTTAGGTGGGATATTGGGAAGAAATATTTCCCTGGCAGGGTGCTGAGGCCCTGAAATGGAATTCCCAGAGAAGCTGTGGCTGTCCCCATCCCTGGAAGTGTCCAGGCCACATTGGACAGGGTTTGGAACAACCTGGGACAGTGAAAGGTGTCCCTGACCAGGGGTTGGACTGGATGATCTTTAAGGTCCTTTCCAACCCAAATGATTCCATGATTTCATAAAAAAAAAAATACAGGTTCAGTGCAGTCCACAGCACATCAGCAGTGCCTGCCTTTGGAGTCAATCCCAGCAGCAGCCAGGGAAGCTCCTGGATTTGAGTTCTGATGGCAAAAAGGAAGAATTTCTGTGCAAAATCCCAAACAAAAAAGCGACTTTCTCTTTTGAACACTGCCAGGGATTGTCTCTGTACCTGTCCTTTGTTTTCTTTTTTTAATTCTTTGTCCCCCAGAACAAGGAAAAACAACCTTCCTTCTTCTCTCCATCAGCAAAGGAGGGGCAAAGGGAGGAAAATAATTATAAAAGGAAGAAAAATGCTCCCCATAATATTTTGTGTTGACAGTGCAATCTCCAAAAATCCCCTGCTTTGCTTTGATGCAGAATAAAAGAATTTTGAGTGACACAGAGACTTTTCTGTTGTTCTGCTCTCCATTTTTCATCTTAAAAATGCAGCAGTGAAGAGCTTTTTATTCCTGAGTCTCCACCAGGATTTATGGATATGGAATTCAGGTTCATCCAGTCAGAAGTCAGGGAAACATGGAATTATTTAGGTTGGAAAAGAGCGATTCCAACCATTCCCCCAGCACTGTCAAGGCCACCACTGACCATGTCCCCCCATCCACATGGATTTTGAATTCCCTCAGAGATGGGGACTCCACCAACTCCCTGGGCAACACATTCCAATGGTTGACACCCCTTCCACGAGGAAATTCTTCCTGAAATTGATTTAGGAGCTGCTTCCAACACAGCTGGTGCTTTTCAGGGATGTTTTTCTTCTTGTCTTCCAGGGCCAACTGTATCCTTTAATCCCAAGGGTGTTTGGTAATGGAGTCAGGCTGTTGGAATGGGCTGGAGTGCACGGAGGGATGTTCCAGGGATCTCTCCAGGTTGGTGGAGTCCCAGTCTCCTCCCTGCACTGCTCTGTTTCATGGAATCATGGAATCACGCTCCAGCTCCCTCGTTCCAACCCCCTGCCATGGGCAGGGACACTTTTCACTACCCCAGGTTGTTCCAAGCCCCATCCAACCTGGCTGTGGACAATTCCAGGGATGGGGAGTTTCCTACCAAGCTGCAATTCTCGGTATGGGAGAGGCAGGAGTCCTGCTCCGGGATGTGTCAGTTTTGGATTGATGTCCAGCTGAAATTGGTGTCCAGTGACAGGCAAGGATTCTGTCCCTCTGCCCCACTCAGGTGAGATCCCTCCAGCCCTGGGATCCCACCTCAGAGTGGCTGGAGCAGATCCAGAGGAATCCATGGAGATGCTTCAAATGTTGGAGCCCCTCTGCTCTGGAGATTGGCTGGGGGAGCTGGGAATGTCCACCATGGAGAAGAGAAGGCTCCAAGGAGGATTTAGAGCCCTTCTAGGGCCTGAAGGGGCTCCAAGAGATCTGGAGAGGGACTTGGGACATGGACATGGAGTGACACAAGGGGGAATGGCTTCCCATTGCCAGAGGGCAGGAATAGATGTGATATTGGGAAGGAATTTTTCCCTGTGAGGGTGCTGAGAATTTCCAGAGAAGTTGTGGCTGCCCCATTCCTGGAATGTCTAAGGCCAGGCTGGATCGGGCTTGAAGTGATCTGGTCTAGTGAGAGATGTCCCTGCCCATGGCAGGGCATTAGACTGGGTGGTCTTGAAGGTCCTTTCCAATCCAAACTATTCCATGATTCTGCGACCATCAAAGATGGGACTTAAATCCTTTTCCTGGGAGCACTCATTGAGCAGGATCTGTGGAAGGCTGGGAAAACCTGGCAGGGAGCAGGGCCTGAGCCAGCCCAGAGTCCAGTTTTAAGTTACTGCTGCTTAGGGGCAGAAATAGCTCCTATTAAGTTGCATTTCAAGATTTGGAGCCAGAATATTGAGGTCACATCCACAGAGCAAGACCTGGTGTTTCGTGTCCTCTGCAATTCCAAGATCTCTCCCCAAGAGCCATCCTGAGAATGACATCCCCCTCCTCCTGCTCTATTGGGACACAACCTCTTCTAAGGGGAATTTTTCTGCCTGAAGTTTCACCTGGCAGGAAAATGTGGATGTGGGAAATGGAAAATCATCTCCTGCCTCAGTTTCTCTACACAAAGCAAGGGATGATTTTCCTCATCCCATAAGGGCTGGTACACCCCACCAGGAGCTGGAGGCAATCTCACTGAACACCAGCATGGAGCTGCTCTTTGAAATCACCCTGTTCTGCATGGAAGGGGAATTCCCCTCCATGGAGAGGGGCCAGGCATCCCTAGAAAGGGATGAGTTTAAAGGTCAGGGATATGGGTTGGACCCAGACCAAAATCCTTTTCCCTCAACCACCTGCTCTTTCTAGAAGGGTAAAAAGTTGTCCAGTTCTCATCCAGCCTCACCCCAGAGCCCAGTTCCATGGGCATTCTGGGATATTTAAAACGTCTGGCCAGGATCCTCCTGCTGATTTCTACGTGGATGAATCCCACTGCAAAAACTCTTCTGGAAGTGCTTATCCACTTCCACTTCCAGCCCTGGACCAGGTTCATCCAGCTGGAACACTTTTCTGGGAAAGATCCAGAGTTTTGGTTATGTTAAATTAACCCTTCTCCAGCCAGAAGAAATGATGACAAAAATTTCTAGGATTTAAAGGATTCAGGAAAGTCTGATGGCCTCAGATG
Source organism: Passer montanus (assembly GCF_014805655.1). Taxonomy (NCBI): domain Eukaryota; kingdom Metazoa; phylum Chordata; class Aves; order Passeriformes; family Passeridae; genus Passer; species Passer montanus. Next base: position 251,290 of record NW_024356506.1, read on the forward strand.
ACGAGATTCATCTCCACACAGAGTTGATTTCAGGCAGGGATGAAACGATCCTTGTCAGTGGACAATGCAAAAAAAAGGGGAAGCCTTAAAATCATGGAATGGTTTGGGTTGGAAAGGACTTTGAAGACCATCTTATTCCAACCCCCTTCCTTAGGGGACGCCTTCCACTATCCCAGGTTGCTCCAAGCCCTGTCCAGCCTGGCCTTGGGATGGGGCAGCCACAGCTTCTCTAGGAATTCTGTGCCAGGCCCTCAGCACCCTCACAGCCAGGAGTTCCTTCTCAATATCCCATCCACCCCTGCCCTCTGGCAGTGGGAAGCCATTCCCTGTGTCCTGTCACTCCATCCCTTGTCCCAAGTCCCTCTCCAGGCACTGAAAAAGGCTCTGAGGTCTCCGTGGAGCCTTCTCTTCTCCAAGCTGGACATTCCCAGCTCTCCCAGCCAATCTCCAGAGTGGAGAGGTTTCATCCCTTGGAGCAGCTCCGTGGCCTCCTCTGGAATTGCTCCAGCAACTCCACATCCTCCTGATACTGGAGGCTTCTTGTTCCTCCTCTGCTTTTTGGGCTGAGGAACCATTTCCATGCAGTCACAACAATGCTTTCCTCATCCAGACATACCCTGGGATCACTTTTCCTATTTCTCACTGCTCCTGAAGGGATTCTGATTTTCGGGAATTGCACTGCTCTCATTGCTCTGCCCAGATTTATTCTCTTTGTTCCCTCACAACACATGAAGAGAATTTAGGGTGTCCTGGGAATGGTGTCCGTGCATCTCTGAGGCCGTGATGGCAGAAAGACAGATTATCCCTCTCCTAATCACCCCAAGGTGAATTCATGCCATACACAGAGCTCTGTGTGCCCATTCCTTGGTTTCCCAAACCACTTTTACAGGGAAGGGGATATCCAGAGCTCCAGGGAGCTCTGGGGAGTTTTGGGGAGTTCCCAGCATTAATGACACCCCCAAGCTTCCCGAATTCTTCCCTCTTCACCACTTGCCAACCTCCTGTCCTTACAGCTGTGTCAGAGGGCTCCAGAGGTGGCCATTCCTATGGAAGCAGCCACTTGAATTTCCCCCCTTTCCCTCAAAGTGGTTTTTCTCCCACTTCCGCGCAGCGTGCGGAGGGAATTTTCGCACCCGTAAACACTTTGCGCCGCTGGCTCCCGGCTAATTGAGTCTGACAGTTCGTGTAGTCAGCAGCTGAATGGTGTCACTGGGAATTAGGCTGCCGGGATAGACTGCCAGGAGCAAATTACTTTGTCACTTCTCAGCTGACTCGAAATTTAAATTCTTTAACTTAAGCTGTCAATTAAATTTAAACACTGTTAAACCTTTAGGCTTAAACTGCTGGCCAAGTTCGGGGCTGAGCTCAACAACAACAAGGTTTGGTCTGAATCTTGTGCCTCAATGGGATGGTTTTCCTTATTTCCTTTTATCCTTACCCCTTTTCCTTGCACTCCCCAGCACCTCTCCTTGCTCTTCCAGGGGGTGATTTCCTATTCCTCAACTTTTCCAAAGCCTAAAGCACCTGGACACGAATATTCCCTACCAGAAAGGAACCCAGTGGCCAGGACCTTGAAGCCAGGTCCTGCTGCAAGACCAGGAAAACCAGGATAATCCCACCTGGAAGAGCCTTCAGACAGCCAGATTTATCCTGGGCACATAGCAGAGGTGCTGCAGGAGGTAAATCCTCCATGGAAAGAACCAACTCTGGCTCTGCTTCCCAACAATAAATCCAAGTTTAATCCTCAAATTGACTGGGCCTCCCTCTTGCCAGGCTCTGGCTCCTACACAAATTGTCCATCAACCCTAAGTAGGATTTCTTGGCCACACAAAAAAAGAGGCACCACAGCTGCCATGGAAGGGGAAATAAATGCAAGGATGGTGGGATGGGGCTGCTGGGCTCCCTCTGGATGTTTTTGGCCAGGTCCTTTCTCATGCATGCTTTGGGAAGAGGTCATTACCCACCCAGCCTGTTGGAATGGATCCTCTTGATCCCATTTAGCTGAGGCTGGGAGCTCCCTCCCCTGTTTTGGGGAAGAAACCGCAATTTCTGCCCATTTCCAATGGATTGTGGACTCCTGACTGGTTAGCTGGGTGTTCCAAGGTCTGGAAAACCTAAAATCATGGAATGGATTGGGTTGGAAAGGACCTCCAGGATCATCCAACCTCCTGCCATGGGCAGGGACACCTCCCTGCATCCCAGGTTGCTCCAAGCTCCATCCAACCTGGCCTTGAACTGGTCTGGATTTGTTTCCCAGACCAGACAGTTTTGTTGGAGTCTCAAAAGGAGCTGACTGTCCTCCAGGATGCTCCAATCCTTCCCACTGGTCCTTCAGGTGCAAAGAATCTTGTCTAGATTGCTGGGAGAAGGGAAAAACCTGGAAGATCATCCCATCCAAAGCAGGAATTTGGTCTTTGCCCACTGCCTGCCCAGGCAGGAAGGTCATGGTGATCTGATCCCTGGGAATTTGAGAAGGTGGATAGGGATTCTGCCCCTCTGCTCTCCTCTGGTGGGATCCCATTTGGAATGATGCATCCAGCTCTGGTGTCCCAGCACAGGAAGGACGTGGAGCTGTGGGATCAAGTCCAGGGGAGGCATCAAGATGATCAGAGGGATGGAGAACCTCTAGAAAAGCTGGGATAGTTGGGAATGCTCAGCCTGGAAAAGACAAGTTTTGGGGTGACTTAATTGTGGCCTTTCAGGACCTGAAGGAGGTGACAAAAAAGATGGAGAACTGTTTCCAAGGATTTGGAGTGATGGGACGAGGGGAAATGGCTTCCCACTGATGGGGAGTAGGGTTGGACAGGATACTGGGGAGAAAGGAAGTTTGACAGATGGAAGGATGAGCCTGATGGCTCCAAAATGGAAAAGACAACCCTGAAAAGCAGCATCCTGAGGGATTTGTGGGCGCTGACCTTGTTTATCCAACTGCCGTAGGCAAATCCAATCTAATAATGAATTTTGGTCTCCAATTCCTCTTGGAAGGGGTGGAATGACATGAGGAGAATGAAGAATATTTCACAAATCTGGCAAAGTTTGGGTGTTCCTCAACTGATCCTACAGAGCAGAACCTTTCATCTTTCCAAGATTCCTTATTTTCGCAGCCACATTTTCCTTTCCAGAGCTCAGGGATGGAGGCACCTCTGGCTCCAGGGAATGCTGACATGAGAGGTGGGTGCTCAGGACTTCCTGGGACCCATGGAAGGGATGGTTTGGAGATTGGATGACCTTGGGAGGGGAAGAACAACTCCAGGCTGTCAACAGGAGGGCTGTGTTTTTTGGGAAGGAGCCAAAGGAAAACTGATCAACGGAGCATGGGAGAGAAAATGAGACACCCAGAATAGCTCTGGGCCTGGTTCTGTGCCTTGCAGGGAAAGCCTGAACATCCACAGGATTTTCCCACCTTCCAGGCTGCTTCACCATCCCCAGGGGCTCTCCTGGTGTGCCAAGGTCCTGTGACCCTGTGACAAGGCCATGGCACCCCCAGCCACGGTCCCTGGCAGACGCAGAGCCTGGGAGAACAATCCCTCAGGAAGAACTGAGATCAGGCCAAGTTTTTTAAGTGGAATTTTTCTTATCAGGAGGATTAATCCTCATAAATTTGTGTGGAGGGCAGTGTGGAATCTGCATCTACCGTTTAAATGTGCCCATCCTGATGGTATTCTGCCCCACAGAGCAGCTGATTTTCCCTCTGCAGGGCAGTGATATCTCCAAATGGAATTCTCTCTCCCCTTTCTGCTCCACTTCCCCCATTTCTTCCAAAATCCTTGTAGTGCCCTGCACATTGCAGGGAGTTTTGGCGCTCCACGTCCTGGTAAACTCAGATTTTATAACAAATCTTGTTCCTTTCATCAGCGACTTGAAATAATTCCCTGTGCACCAAATGAATCAGGGAGGGATGGGGGGAATAGGGATTTTGTGGAACAGAGCCAAAATAAACTCTGGATAAAAAGTCCTGCCCAGAAAGAAACGGGAAGTTTTGAGGAATGATGAGTGGAGAAAATGAAGAGCAAATTACCCCCAGGGCAGGAATGGGAAGCACCCCGGGGCTGGCTGGGCTCCTTGGCTTTGTTTATTCCTGGGACTCTCCCGGCTGGGGCCTCCAGGCGATGAGTTCCTCACTTCACAGTTTTGGGAGCACATGTCATGGTTGAGGTTCATTAATCTCCCCCCGCCAGCGTCCTTGATGAGTGATTTTAATTTTGCTGCCTCTCGGGTTACCCTGAGCCGTGAGCAGGTTTAAAAACATCCCGGGGTTGGGACATTTTGATTTTCCATTTAGGATGGAGGTGCCACCTCTCTGATAGTTTGGATCCTACTTCTTTACTCTGCAGCTGTGATGGCAACACGGGGGGATCTCAGATCCCTGAAAATCAGTTTTTGCAAGGAGCAGCCTTAGAGGAGACTTAAAGGTCACATCTGATGGAATTCTGCCCTGTCGGCCACTGCTGATGGCTCTGAACATCCTGCTCAGAGTAAGGAAAGGGCTCTGACACATGAGAAGCAGCAGCATCCTCTAAAAACACATCAGAGCCAGCCTGTCCCAGAAAACTTCATCCTTGTCCTGCATCCCCTTGAATTCCAAGCACACATGAATCCCTGTAGGGCCACAGCCACATACAAAAATTCAGAAGCCGTTTTTCTCTCCTCCCTCTGCTCAAGCACACTCGTTTTCCTAGGAAAATCCCTCTCTTTGGGTTTCTTCAGCCTCGCAGCCTTTAGGGGTCACTCCTAGCAAGATTTCCATCATTTCCCTGCAGCCTCACGAGGTGGAAATATCCTGGAAAAGCCAGCACTGGCATCAGGATCCTGGTGTCCCAGTGTGTCTTGTGCTGAGTATTCCCAGTTTCCTGTGTCTTTACCTGGGTATGATCCTTCCCATCTCTTCTCCTGAGGAAGGAGGAAGATGGTAATTGCTTCCTCCCTGGCTCCAGAAGGTGAAGGATGAACAACCCAGGGCATTTGATGCTGGTGTTATTTTGGGATGAAAAACCTCGCAGTGCCGCTCTAAGGACATCCCAAATTCCATCTCCGTGCTGTCCAGCTTGAGATGGGCTCAGTAAAGAGGGATGAACTGGCTGGGAACGGGAATAACAGCAGGGATCATGCACCTTTCCCAGCATGACATGAGGGCAGGGATTTGTCTGCTTTCCCCCCTCTGTGGCTGCCATTTGCTGCAGCCAACGTGACGATTCCAACAGCGGGAGACAACGTTCCTGGGCAGTGGAATTTGATCACCTGCTCTTTTCCATTGGGACCAGGCCAGAACATTCTATCTCCAGGGATTTGGGATGGGGGTTCTGCTCTGAACAGCCTTATCTGGTTGAAGATATCCCTGATCTTGCAGGCAGACCAAGTTGTTCCAAGTCCCATCTGCCACGGCCTTGGACACATCCAGAGGTGCAGCAGCCACAGCTTCTCTGGGAATTCTATTCTAGAACCTCACCACCCTCACAGGGAAGAATTTTTTTCCATTATCTCATCTATCCCTGCCCTCTGGCAGTAGGAAGTAATTCCCCCTTGTGCTGTCACTCCAGGCCCTTGTCTGAAGTTCTTCTCCAGCTCATCCAGAGCCTCTGGAAGAGGTTCCGTGTCTTTTCTTCTCCAGGTGAGCACCCCCAGTCCTCCCAGCCTGTCTCCAGAGCATTCTCTATCCCTGCACATCCTTCCCTCAGAATCAGAAAGAAAGAAAGAAAGAGCGAGCAAATTTTGAGGAATGATTAGTGGACAAAATGATGATTAGTGGGAAAAACCCCCATAACCCTCAGGGAGTGGTTATCACCCTTGGAGAAGCAGCTCCCATCCTGGGAAGGCAACATTCCCAGAGGCACAGCACTCAAAACAGCCAGAGATCCCCTCCAGCTCCCGAACTTCTGGCTCCAGTGATGTCAACATGGTTGTCAGGCACAGAGGGATGGCAGGAGAAGAAGAGAATGCAAAGCCAGGGTTTGCCTTGGAATCCCCATTGACTGGATTTCCTGGATTTCCTGGACAGCCCAAAAGCCCAAATAAAAGGAATTGTCCAATAATGAGAAATATAATGAGAAATAGACAATTGGACTCTACAAAATGTCAGAGCCAGACACTTCCAGCAGCAGCCAGAGGCTGGCTCAGGATCCCTACTTGATCCCAGAGGAGGAGTGGCTGTGAAACAGGGAAAGGTCAAGAAAACTGGTGTTGGTACCAGCTTGCCAAAGACAGTTTGGGCTGCCCCAGCCCCTGAAAGTGAGACAGTGGCTCCTGGCAGAGCTCCAGACCTGGCACAACAGCACTGGAGCATGAAGTCTCTGGCAGGAAGGATATCCAAGGACTGTCCATGCATCCTTGATGCGGGATACAGGATGGTGTAGCTGTGCATGTGTAGGAATAGTGAGATGGGAGAACCAACAGCCGCGAAAAGGGACAGGCAGCTTTTAAAACCCCACTGCCACATTCCTGGAAGTGTCCAAGGCCAGGTTGGATGGGGTTTGGAGCAACCTGGTCTAGTGGAGGGCATCCCTGCCCATGGCAGGAGGGTGGAACTCCATGATTTTGAAGGTCCCTTCCAACCCAAATCATTCCATAATGATTATATGGAAAGCAGGGAGACGGAGGGATGTGGTGAGGTCTGATTTGCTCTCTCCCAGTGTTGCAGTGACCCTCAGTGTCACTTGACCATCCCCTCCAGATGAACGATTGTCCTGATCCCACAGCCCTCTGCTGCTGAATGGCCCAAACAGGTGGAATTCCACTGATCCCAGCCCCACCTGTGCCTCCTTAACTGAGTGTTGGGCTCTCTGGCTGTGCTCCTTTGGAGCCTGATAGATTTTGTCCCCCTGCCTGAGCAGGGATCCGCCGCCGGAGCCTCGCGCTTCCCTGTGCCAGGTCCCGGTGGTGTAAGCGGATCCCTGCAGCTCATGGCTTGTTATGTTTCCCAGCACAGTCTGTGCCGGTTAATTTGTACCTCCAGGAATTTGGAGATGCTCCTTCCAGCAGGGAGGCCCCTGGGTGAGACATGGCATCTTCTCTCCATGACGTAAGCCCTTCCCGAGCCAAATAGCTCCGCGCCCCAGCACGGATCACGGAATCGTTTAAGCTGGAAAACTCCTTTAAGACCATCACGTTTCCTGCTGTAAAACTGTACCTTGAAACCTTCACCATTCTCCACCCTGGGGATGTAAAACTTCATTATGGAGGTGCAGGAATGGTGGGAATAATGTGATTGCCTCGTGGTTGGGGTGCTTCCTTTGGGGTAACTCCGTGCTCTGGTGGATCTCCCGCTGCAGGACCACTGGTAACCCTGGGGGAAGCCCGTGGGTGGGGGCTGAGGTCCCAGCAGGAGGTGGGGATGCATCAGGTGTCAGCCCTGGGTGCCAGCCAAGGTGTCTTCTAACAGCACCCTGGGGACCTGGCGCTGCCCTCGGGGCGAGGGAGCCAAGCAGTCCCAGTGTGAGGAGCCCTCAGGAGGGGAGGAGCAGCTGGGGGACAGGCAGGGGACATTTGAGAACCCCCTCCCTGCACCCCAGGGGGCCCTGGCCGAGATGCAGCTGCCAAGCAGGTCAGCAAGGATGGACACCTCCCCTCTCCAGCACTGGGAAAGGACCAAAAGGGTTTTTGTGTCTTGGATCAATGTGCAGGGGTCTGGAGGATGGCTTGGAGCAGACTGCCCCCTGAGGTCAGGTACCTGTTAAATTTGGAGCCTGGGCTTCCCTGCAAAATCCCACAAATTTCCCCACAAACCCTGTCTGGGATCCTATCCTGTTCTTTGCAATTCCCTGAAAATAAGACCCAAATGTTCCTCCTTTTGCTGTTTTCTTCTCCCACCATCCCTGACTTGCCTGTGTTCAAGAGGGTCCACCTGAAGTGCTGATGTTCCTCTGCCAAGGTCTTTTTCATCACTCCAAAGGTTTTTATCCTCATCCCATTTCCTGTTTTTCTCCCAGTCAGTATTCCTAAAGTGGTACCTCCTCCATGAGATAAGTCTAAAATTTCTGTAGAATCATAATAGTGGAATTATTTAAATTTAAATTTAAAGTTCATGTAATTCCAAACCCCAAACCCTCTTGGCTTCAATTCAATTGTTCAAGAAATCATGGGATGATTTGGGTTGGAACAGACCTTAAAGATCTTCTTGTTCCATCCCTCTGGCATGTCCCCCTGCAGGGACACCTTCCACTATCCCAGGTTGCTCCAAGCCCTATCCAACCTGGCCTTGAGCACTTCCAGGGATCCAGGGGCAGCCACAGCTTCTCTGGGCAATCTGTGCCCATGCTTCACCACCCTCACATGGAGGATTTTTTTCCTGATATCCAATCTAAACTTACTTTCTGACAGTATGAAACCATTCTCTCTTTTTCTGCGATTCCAGGCCCTTGTAAATTGTTCCTTTCTGTCTTTTTGCAGATCCCTGCAGGTACTGGAAAACTGCAATTAGGTCACCCTAAAATCTTCTAATTTTGTTGTTTTATGATCATCCAGACCCTCCCATTCAAGATTTCATCAGGGTTAAACCAAGCACCAAATGAGTCACTCCTGGCTCCTTCTGCAGGAGTGTCCCCATCATTCCATCCTCAGGCTGGAATTCTGTGGAGGCTGTTAATTATAGCTGCAATTCCCTCTGGAATAATGACATTTCCCTGTCCCCTCACCAGTCCTTTGTGTTCCCACATCACCCTCCACCCCAGCAGCATCTCTCTCCAGCAGGGAAGTCGAAAATCCAGGTCTCCTGAAGGAAGTGGAATCTCAAGGGTCATTTTCGCCTCTGCAGATGCTAAATCGTGCTCTGCTGACTGCTGGAAAACCTTTCCCTCCCCCTCCCAATCCATGCAGAAGTTTTGCAACAGCAGCAAATCCCTTGATAACCCGCCTGTGCTGGAAGCAAAGCCCTCCCCAACTCAGCTCACCAAGAAGTGCAGAACATCAGCTTCCGTGATATCCCTCTGTTTCCCTCTTTTTCTCAGGAGCTCCAGGCAAGGGACAGACTTCTGAGCCAGGCTCTTTCTTCAGGTCCTAATTCAGGGCCCTTTGCAAAAGGATTAGTTTCTGTTTGAAGGGGTTTTTTCCTGCTCCGGGGTAGTATCCAGGCAGAAGCCAGCTAAGGGAGAGAGGAGCCTCACAGAGACCATTTCTGCTCCCTTTTCCCAGCCAAACTGGCAGCCTGGGATAGATCAGTGGGACCAGGATGTCGGAACCAAATTCTCTCTACTCTTCTTTGGGGGTTGACTTGGGGCTGGTGAGAAGAAAAGTGGGGACTCAACATATCTGTACCTCACCCACTTCCAGCTGACTTCCAGGTCACTCCACACCCTCTCACCCTTCATTTTTCCCTGGATGGGACTAATCCATCCCTGCTGTTGCTTTTCTATTCCCAGCCCCTATCAACATTCCCTGACCCTGTTGCCAAGTGCATGGTCTAGCCCATTTTGATGCTGCCAAACTGCATCACATCCCAAATCCCAGTGGTTCCATCCACGTGGCCTCTTGGGACAGCTCCAAAATCCCTTTTGGGAACAGCCCCATCCAGCAGTGGTGCCAGAGATTTTATCCACAGTCCCAGCTGCCCAAGCATCTTCCATGCTTTGCAAGCCAAGCTTCTCACTTTTTCCAGCAGAGATCCATGTTTTTGGGCACAGCACATGGTCTCGTGTTTGATCGCCATGGATCTCCATCCACAAGATTAAATCCAGTCATGAATCCATAAGCTGATCCATGGCTTGTTTTTCCTCATTGTTGGCTTCTGGTGGAAACTCCTGGCTCGAAGCCTTACATCCAGACCTTGTGCTAGTTTAAGATGAAGGATTGCAATTCCAAGGACAGGCCTGTGGACACAAATTGGCTGTGAGAAAGTCCGCTTCCATATTTTCCAGAGGCGTCTTCATCTGGGCTCTCATGTTTAGTGCATGGACTGTTCTTATCCAAAGGAAAGTCCTGCAGAAGGGTTTGATGGAGACTGGGATCATCATCCCGAGGTTGAGCTTGAAGGAGAAGAGAGAGAGACAGCCCCTTTCACAACAATTCCATGGATTCCACAGTGGAGTGTTGCTTGTGCTTTCCTGCTGTTTTGTTCCAACTCCTCTGTCCTTCCACATTGTCCCAACGATCTCAAGCATTCCCAATCCCAAGGAGTCCTCCCAAGGAGGGACACTTGGGTTGGGCTGTCTGGCTGCTATTCTGGCCTTGCCACTTATGGATTCATGGTTGGACTCAGTGATCTTAGAGGTCTTTTCCAGCCTAAAGGATTCTGTGATTTCCTTCATGATTACTGTTTCTTCTCCCTCATTCTTCCCAGGTTTTTAGTACTGGTGGGAAGCAATCATTACGATATTGAAGCTTCTCCAGGGCCACCACCAGCCAGGTCTCCATCCTCCCACATTCACACTCTGAATTCATAGCACAAAATCATGGAATCTCCTGAACAAGGAGGGTCCCACAAGGATCACTGAGTCCAGCTCCTGGCCTTGCACAGGACAACCCCAACAATCCCACCATGTCCAACTCCATTATAACCTAAATTGCTGGAAGTTTCTGAACTGCCTAGAAGGTTCTACCTTGGGCCAAAACTGCTTTAAACCCTCAGCTCAAAGCCCTGTAGCCCCACAACAATTCAGTGGCTCCATCAGGTGAATGTTTTCCATTTCCTTCCTGCCCAAAGGGAAGAAACCTCTGGCTTTTATCTTTGAACAAACCTTCCAACACCCTGTGGAATTTCCTTTCCTCCCTCCGCAGCTTGTGCCTGGCTCTTCCTGCTCTCCAGCTGAGGCGAGTGCAGCCTTGGGTCAAGTGTAATCATTTTTATAGAGCTGGGGATCAATAACTGCTGGAGAGAAATGCTGTATGTCAGAGTCCCCTCGGATCCTGGAAAACCAAAGGAACACTACATGGAAGAGCACTTACTGTATTACTGCTGCAGGCAGATGGAGCTCCGTGCCAGAGGCTTGGCAGAGCTTTGGAAGTGCTGGAAAGAGTCATGCCCAGCTTCTCTGGGAGTAGGGAGAACATCCCTACCCTGCACAGCCCCTCCTTCTTCCCATCTTTCCCAAGGAATATCCCAGTTTTACAAATACAGATGCAAGAACACCTGGGAATCAGCGACTTTATCCCAGGCTGATGGATAAAGCAAGGAGAACACGGATACACATAGATTTAACATCATTCTGCCCCAAAACTTCTCATTGAAAAGTTGGGTTTTTTTATGGTTTGTGGTTTTTATTGCCTGTTTGGATCTGCTCTGTTGCTGTGGCCTGCTGGAAAAGCTGGAATTTCCAGGGATAGACACCTAGATACAATCCCTGCAAAACCCTTTGGGACAAGGTGTTGGATAAATGCCAACAGAAAAACTCAGGGAATAATCTAAGCTGGTGAAAAATTTTCTTGGGATGGAACCAAACTTAATTTGAGTAATTGGTGGCTTGAAGAGCAGGAAGTGGGGATGAGATGGAAGTGCCATCAGGGGATAAGTGTCCCTGTCCTCTCACATGACACTTCCTTGGTGCAACACAGGTGATCTGGGGGTTGTTAAGGATGTGTGGGATTTGTCCAAGCATTCCCAGAGCCTTGCCACTTGTGTCTTTTGCCTCCCTCTCCTTTTCCCTTCTCTGTCTCCTCTGTAGTTTTTCCAGTGGAGTTGGGCTCAGGAGATCACTGAAGGAGATTTCCAAGAGATTCCTCCTCTGCATGGAGAGGAAGAGCTTGTATCCCTTTCCCCACCACATTCATGGATGTGCTCTCCAGACTATCCTGAGGATGAATCCAGCTTTAGCTCTCCATGGCCTGGTCCAGCTTAATTTGGGAAATGAAAATTGGTGCTTGGCTTGGGGAGATGCAGCATCACGAGCTGAGTGTAGGAATCCAAGGAACGAGCAATTAGTCGTTCCCAGAGTACCCAGACATGGGACTGTCACCCATCCCTGGGTATCTTCCTCTTTCTTCCTGGTTTTCCGTGGTGTTGTCTTTGTGTCCCTGTAGTGGGAGTGAAGGAACTGGAGAATCAGAAATAATTTCCAGGTATATTGAGTCTCTTTGGGTTAGAATTAGAGTTTGCAAAAGAGGAATTTTACAGGACCATCCTTTGTAAAGGGAAATTTGTCTCAAATCCAAGAGAGAAGTTCCTAAGCTTTGTCTGCTCCTATCCTGTTGCTCCACATATCAGAATGGGGATAGAGTCCTAAAATCCTGGAATAATTTGTGTTACAAAGGAACTTTAAAGACCATCTGCAAGAAGCAATGAGACCCTTAATCAGATCAGGCTGCTCGCAGCCCCATCCAACCTGACTCTGAATTTTTCCAGGGGTGGAGCATCCACCCCCCTGGAATTGTTCCAGTGTTTTTCCACCCTTTCCAAGCAGGAAAGCTTTAGGGAACCTAAATGTTTCAGATCTGTCTGAGAACTGAAATGCACTGACAGGAGTCGGGGTGGGATTGGGAACCCATTGATCCTGTCTCCATCCATTTCTGGAGAGTTTTTCCATTGACCCATCCATACATCCATCAAACCATCTCAAATCCATCCTCTCGGTGCTGCACAGGAAGTTTTGACAAGCAGAGACGGGAAAGTGCCAGGTCATCACTTCTGTTACTGTTGCAAATGAATTTTATGGATGGATATTTACATCTGACTTTATGACCCACTGCTTTCTACTAAGGAAAGACATTTAAATCCATAGGAAAGATCTCCAGGGCCATGGTTTTATCAGACAGAAGAAGTCTGAATGGAGCAGATCTACAAGCCTGGAGTTCCACTGGTTCTGTTTCCTTCCAATGCCACCATGCAGTGATTTTGGAGGAATTTCCATGCAGATTCCTTGTGCCAGTGGTTTAGCTCCATTAACATGCTGGAATCACAACCGGGAATGTGCCTCCTCTCCCTCTTTGCCCCCATGAGACCCTTTTAGGACAGTTGAACCTTGTACCTACTCTGACCAAGGCTGGTGACAGCCATGGATTCATTACCATGGGATATTTTGCCCATGGAATATTTTGCCAATGAAATCTCCCTCCCCAGTTCTCCCTCTCCCGCTGGATTGGCAGGTCAAGGTGGGATCTGTTCCTCTACCTGTCTCCCTGAGCTCCCCTTCCCACCTGGATGGTCTTTTCTGAGTCTGAATCCATCTTCTAAGCACAGGGTGGGTTTGTCCCGCTTGTTCCTCCTTTGGTCCTGATTCCCTCATCCCTAGTGCCAATGAACTCCGTATTCCATCTCATCCTTACCCAAGAGAGTTTGGTTCTTCCATGATGAACAAAAAAGAAGAAACTTCACCACCTTCCCTTCTCCTCCTCCTTGCTGGAGCTCAGCTAATGGACATCCAAGTCCTGGCCCCAATCCTCATGGATTCAAGAGACCCAGGCTGTGTCCAGGGTCCAAACCAGGCTCTGGAGTGGGAGATGTTGTCTCAGGGCATCCTGCCTGCCCACTCACCTGATGTTCCCAAACCACAGTGGCCTTGAGCAGCTCACACCACCCAGCTGTGCTCCCTCAGCATCTCCTCAGCCCCGGTGAGGAACATCTGGCTGCTGTGTCCAGTTCTGGGCTCCTCAGGACAGGAGGGACATGGAGCTCCTGGAGCAGGTCCAGAGGAGGACAACAAAGATGATGAATGGACTGGAGCATCCCTGACAAGGAAAGGCTGAGGCAGCTGGGGCTGTTCAGCCTTGAGAGGAGACCTCATCCCCCTGTCTGTCCCTGTCTACAGGGAGGGCTCTGAGCAGGGCCCAGGCTCTGCTCTGGAGGGCCCAGCAATGGCACAAGAGGAACGGGCAGGAATTGATCCCAGGAAATTCCACCTGGACACGAGGCAGAACATCCTCCCTGTGCAGTGACCAAGCCCTGAACAGAGACAAGAAAGGGTGGAAGTCTCCCTCACTGGAGATATTCCAGAACCCTCTGGACACAATCCTGTGCTGGGTGCTCTGGGATGACCCTGCTTGAGAAGGGAGGCGAGACCAGATGATTCCACTGTGGTCCCTTCCAGCCTGACCCATTCCATGATTCTGTGATCGGATTCATTCCAACATCTGGCTTGAGCCAGCAGTGACCATGGCCACACCACGAGCAGCTTTGGAGCTGGTGTAGGAGATCCTGACCAGGCTGGGACAGCAATATCCAAACCCACAACCTGCTCTGCAGGCACTGGAAGCAGCAGGAAGCTGAGCACGGCCTCTCCCCCTCGGAGCCTGCAGCTAAATATTGACAAGGGAGGGCTGTTTTTAAGGGATGACTGATTTTATGAGCAATCATCAAGGAACGCGGGGATGCCACGAGCTCATCCAATATCCTGTCTCTGAGAGCATCCCCTCCCAGCTGCCTGGGAGGAAGGAGTCAGCCCCTGTAATGGACACTTATCCAATAATTTGCCAAAGGGGGCAGTTTCTTGCTAACCTCTAGTGGTTTCTGTTTGGCGTGTGGCCTGAAACACAACCCTGAAATCCCTCATAAATATTTATCCCAGCTGCCGGAGCAGTGGAGGAGATGTTTGACCACATCCAGCCTTTGTGGGAGTTTTCCAAACCACTTCTTTCAGAGAGCCCCCGTGTGCTCAGGGCAAAGGGCAGCTCCTGAGTCAGCTCCAATCTCCTGCCAGGGAAGCCTCCTGGGAGGAAATGCCCCCGGGAACGCCTTGGGGGTGCAGTGGATCCTCTGGATTTGAATACTATTGGGATCAGGGCATGGAATATTCAGTCACTGTCCCTAATTGTCAGCACAGGGTTTGACACCCTTTTCTACCTGGCTGCTCCAGACCCTGGTGGCTTGAGGACACAGGGACTGGCAGAGGCCAGGGCAATCTCTCCAGCAGTGGATGATGCCACCATGCCACCAAATGCCACCCTCCAGGGCTCCACCTGTGTGTCTCCATGGATCAGGATGGGGATTGCCCACCAGGATTGGGAGGCCAGGGAGCAGGGATGAGGCTGGAGCTCCCAAGACCCTGTTTTTCCTGTGTTAGGGGCTCTTTTGGCAAGTTGTGGGAACACCCTGGACTCCAGGCAAGGCTCTGTCCTGCCCCAGACCCTGCTGTGTTTTGTAACACCCAGGCTGAAAGACCAGGGACAATCCTTGCATTCCCATCTGCTGGCATTTTGTGGGAATATTGCTTTGGTTTCTGCTCCCTGTTTTCCTCCCTGGGGTGCTCTGAGCCCCCCCTCAAGGACACAGAGTGGGGAGCCACAGCAGAGCTCTAGGGGACACTGAGCAGATGCCAGCCTTGCCCATGTCCTTAAACTGTCCCAAAACTCCCCCTCCCCATCCAGGCTCATTTGAGGCGTGGGGGTGCAAGGGTTAAGCCCTTGTCCTTTAGGAGCAATGAATTTATCTCATCACTCAGTCCAGGTCCTCCACCCCCGGAGCAGCATCCAAGGAAAGCCTCCCTCCCCCAGTTCCTGGGGGCAGCCAAGCCTGAAGCCCCTCTCGCTTCCCACCAGCGGGAACTATGTTATTCTGCACCGAGGCAATTACCACCAACTAATTAAAACCGAGGCGCGTGCCATCCCTCAATGACATGGTGGTGGAGGTGGCAGGGAGCGGGGAAGGCAGGGAACAGGGAAAGCTCTTCCTTATCCCCCCACCTTTTCCAGACCTCCCTCCCTACTTCCTTATGGGACTTTGCTGTGGGGCCGCTCCCCAGGAAGCTCAGGAAGGTGGGAAGGAGGGAGGGGGAATGGCAGGAGGGACAGATAAGGGATGGACGCCGGTGATTTTGCGGGAGGTGCCTCTGGAGCGTAAGCAAGCTCTGAGGGGCTTTGTCCCATCCTCTCCTCCCACCCCTCCCCTCCAGCCTTTTAACTGCCACTCAGCTCCAGAGGCTCTTGATTGACTTTAAATGTAATTAAATCGCAGGCACGCCGAGGATAATTCAGGGAGGTTTCATTGCCTGTCGGAGGGAGAGAGGCAGCGGAGACAGAGGGGTGTTAATAATGCACTTTTTATTGCCGAGCAGTTGGAAGAGGTTCAGGGAATTTGTGGAGAGGAGGAGCCTTGGACCAGGCAGGGGAATTTGATCAGGGTCGGGGAGTCTGGGATTTTTAGATTCAATCCCAAAAGTCCTCAGAGGGATGGGGGAATGTCCCGTGGTCAGTCAGCTGGGGCTTCCCTGACTCATAATCCCATGGGAGGGCTGCATCTTTGGATCAATCCCCAAGGGATGCAAAGGTTCTTCCAGGCAATTAGTGCCAGGAAAAGAGGAAACAGGCTCAGGTTCTGCCAGGGGAGCTTCAGGCTGGACATCAGGAAGAATTTCTTCATGGGAAGGGTTGTCAGACATTGGATTGGGCTGCCCAGGGACATGGTGGAGTCACCATCCGTGGATGTGTTTAAGGAATGACTGGTTGTGGTGGGGGATTGGTTACAGGTTGGACCGGAATATCTTGGAGGTGTTTTCCAAGATTCTGTGAGAATTCTCTGAGAAAAGAGTGAATTCACCTTGCTTAGTCAGGAATGAGAACTCCTGTTTCTTTCATGGCACCTTGTGGATTCTTGCTGTGTCCCATCACATGGGGGGGCAACCCAGCTTTAGGTTCTCTGGGTAAACCCAGTTTTTCTGAACACCAAATTGGGTGATTTTTCCTGAACCAGTTGTTCAGCTGATGCTGATTTTTCCCACTTGTCTATTTTTTCTCTCTCTTTTTTCTTTATTTCCCCAGAAATCGCTTCTGCTGCTTCCTCTAGAAGATAAATTGGGTAAATACATCCCTTGGGAAGAAGTTCTTTCATGAGTTTAGCTGGGCTTCATGCTGCTCCAAATCCAGGTCTGACAGCTCCATGCTTGGCTCGATCCAGGGAACATCTGGAGAACTTCTGCATGTCAAGGAAAGACCCAGGGGGTCACTTGGTGTGAACCTGGTGGCACATCCAAACCTCTTGCTGGATAAACAAGAAGAACAATCTAGATTTCATCAATATGGAAAAATACCCAACAGAAATGAAGTAGTTGAAGGTGACTTTGTGGTCTATAAAACTTGGAGGCTTTGCTGTCGCTGCCTTGTTTGGGGATGATGTTGTTTGCAAAGAAGGGTCCAGTGGTGCCATTGCACCCTCCTGTCTCTAACTGGTTTTGCATAATCCTAGGTGAGTCTTACTAAGCTACGCTTAAGTCTGGGTCTGGAGAGACATGAGGAATGTGTTGTTGGTCCACACTGATGGACTGACAATTGCATGAGACAGAACCTCCTCTTCCACCTCTTTTTTATCCTTTGTCACATCAGGCCACGCTGCCTCAGTTTGAGATTCACAGGTGAAAACATGGGATGAGGATGAGTATTTCCTTGGAAGGAGGGCATGGCTGAAAGGTTTGGGAGTACAGGAGGTCTGGCTTTCCTCAAGGAGGCATCTCAAGTAGCATTTCTTGTGGTGGAAGCTGGTTCAGGGGCTGTTTCCAGAGGAAGGAACATTCCACAATTTGTTGCATGAGAAGCAGAAGTTGCCTGCAAGGGGGATCTCTGACCCCCTGCAGAACTGGAATTGTCCTTCAGAGGGAACCCACAGGGTGTTAAGATCCAACCAGTCCATCTCCTCTCACCTGCTGGCTGGTCCTCCTCCTAAATTCCCAGGTTTGGAGGCCTGTCTGGGCCAATGTGGCACCTTGCATGGTGCTTTGTTGTTTGCTACAGTAAAATTTCCCCTCCACTGGTGTCTTAATTTGGAAGAAGATCCTTAGACCAACCCAGAGCAATCAGTTGAACTCCCTCAAGAGTCATTTCCCCTTGATGCTCTTAGTATTTTGTTCCTCTGGCCACCACAGGACCGCCCACAGCTCATGGAGCAGAAGGTGGGAGCTGCAGCTCCCATCTTCTCCCAGGTCCCAGAGAGCTGGTCAAATGTTCCAGGAAAAGCAATTCCAGGTGTGGAGTGGGTCCCCATGCCTGGTTAGGCCAGGCAGAGCCCGTTGGAGCATCTGATGGGGCGGGGAGGGGGTGGGGAGCGGATTAAAATTCTCGTTTCTTCACGCTGGGTGAGAACGCTACAGTGGATTAGGCCGGGAGCTGCTCCTGGCTGCGGTGCTGTGCTGAATTAGCAACATGTTTGAATGAGATAAAAGGGGCAGCTTTACCCCAGCGCCCTCATTCCGCTAATCCCACTACAGCTGTGAAATGAAGAGCAGCAGATCGGCTTTACTCCCTTCCCTGACTATTTCCTACCCTTGAGACCGAGGCAGCTCTGCACAGATTTACCAAACCTGGCCCCGCAGGCGGATTCCTGCTCCGGCCGGGTGCTCTCTTTGCTGTGCCAGGCCCTATCCCAGGACTTCTTGGGATGGAAGATTCTTGGAAAATCAGAGAGTGGGGTTGGTTGCCTTTGGAGGGGTTTGACCACCTCGCCAAGCCTTACAAGATTCCGTGTCGCCATGGTGTGTTGCTGCAGATGTGCTGGAGGAGGAAAACTCATCCCTGCTCCAGCAGGTCACCTCAGCATCGTGGAACAGGTGGGGTTTTCTCCTGCTTTTCCCTGGGAATGTGTCAGGCAGCTAAACGGAGGATGCTGTTTGGTCCTGCAGCTGGGGCTGTGCCCACCCAACCTCCACTTCACTGATGACACTTTACCCTGTGGTGGCACCTCTTGCTTGTTCATGGATGTCCCAGTCTGGGACTGGTCATGGCTCCAGAGACATGGACAACATCTCCTGGTGCTGGAGGTGATCCCACCAGTGCAACTTCATCTTTCAAGTGGGTCCCAGTGTGGTTCTGAGCCCTTTTCCACACAAGGATGTTGTAGTGTTGGGATAACTTGGGACCACGAGTCCCATCTCCTCGCATGCAAAGTGGCAGAGGATGACAAGAGAAGGAGAGTATAAATAGCCAGGTAAAAATAATCTTAACAATGTTAGAAAAGGATCTTGGGTGTCTTTTCCAACTTCGATGACCTGAAGGTGATAGAACTTGGAGGGAAGGGTTGCAACCAATCTTTGGGTCGGTTGACCTACTCCTGAAATGGGTTATCCCCTTCTTATCAGTGAGCCAGGAGTCACAACAGCTGGATATCACTTCCCTGGAGCTGGGGAGCTCAGACGTGTCCTTGTCCCAGTCACTTAAAGGCTGGAATTCATCCCTTCTGTTTTGGGAGTTGTCACACAGGTGCAGCCATTGGAATGGTGATTTTATGCTCCTGCACATCCAGGAGTTTAAATCTGTCCCATCCACAGAGCGGAGGGAATAAATTGTCCACTTGGATGGAATTTTCTGCCTTAGAAAGAGTGGAAAAATTCCCTCAGCTCTGCTAACTGGATCAGCTTGTTGTGCTGCCATTGGGAAGAGGAATCTCCACTGCACACACCCCGTTTAATCCCATCAAAACACCTTTTACCTGCATCTCCATAACATGGATAGGAAAACAAACCTGCTAGGATCAGATCCATCTGTTTGCACAGGAGTCACAAAGGTTTGGAAGACGGATGAAGATTGGTGTGTTTTTCCTCAAAAAAATCTGTTTGTGTGGATGCAGAACTAGTTCACCTGGAAATTGTTCTTCCAGAGGAAGGTTCAAGAGAGCGCACAAGGAATCTCACGGACCTTCATCCTTACTCCTGCCAAATGAGAGACTTGACCTTTCTTGAATTATTCCTCTTCTGCAATAACTTCAAAATCCAAAGGTTTTAGTTTTCCATGTTTTCAAATCTGGAGGAACCCCACTGCCTTTCCCTTCAGTGTCTTTTGATCAATGTTTAGAAGGTCAACCACAAAAATGGGGGTTCCATCCCCATCCCTGCTTAAATCCTGGCATTTCTCAACAAGATAATTGTGCAGAAAGAATTGATTCAAGTGATCTGAACATCCAGGACATCTCTCAGTGACTCATTTTTCTCCTTCTGTGGGGGACACTTGAGCTTCTTAACCTCCAAACCAGCAAATCCGAAGTGTGAAATGAAAGCTGAGTTTCTCAACCTCCAAAAACATCAATTCCCACCTGGGAAGTGGGAGTTGAGCTGTCTAGCCTCCAAAACAGCAATTCCCACCTGTGAAGGTGGAGGTTGAGGATCCTAGAATCCAAGAGTGCACAAACAAATCACCTTTTCTAACTCAAAGCTGGAATTAGTTGGTGTTTTCCTGAAGTTGTGACCTAGCTTCAGCACGATGAGCACCAAAATGTTTCTACGATGAGGTACTCTGGATCCCACCTTCTCCAGGCATGGCTGATCCCAGATGGAGCCATTGAAAAACCTCCTTTAAGCAAAGTGAGGATGATGAGGGTGATCTGGCCCTGACCTGGGTTTGCATTTTGGGTTGGATTCATAGAATCATGGAATCATTGAGCCTGGAAAAGCTCTGCAAGATCATCAATTCCAACTTTTGACATGCTACCACATCAAACAGATTTCAACTCCCTTAAAATTATTTTGGTGCTGAGTTTAAAGCTGAAGGTGACAATGGATCCCTTGGGAAGAGGGGATGGTGCAGTGATGGTGTCCTGAGCAGACATGACACCTTGCACAAGAATCCCAGCTCCTCATCCACTGCTTGGATAATCAGACTAAGGCAGGGATCTGAGTTTTCATTTCCATCCCAAAAGATGGAGTCTGTTTGTATGTGATCACCCGCAGTTCCCCTCTGCATCCCACATTCCTGGGAGTGGTAGAATCCTTCACATCCTCCATTTCAAAGACGTCTCTATTAACAGGACAATGGGAGAATAAGCACTTTCCTTTATTCATTTCCCCGCTGTCTGATAAAATCATATTGATGATAATTTTCCTTTAATGGACCATTTGCAGTAATTATGATGCAGAGGGTGAGTAATTGGAGCTGACGCCCGATGCCTCCTATGGAACTCGGCAAACTTAATTCACTCCATTGTCTGTGAGAAAGGGAGAGAGAGGAGGGAGACAGCGGGGAGAGGCCAATCCCACAGGCCCCTCTCCCCTCCCAAATGGTCAGCAGAGCAAATTATTGCTTCTTCTGCCTCTGCAGGATTTGCTTCAGTGCATCAATTTGTGCCTTTCTCTTTCCTTCCCTTT
The DNA here is from genome assembly GCF_014805655.1 of Passer montanus. Lineage (NCBI taxonomy): Eukaryota > Metazoa > Chordata > Aves > Passeriformes > Passeridae > Passer > Passer montanus. Next base: position 272,205 of record NW_024356506.1, read on the forward strand.
CCTACCAGTTCCCAAATTTGCATTCTCTGTCCTGTTGTCTCTATGTTCCCAGTTTTCAAGCTCCAGAATAATTTCTTCTGTGTTTTCTGTTAAGTGCTTTTCCCCATCACTTACCAGCACATTCTTCTCTTGGATGTGCCATGAAATAACAGAATTATTTAGGTTGGAAAAGCCCTCCAAGATCATTGAGTCCAATCATTCCTAAGCACAGCCGAGGACAGCACTAAACTGTGTCCCCAAGTGCCACATCCACATGGCTTTTAAATTCCTCCAGAGATGGTGCCCAGCCTGTGCCAGGGCTGGAGAGCCTTTCAGTGAGGGATTTTTCCCTAAAATCCAACCTAAACCTGCAATGGCACAACGTGAGGCCATTTCCTCCTGTCCTGTGCTTTGCTTGCTGGGAGCAGATCCCAACCTCCACCTGGGTCCACCCTCTTTTCAGGGAATTGCAGAGAGTGAGAAGGTCCTTCCTGAGCTTTCTTTTCTCCATGCTTTTTTTTCCCCAGGTCCCATAGCTGCTCCTCATCAAATTTATGCTCCAGACCTTTGTCTCCCTTTAAAAAAAATCAAATATTCTTGGGATAGGTCCATACACAGACTCTCTGTAGAATTATCTCATCCTGAAGGTCCTTCCCTCTGGGTCCTTCTCTGCCTCTGGAAGGCATCTTGGTGGAAAACTGCATTTCCCTGCTGTGGTCCAGCCCTGAATTCCATGGGAAAGCTCTGGCTGTGGCCAGAACAAGGAGCTGAGCTCCAGGGAAAAATAAGGCATGGAATGATCTGATTATCTGTGAGTAGAAAGCATTCTTGAGTGGGAGAAGGGAATTGGAAAACATTCCATCCTGGATTTGGAGCTTTTGGTCTAAGTCTCTTTGGAAATGTCCTGGATTAACCCATCAATGTCATGCAGGCACTTCCTCAATCCACCTCAATTCAGTGGGATAGGGAGAGAATTGAGGAAAAAAAAAGTAAATTTGGGTAATTGAGATAAAAACTGTTTAACAGGACAGAAAATAAAGGGAAAATAATTACAATAATCTTAATTCCAGAATTGTTTGGGTTGGAAGGGACCTTAAAACTCATCCAGTTCCAACCCTCCATGGACCATTTTGATCCCTTGAAGCTGGAGATGGGATGAAGTTGTGGAGGGATGAACCTGGACGCTCTTGGTAGTGACGCAACCAGCCAGCCCAAATCCATGGGATCATCCAATGGGAGGTGGAGCTACAGGGAGAACGAGGAAATTTGGACAGGGAGAGAATCCTTGTATCTCCTTAAAGCAGAACAGATAATGAAAACAGTTCATCAGTATTCTTGGAACTGGGCTGGGATGGAAATGAACACTTCTCTATGCATTCTGGCAGAGTGACTCCTTGGAAAAAAAATGATGGAGGCCAGTTGAGCAATTGGCTCCCAACAATTGGTTGCAATATTTTGTTTCAGTCGGAGTGCTCCAAGTTGGCTCCAAGTTTGGTCTTTTTTTTTTTTAATTCAAGATGAATTTCAAGAGTTGTTCTCAGCTGCAAAATGAAAACGTCTCTTTTAATGCATTTCCTTCCATTTTTAATTTCTTGGAATCAGGAAGGCATTTTAAGCACCTAAAATTCAATGGAATTGAAATGTGGCTGAGAAATGCTTCAATATTGTTAAAACTCCTTTTTTTTTCTTTTTTTTTTTCTCTAAGAGATTTTTTCAAGAGAAAACTCCTCCCCAGACTCTGCTCTCTGGGAAATTTGGAGTGATAAATTTTGTAGTTACAAAAGACCAATGGATGTCTTTGTGGAGAAATGTGAGAGAAGAGCAACCCTCCTCCCATCTCCTGATTTCTACCTCATTCTCACTGAGGAATTGCCTCTGAGTTCAGTGTTTTCTCACAGGTTTCATTTCTGGAAATTAGCTGTTAAGAGGAATGAAACTCTTGGATTTTCTCCCGTGTGTGGATCCAACTCTCTGCCCATCCATCTCTCTTCATTTCACAGAGCTAAAGCAGCTGTTTTGTCCAGCTTTCCTTATCCATGAGAAATAAATCATGGGAAAATGAAAGGTGGTGCTTTTGGAGACAGTGGTTGAGTTTTCCCTCTGTTTTTTGGGGAGCAAATCCTGAAACAAAGAGTTTTGTGACCTGGAGTGGGGTCTTTATGGTTCAGAGAGTTCCTGGAAAACTGGGAATGGATTAGACCTGACAAGTGTCCTCTCCACTTGGGACAAACCTCTGACAAGCATGAGTGGCTCCATGTAGCCAGACTCAACTCTTCATCTCTGGAAGTGTTCACAGAAAAGTTGGATGGGGTTTGGAGCAACCTGAGATAGTGGAAAATGTTCAAAGTCAAGTTGCTCCAAGCCCCATCCAACTTGGCCTTGAACACTTCCAGGGACGGACCATCCCCAGTGCATCCACTCCTCATGGGAGAGGCAGCAGCTGGTGTTTCCTTTGGAAACACATCTGGCTTTCCCATCCCATGCATGGGATATGACCAGTCCCTCCCAAATCCCAGTGCTTGTTCTGTAAGAACCAGCAGTAATTCGAAGAATTAGGAGGAAACCTGTTCATTAGCCCAGGAAGTTAATAGAAATTTAGCCTGGTTTTGGATGCCAATTATTTTCATCTTTGCCCTTGGTGATGTTGATGAGGAAAGGTGGATCTGGACCCTGTGTATGGCTGAAATTCTGTTCAAAACTGGGCATGTTGTTGTGTTGAAATAGGATTTCTTTAGCATTAATGGTTATTCCTCCTCTTCTCCATTACTCTTTATAACCAGAAGACTCTCCTTCAGGGAAGGCTGAAGGATACAGCCTTTTCCAAGGCTACTTTGTTGTTTCTGACAGGACCAAAGCCAGCCCTGCCTTTAGTTCAGAGTAATTTTGAAAAAAAAAAAATCATGGATGCCCTTTATTTTTTCAAATGGGACCAAGCCATTCACAACAAAAGGGATCATCACCTTCTCTCACGGGATTGTGGCATCAGTCCTAAAACCCTGTGGAAGTTGGCAGTGGATATCAGTAATTATGGGGAAATAAATTATAGGGATGGTACAATTATCCCCGAGCCAAAGGCAATAAACCCAGACACGCAGAGTTAATGTGAAACTTTAAAGAAATCCAATATTTTAAGGTGGTATTTCCCAGGATCCAAAGAGCCCTTGGCCAGCCCTTCTGGAGTTCCAATCACATTTCAAATAATTGGAAATTGGGATACAATCTATGTTTGCTTTTGCGGGATGAATAGGAATATTCTCCCTCTCTACTTTTTCACTTGGAAATGCCTTTTAAAAATAACTAAGTTCATTTTCTTCTCTGATTTTTAGGTTCCTGATGAGGGAACCTTAATGTTTCTATTTTGTATGGCAAATAATGGCAAAAAAATTGCCAAGAAGATTTAAAAAAATCATCAAATCAAATAGGATATATTAAAATTTTTCATAACTTGGGAGAAAGGATGAATTGGGGAAAACTGAAGCAGGTTTTTTGGGAAACTCTGCTTGGATAAATCTGATTTGCTGTCCTGTGGAAATCATCCACCTTGCACATCCCAGGCTGAGACATTGGGATGGCAAACATCTCCTGGGAGGAAGTGGGAATAGGTAGAAAAGGATTAGGAGTGGCTGGGAACAGGCTGGAATGTGGTGAGATACTTGGATATGGTTTGGGATAAGTCCCTAATGGTGAATAAACAGAGCTGGGTCCTGAGGGAAATCCATATCTGTTGGCTAAATCCTGGAGCAGGATGATCCCGTCCAATTTGCCAGGAAAGTGGAATTTTGGAGTGTCTTTCTCAGCCTGGAAGGCCCATCTGGGTCCCACCTGATTAAAGTGAAAACTTTAATCTGCAGAATTTTGAGATAGATGCAGGAGATCCACGAATGTAGGAGCCTTACACCTTTTTGGCCACCACAGTCAGGACAAACTGGAAAAATGAACCTGTGCTGGAAACTCCAGATTTCCCAGTGGATCCCTTATTTTCCTTTTCCCACACTGAGGAACTGCTTTTTTCCATGTTTCTGTTTGTTTTGTTGTGTATTTGGGTGTACTTTGTTTGGGGGGTACTTTTTATTTGTTTTCTTGTTGTATTGTTTGGGTTGTTTTTGTGGTTTGTTTTTTTTTTTTCCCATGGGTGTTATGCGGTTATGCTGACTATGGAATGTCACCCAGTTTAGGTTCCAGCTCTCCCAGCTTTGGCCATTTCATTGATTTCTTTCCACAGATGAGTGGAAAATCAGGAAATTGACTCTAGACTAATCCTGGGATAGCAAATCCATCCTGTGAATTCAAAGGAAGGAGCCTTATTCCATTATTTTCTTGATTCTGAGGAAAATCATCATAGAATCATGAACTAATTTAGGATGGAAAAGCCCTCTAAGATCATCAAGTCCAACCATTCCTCAGCACAGCCAAGGCCACCACTAAACAATGTTCCCAAGTATCACATGCACATGGATGTTAAATCCCTCCAGGAATGGTGACTCCACCTCTACCCTCAGCTGGGCCACCCTTTCCATGAAGAATTTTTTCCTAATATCCAACCTAAAGCTCCTCTGGTGCAACTTGAGGCCATTTCCTCTCATTCTTTCCCTTGTTCCCTGGGAAGAGATCCTGATCCCACCTGGCTCCTGTCAGGGAGTTGTGCAGAGCCAGAAGGTCCCCCCTGAGCCTCCTTTTCTCCAGGCTGAGCTCCCTCAGCCTCTCTTGGTGCTCCAGACCCTTTCCCAGCTCCATTCCCTTCTTGAGACATGCTCCAGCCTGTTTCTCCAGTGGGAATATTGTGGGAAATGTATCAAAGGCTTAACTAAAATCCAGGTAGATTCCACAGCTTTTCCCTCATCCATTAAATGTCACCTTGTCAGAGAGGAAGCATCACGTGTGACCCTTTTGGGATGCTGCTATTTGGGACAGATTTTTTTGGGGGGGGGAAAAGGAGTTGCCTTCCCAAGGGATGCTTGGACATGGTGAACCCTTTTTCCACTCTGGGCTTTTCTTTTGGAAAGGGCAGGATCCTGACTGAGAGAAAACCCCAACCCTCCATGTCACACCTTGTTTGGGACCCTCTCAAAGCTTGGCTGCCTCTCTCTTCCCAAAATCTTCTCATTCCTGCTGTTAATGAGGATGGAGTGACTCATTTGGGATCCTGGATGTCTTTATAACCCGAGCCCATGGCTTGGAGCTGCTTCTCCTGATGATTTTAATCTCCTCATCCATCTTTTCTGGTCAATAAACTCCCTCTCGAATCAAATTGTTACCGAACATATCCCGACGCTGATGTCCATCGGACTCCCGGCTCCAGCAGATAATGGAGTTTGTCATAATTAAGTGTCCTTCTTAATTAATTGAGTGGTCAGGATGCTAATTAGCCAGGTTTATTGAGACTGGAGGAGTATGAAGGGCAATACCGCAGCTCATCAAAAGCATTGGGACTAGGAATAAAGAGCTCCCTTCCCTCTCCAGACAAATCCGTGGCTCCGGAGATTTATGGATTGGGAGATGGGGATGAGCAGGGTTGTGCTGGGCTTTGTTTCAGCGTGGACAAGGTTTCCCAGCCTTTGCTCCCATTTTCCACACGTTCCTGGAGTTCATCCATCACTACAGCCCTGACTCAGGTGTCTCCTCATTCATCTGATGCTCATTCCTGCATTCCCTGCCCAGACAAAGCAGGACTTCCAATAGAAATTTGGGACACCTGATGGCTCATATTAACATAGGAAATTCCCTGAGTTGGAGTTCCTTGACTTTTCTGCCCTATCTGGTTTCTATCCTTTAATTCCCAATTCTCAAATCCTCTTTTCTTTTTTTTTTTTTTTTGGGAAGTGTTAACCTGACCTGAATTCTTGGACTTCCTGGTCTATCCCCATGATCCATTAAAAAAAAAAAAAAAGTCTCTTTATATCCAAAACCAGGACAGGGATTTTCATAAGGAATCAAGAAAAAAAATTGGGATCATGCAACTGAAGCAGGATCTTCTTCTGGGATTTGGAATGAAGTCGAGGCTCTCTCACTGGGTCTCTGGATTATTTTAGGGAATAATCCTTAGGGAATTTGAGTATTGTATCCCAGTTCCTCAACAAAGTGAAGCCCAATAAATCTTTCCGGATCTCCCAAGTTGGTTTACCTGAGTGGCAGGATTGGGAAGAGAGGGAGTGCACTTAGGAAGTGAAAGAATATTTAATATGGATTTGCAATTCTCTTTTTTGCAGCATGAGGTTTGGACCATTCCCAGAGGGACTGAAGTGAGAATTCCCCTTGGAGATACCCAAGGAGAACCAGGCCAAGCACAATACCTGTGTAGGGTGTGAGGAGTTTTGATTATAACTTTGCTTTTTTTTTGGAAATGTTTAAAACTAGAGAAGGGGGATCTTTGGAGGCCAAAAAAAAGTGGTGGAAGTGTATCTGGAAATCTGGGACAAATCCTGGAGTTGCGGATGCAAGAATTCCTCAGGACTCCAGCCTCCCACATGATAAAGGTGGACTTTGGCATTCCCCTGGGAGATCTTTTTACAGAATTCCCTACATTTCTGCTCTCAAGGAGAATAGAGTCAGAAGCCTTTCATCTCTTAACCCATCTTGCATCCTTTGTATGCTTAAAAACATGGAATTTACCCTATCAAAAAATTGTTTTACATCCCATTTTTACTCCAAGTGATGAGATTTTGGCCCTATTTTGTCTGGAATAATCCTGTGCCCAGGAAGGAGTCATTCACCCTGCCCTGATTTTGGGGGCAACATCCATAAAAGCCCGTAACTCCTGCTCTCCAGTATTTATTTTGGTGGCTTTGGCAGTGGAGTTTGGCTGTTCCGTGGGGAGAGCAGGCAGGGATGAAACCTCTGGAAGGGAAACTTCCCATGCCTGGCTTATTTTGAGAAATTCCTGGTGGAGATGGCAGTGCAAGGCCAAGATTTTCAAGGAATAAGAACAGAAGGAGGATGTGGAGCTGCTGAGGCAGATCCTGAGGAGGCCATGGAGATGCTCCACAAGATGTAGCTCCTCTGCTCTGGAGCCAGACTGGGAGAGCTGGGAATATCCAGCTTGGAGAAGGAAAGGCTCCAGGGAGACCTCAGAGCCCCTTCCAGTGCCCAAAGAGGCTCCAGGAGAGCTGGAGAGGGACTTGGGACAAGGGATGGAGGGACAGGACACAGGGAATGGCTTCCCACTGCCAGAGGGCAGAATTAGATAGGATGTTGGGAAGGAATTCTTCCCTGCGAAGGTGGTGAGGGGCTGGAATGGAATTCCCAGAGAAGCTGTGGCTGTTTCATCCCTGAAAGCGTCCAAGGCCAGGTTGGACAGGGCTTGGAGCAACCTGGGATCATGCAAGGTGTCCCTGCCTATGGAATGGATTTTCCTGAATGTCCATCCCATTCCAAACCATCCAATCATTCCATGATTCCATGATTATCCCTAACTCCTTGAAATAAGAAATTGGAGCAACCTGGGATCATGCAAGGTGTCCCTGCCTATGGAATGGATTTTCCTGAATGTCCATCCCATTCCAAACCATCCAATCATCCGTGACTATCCCTAACTCACAGAACACTCCTTGAAATAAGAAACAATCAAGTTCCTCATAGTAAACATCCTCACTTTTTAGTAGAACAGCAAGAATTTGGCTCCATGTCCCTGAGAACTGAAGGGATCAAAGTGATCCGATGATCCATAATCCACTCACTGAATGGAGCTGGAATGATCTGTCCAAACAAGGATTGCTCTGCACTTCCCCTGTTCCATCTATTCTCTCCCAAAATATCCAAACCCAAAATTTTTGGGGATGAGACCTAAGATTTGTGTATTCTCCATGTCCTAAAATTTAGGGGAAAATTAATGGTGTAAATTAGGAGTTAAGAGGTTTTCCTGATAATTTTCCTTCTTCCTAATGGGATAGGCAAAATGAGGATTAAATCCTGGTCTTAAGCATATTAATGATATTTATATTTATTTATAAATATTTATAGGTTTTAAAAATATCTGTTTGGGTCTAATAATGCCAAAATTCAGCCAGATGATCCCAGTTTAAGGATTTGCCTTAAAATTTGCCTGGATCTGTCCTACTCCACTTTTTCTTTGTGGAAAACCAATCTTCAGCAGATTAAAAAAAAAACATTTAGTAAATACATTAAATAAATAACAAAAAATAAATATAATTTTCATTAATTGAACAGAGCTTGCAGAGCATATTCCAGTGGGAGATTTCCATTAGGATAGGACAGCTTGATAGAAATTTTGGAAAACCCAGCTTTTGCCAGGACACATCCCTGTATTTTTATGGCTTTTTGATGAGTCAGGAAGGTTCCTTTTGATTTTATGATTTCCAGGGTATTTTAATGGACAAAAACATCAAAGCAGAGATGGCTTGAGGTGTATTTTTAGGAATGTGCCTTCCATAAAAATTCCATGTATTTCTATATATACAGACATAAGAATATAATTATAAATGCATTTCTATTTCTCCATGTCCTTTTTATAAAAATAAATGTAAATATCTTGACTTGGAAAGAAGCAGGAGAGGGAATTTGAAAGTGTGACCCAGCCTAATTCCAAAGTATCCTTTTCTTGATGTATTTTCAGTCCTAGATTTAGTAAACCAGCTTATTCCTGGTCAAATTCCTGAGGTGGTACATTTTGGGATTTTCTTTTCTTTGCTCTGCAATTCAGCTCCCGACAAATAGGTTATACCTGGATGCAGGAGGCTGTTGGAAGTGAATTCTGGGAGTGTTTTAAAGCGGAATTATCCCATTCCTGAAATCCTTTACTTTGTTTATTTGCCCAAAATCAAATTCCAGTTTTACTGGAATATTATTGTCTATTTGGGAATGAAAAAATTCTTCCTCTTCTTCCCAAATTCAAGATTTTTGGGATAAGGAATAAAACTGGATCTAGCAGTGGGTTCCTGATATTTCTCAGTTGCCAACTGCCGGGATGAAATCCTGGTACCAAACCCCTGATTCATTTTGTGGGATAATTTCCCCACCTGATGGATGCTTTTTTTCCTGGGAAAAAACAGCTGAACACAACACTTCTCCCCACTTCAGGGGTGGCTGGGGTTAAAAATAAATTCCAAAGCGGCCAAAGGATCCCAGGATGGAGAGTGGGTGGAATTAATTCCTCAAGAGATGGACTGGGGAAGAAATTTCCAGCACCTCACACTTCCCTGGTGAGGCGAGAGCTGCCCTCATGGGGGGCATATTTTTGGGAATATAGTTGACATTCCGGGGAGGAATGTCCCTAAGCCCCCTCCAGCATCCCAGTGGGGTCCAATCCTGTCCCTCCCTAAGGAGGGGGACATTTTTCCAGTGGCACTTCCTCACCGCTGTCCCCCCAGCTAAAAGATGTTAAATGGCTCCACAGGACCTCCCACCTCCCTCAGATCCATCTTCCCTGGAATCGCTGCGTTACAACCAAACAGGATTTGTTCCACTCCAATTTGTCAAGATTGGACAAGGCCTCAAAGTTGGTGGAAATGTTTATTAAAGGTTTTCCAGGGGTTGGAGCAGGGGAGGTAATTTCTTTCCTGGGCTTGGAGCACAGTTCCCATCCCTGTTCCTTAGCGTGGGAGGGATGAGGTTTCTCTTCCTTCTCTGACAGTCAAAACTAGATCAAATCCCTCTTCTCCACCCCAAAATTGCCACCCTAAGAGGGATAAATATTCTTATATTATTGTTATTCTCCTTTTCCAGCTGCAGGAAGAGAGGAAAGGTGATGGAGTGGGGACATGGGGATGCGTCAGGGAGGGATGAGCCACATGTGCCACCCTAGGATGGTGTGACCATCCCAAAGCTTTTAATTTCAGGGAAGAGGGAGATGCCTGCACGGACCCCCTCAGGAGGCAGATTTGGTAATCTGACAGGGTAGTTCTGGGAAGGTGGCAGGAATGAGATCATGGCTCTGGAGGGATGCCAGCCCCTCGGGATTGGGATTGGTCATTTTGTGCCAGCTGAACCACTCTGCTCCACTGTGACACTTTTAGGGGAATTCTGTTCCTTAGAGCTTCCCTCCTTCTTCATTTTTTCCCCCTCCAAAATTAATTTCCAGTGTTTTCCCACCCTGGGAAGAGTGGGAAGCAGGGGAAGGTTACTGCAGAAAAGAGGTTGTGTCTGAAGGAAGGTGACTGACAATACCTCCTCCTCATCCAGGTGAGGGTTCCTGGGACTGACTCATTTTGGATAATCTGGAATAACTCCAGGGAAGTCACCAGGGATGGCAAAGGAGCAAACCCAGCAGGAAGTGAAACAGAAATTAACCCTTGGCACATGCCCATGGATTTATCTGAAGGCAAAGGATTTTATTACACTGGCTTAAGTGGGCTTTGGATGGAGCCTCTGGAAAAAGCAGGGAAAGGTTGCTAGAATCCTTTCTGAGCTAATTAATCAAATATATAATAAATAAATCACCTGCAGTCACAGTCAGGTGCCTGGAATGGAGGCAGCACAGCTTTAAGCAGAATTTCTGGCTTTGTATCTCTGGGATTATTGTTATTTAATTATATTGGAGCTGCCTTTGGAAGCTGGTGGGCAGCAGGTACCAGGTGAGAGCTCCCTGCTTTATTCTGAGGCAAGATTTGATCTCTCTGTTCCAGTGATGAATTTTCCCTGATGAAATTAAACTTATTTCAGATTAAGGGGGGGAAAAAAAAAGTGTTTTCTATTTTGAGCTGTAAGAGAAGCCAAGAAATAACTCCCTACTGAGATTAATTCTTATCATTTTAAGATATGATGACAGATAAAAAAGAACTTCAGAGCTGATATGAAATGAGATTCTGAGCTTTGCAGGGGAAAAAGGGCAAATATTTTGGGGAAATTTTCATGGAAATACCTTCCTGTATTTTTGTTGACAAAACATGGATTTGAAAGGCTTTGATTGCCCCACTCACATCTGACAATTGTACAACTCCCGGGGTTAATTTTTAGGGATTGTCAAGGAGAACTGAAAGCCAAACCCATCAACAGGACAAGAGGGAGAAAGATGAGTTTAACTTCCCCTTTTATTTTGTTTATTAACGTGGAATGTTTCCCTTCTTTGGATTCTGGCTGGAGATTGCAATTCCTTTCTTTCTGAGCACTGAACTCCTGCTGACTTCCAGGCTGAACCTCTTTTCCAGCCTCATTTCAGCACCCTTGGATGCAGGAGAATGAGGTTTAGAGCACCAGAACTGGGAAGATTTTGCTTTTTTTGGGTCATTGGAGGTTCTGCTTTTCCTGCTGGTGATGTGGCCTCCATCCCTGAGCATCCTCATCCTCATGGGACTGGTTAATGGAATGTTACAGGTCCAGACCCTCTTCCCAGGCAAAATTCTTAAATACTTGATAAAATTGAAATTACATCCAGGACAGGATTCCCTCCTTGCCAAGGCAAAGTCAACTCCATTTCCTGACTTTTCACATTTTAATTTCACTTCCCAGGTGCTGCTGGGTTTCCTGCTAAAGGAGGAGAGCTTGTCCCATGATTATGGAATCAGTGGGGGATTAGGAGATTGGATGTGACACCTGGAGCACCTGGAAAAGTCACCTAATCCCCTTGTGACGATGGAAAAGGGAGTTGGGGCTGAATTTCCAGCAGCTCTGCCTGACTGGAGTTTCCCAGGTGCCTGAATTTGTCTCTCTCCTGATTAACCAAGTGATGGAAAGAATCCTTCTTTCTTTACAACAAATGCAATTAATAGTTCAGATTAATTACCTGCACCAAAGGTGTGACCTTGTTCATGACATGTGATCCCACTGCTCACATAAAATTCCAGGTGGTGTCTAAATATCTCCATCAGAAGGAAGAGCTGGTATCCCATTAAGTCTCCTCTCCCTTGCTCCAGGTCAGGCTCCAGAAGGGAATGAGGGTGGGATGTTTGTGGGTGGAATCACAACTACTGGGGAGGTTTGACACCCCCAGGTGAAAACTTGGATGGATACAGTCTGGGAGAACTGGGGGTGTCCAGCGTGGAGAAGAGAAGGCTCCAGGGAGAACTCAGAGCCCATTCCAGTGCCTAAAGGGGCTCCAGAAGAGCCTTTGAAAAAGGGATGGAGGGACAGGACACAGGGAATGGCTTTAAACTTCCAGAGGGCAGGGCTGGATGGGATACTGGGAAGTAATTCTTGGCTGTGAGGGTGGTGAAGCACTGGAATGGATTCCCAGAGAAGCTGTGGCTGCCCCATCCCTGGAAGTGCTCCAGGGCAGGCTGGACAGGGCTTGGATCAACCTGGGATAGTGGAAGATGTCCCTGCCCATGGCAGGCAGTTGGAATTGGAGGATCTTTGAGATCCCAAACCATTTCTGGATTCTTTGATTCTTTTGTGTTTTGGCCCAGGAGGAGACAGAAGCAGGATGTACAAGCAACAGCCCTTCCATCCCCATTCCCAGAAGGCAATTCCCAGAGCAATAACCAGGAAAGGGAATGCTGGACAAGCCTCCTGTGAGGCTGGGTCTCTTTTTCCACTTCTGTTCTCCTCCTTGGTGCATGGAGAGTTTTGGGATGAAGGTGGAGGTGATGGAAGCAGAACCTGGGAAGGGCTGAGGCTAAGAAACTCTCCCAGGGAAGATCCCACAAACTCTGCCTGTCTCTCCTGCCTCCTCCAGTTCTTTATCACTGCTGTTTTCCCTCTCTGCTTTCCCTAGCTCCTGGCAGCATTCCTGGCTGCCTTTCCCTGCTGGTGCCCAGCCCTGGCTGGATGAGGTCAGGGACAACAAGAAGAAAAACAGGAGGAAACCAGGCCAATTTGTCCCGCTCATCCCTGTCTCCCTATCTGTCATCCCCAGTCCAGATCCGCTTGCCCTCCTTAAACAAGATCTCAACTGACCGTAAGGCTTCTGTCACTCCACCAAAATCAAACCCCTTCCCTCATCAAATCCCTAATCAGCCGGAACGGCTCCGTTATCCGTGCGAAATTGACTCCTCTCCGCTCCTTCTGCTGACCGCTGCCCTTCAATGAGCCGGCCCCGGCTCTGACTCCGAGGGCAACATCTCGTCTAATTATATTTCCCCTGCCTTTTCCAAATCCTCTCAGGCACCCGGACGAGCCCAGGTATCGAGGAGAGTGGGAGGATTAATGGACAAGCCAGGCGTGGATTGCAGCGGGAAAATTTGCAGCCGTGCACTCACGGCTTGTTTGGGAAGGGTGATTTTGAGGCAGGAATGGGAGAGCTTGTGCTCTGAGGTGGAAGTGGTGGCATGGTGGGACCTTGAGGGTGAACGTGGCAGCCGTGTTCAGCCCTTCCCAAGAAAAATTTATTCCCTTCTGGCCACCCCAGTTTTGAGCTCTGGTGGTACCACCCATCCTCCATGATCTAATTTTCCAAGAGAAAAGAAATATCACTGTTTCCACAACCAGCCTTGAAACTGGCTTTGGGTTATCTGCCTTCAGATTCCCAAAAAATACTCAGAAGGAGGGGCACAGGTTAAAGCTGAGGTATAAAAAAGGAACAACCACGAGCAGTGGTTTAGGAATGCCACAGGGATCTGCATTCCCTGGAGAAAGATCCTTTGCTGCTGTGCCAGGCTGGCCAAGAGACACCGGGAGCTCTGAGATCATGGGAAAACCTGTGAGGATGGACAGGTGTACAAATGTGGGATGATATTCCAAGTTCAATGGATGCCCTCTTATCAGGGCAAGAAGCTCTGTGGAAGTGGTGGGAATGTGAGGGGCAACACTCAGCTAATCCAGCAGTTAAAACCCATCCTTGAGTGAGTCAGGATGCAGGGAATGATGGCATTTATTCCATCCTCCCCAGTCCAGAGGATTTTCCCTGTGATGCCACATTCCTGCCAGGAACATCTCAGTGTCAGATCTCGGGGCTGCATTTTTCAGCCAGGAGATGGGAATGGATTAGCGAGGGAGGGGATTTGATTCTGTGGAAATAAACTTCGTCTTCGGAAATGGAATTAGTGTGGGATGTTTAATCAAAGGAAAAGATGGATTGGCAGTGGGATAATGCCAAACCCTGGCCACAATAACCACAATTTATGGCTTGTGTTGCCACAAAGTCAATTTGGGTTTAATTTCTCTGCTTTGCTTCAGCTCTGTTTTCCGGCAGCTCTGTCTGATGGAAAGTGGGTGATGGGAAATGCCTCTATTTTGGAATTTAGGAGCTGGAGGTTTTTCTTGCCTGGGATATTCAGGGTTTTAGTCCTTTTCCTGCTGTTTTTGGGGTGACTTTTTATGGCACCAGAGGTGAACGTCTTCCCTGGCTTCAGGGGATTTTCCTGGAATCAGAGAGCTGCTCCTTCAGGTGATTTAAAATCAAAGCATGGCCTAGCAGAGCCCAAAGTTGAAGGCTTTATTCCCTCTGTTCAGTCCTTCTGGAGAAGGAATGGAGGCAAAAGGATGTGTCATCATGGATATGAACCTGATGGAAATTGTGCATTGAGCTCTGATGGGAATTTTAATCCCTGCCTCGGGACTATGCACCACCCAAGTGTGTTTTTACTGGTCCTCCCAGTTCCAAGGGTGGCATGTGCTGGGGATGGGCAGCCACTGTAATCCAGGGAAAGCATTTCTGGGTCCAATCCCTGAGTTCAGCCCAGTTTCCCTCTCTAAAATCCTAGGATAAGTGAGGTTGGAAAAGAGCAAGAGGCCTCCAGGCAACTGTTTCAACTCGTGACTGCTTTCCTTATCCAATCACTTTTCCTTGTGTCAAACTGGATCCTCTTCTATTGCAACTTGGGTTTTCTCTCTTGAGGATGGTGATAATGGAACCTGGCCTTGGAATGAGTCAGTCAGGCAGGAACCCATCCCAGTTTCTATTGTGGGGACCAGCTGGGCATGGGTATCAACCCCAGCTCTGGCATCTTTCCCTGGATAACTCCAGAAGTTGCGGCCTCTTCTTCGGCCACGACATTAAATTTGGTCCCACATCTTTGGGACTTTGCTGTAGCTCACTTGCAGAATTCCAAGGGACGAGGATTCCTTCATTCCTTTCCCTTCTGGCTTTTCCTGCCCTGGTGCCCAGCTCCCTGCAGAGGAGGGAATCAGATTCATGCCTTTAGGAGCTTTTCCATTAGTGTAGATTTGAAAAATAACAGGAAAATGAAGAAACCACTTCCTTTAATTCCATGGAACAAACCCAGTGAGTTCCAATCCATAAAATTTTATAGACACCAATAAACCAAAAACGTTGGCCTCTCTACTGAGTTGTTTAAGAGGCTGTTGTGGCATTTTCCTGCCTTGTCATTCCCGTGCTCTGCAGTGGGAATATAAATCACCTGGAACAAGTGTAAGACTGGAGCTCACACAGATCCCAGGTAGGAGGGAGAGGGAGAAGAAGCAGGATAATCCATGAGCTGAACAGCTCATGGCTCTGGATGCATTTCTTTGGAAGTGAATAAAGGGTATGTGCCAAATATTGAACCAATTTGGTTGGTCCCTGTCATTTCCCTGTGGGAATTTACTCCTAATGCTGATCCTACAAGTATTGCTTACCTCCATATTATCAATAATTTATGGAAGCAGGAGGGAAGGTTCTACACAGTGGGAGATCGAGTGTGAGGTTTGCCTTCAATAACTGAAATTTTCTGGCAAAAAATAATTTAATTAAGAAGAAAACCAACAAAAACCCACCCATAAAAAGCCAAAACAAACAAAAAAAGCCCTAAAAACTACTCTTGACTGGCCCTGCTTGTAATTCCCTAATATTTTTGACCTTTTCAGCTGAAATTTCTGACTCTGCTTTTATCCCAACAAAAATACTCCAAAACCACTTAAAAATAAAGATATTTTCAACACAGTAGCAAAACTCTATGTTTTTTCTCTATTTCTCAAATTCACGTGAAAAAATGGGATTCTTTTCCTCTGAGAAGCTGCAGAGTAATACCGGATAATGGAAGCTGTTGTTCCAGGACATCAAAACATGGCATGGGATGAGCCTTCCAGGGGAAGACTTAAATCAATAAGCTTTGAGCCTGGGAAAATAGGACATTCATTGGAGATGTTTACAGCCAGCACAGTTTTGGGTTTTTTTTCCCTTTTCCAATGTTTTGCATGTGAGGAGGGATTCTTTCATCTGGATTATTCCCTCATTAAAACCAAGGGCTGTCAGATTTGCTGCCAGGATCAGGGCTTGGCTTCCTAAAAGCTCCCGTGGGAAGCTGTTCCTTTGTGAGGGTTTTAAGTAGGGCTGTGCTGAGATTCTTGACATTAGGGGGACAATCCCCATTTTTAAAGTGGATTTGAAGGTTTTTTAGGAAGTTCAACCTCCCAGTCTGGCCAGGATAAATTGAACCAGAGCCTCCATCCCTGGAAGTGTTCAAGGAAAGCCTGGACATGGCATTTAATGCTCTGGTTGGTGATGGCCAAAGTTGGACTCAGTGATCTTGGAGGTGTTTTCCAACCTTAACAACTCTGGGATTCTTGGAGCACCCTCATAACTTCATGCTAGGAAAGCAGAAGAAAACCCAACTTCATCTCCACTCTTGGATTTGATAAAAAACAGAAAACCACCCTGGAGGTGTTGCTGCTCAAAGTATCATTCCCATGAATGCACTTGGAAATTCTTCCACTGCTTGAATCTCATTATTTCCCAAACTTTTTAGTGGATGAGGAAAAGACTGTGTATGTGTCTGCCTAGATCTTAGTAAAGTCTTTGATTCCGTTTCCCACATCATTCTCCTGGAAAAACTGGCTGTTCATGGCTTGGATGGATGCACTGTTTCCTGGGAAAAAAATGGCTGTACTCAAGCAGTGGCAGGGAATGAAGTTAAATCCACTTGGGACTGGTGTGGTGTTCCAGAGGGTGAAGTACTGGGAACAATCTTGTTTAAAATCTTAATTAATGATATGGATAAGGGGATTGAGGAAGCCCTCAAGGTTGGAGATGGCAGCAAGCTGGATCATTGATCTGCAGAGGGACCAGGGCAGGCTGGATCCATGGGCTGAGGCCGATGTGATGAGGTTCAGCAAGGCCAGGTGATGGGTCCTGCACTGGATCCCAACAATCCTATGGAATGCTCTGGACTTGGGGAATAGTGGCTTGAATGGTTCCCATTGGAAAATTGGGAATTTCCCATGGGAAAGCTGGGAAGGATCTGGAGAACCAGGAGCAGCTGAAGTAACTGGAGCTTGAGAAAAGGAGGCTCAGGGGGGACCTTCTGGCTCTCCATATCTCCCTGAAAGGAGGGTGAAGCCAGGTGGGAATCAGCCTCTGCTCCCAGGGAATGTGGGACAAGGTGAGAGGAAATGGCCTCAAGCTGTGCCAGGGGAGGTTGAGGTTGTCTCTTAGGAGAAAAATTCTTCATGGAAAAGTGGTCAATGCTGGCAAAGGCGGCCCAGGGCAGTGGCAGTCACCATCCCTGAAGGGATTTAAAAGCCATTGGATGTGACAATTGGGCACCTGGTTTAGTGGTGGCCTTGGCAGTGCTGGGTACTCCATGATCTTAAATGACTTTTCCAACCTAAATGATTCCATGATTCTTTTTTGGAACCACCAGTGAAAGGGTCAGGATGAGACCCCTTGAGAGGCTATGTGGAAGAAGAGCTTCACTGATGGATTTATGGTGGAAACCTGGGATGCTGATCCCACATCCCACCCTCTCATCCATACCCCTCATGCCTGACAATTGCTGGACATTTATTCCCAGAGATAATTCCTAAATCCCAAATCCCCTAAGAACAGAAGGTAGGTCCCAGGAATCCCAAACCACTCAACCCCGCTTCCAATGCCCATTTTCTTTATTTGCTGCTTTTCTCAGGATCTGCAAAGGGAACCTCCAGATTTTTCTTCCCTCTGTGACCACCATGGTAGGGAAAAACCCAGGAATGTTGTCCCCCTGTTCCCATATCTGCAGTAGTTCCTTGAGCTGAACTTTTCCCAACTAATTTGAGCAGTTGGCAGATTTTTTGTCTAATGAGCTATGGAGGGCACGGGCAGTTAAACAGTCCCAAAGTGCCAGGAGAAATCCACCCCATCATCACAATGACAGGGAGATTAAGGCTCCAATTAAAAGGAGACAGGGCAGTGACCAACCGTGATCACCCCGGGTTCCTGAAGAGCTGATTTAGGGAATGATTGAAGCAGGAATGGGGTGGGGAACAAGAAAGGAGCTGAGGGAGGGAGGGAGGGAGGGAGAGCTGCTGCCAAGTCCAGGGAGAGACACAGGATTTCCTGGGAGGGAGGGAGGGAGGGAGGGAGGGAATCCTGTAGTTAGTGGTGGGGTGGATTTTCAAAGTGGACAAATGGGAGGGGGGAAAAAACCCTGCAAAGTGTTTGCTTTGGTGACATCAGATGCCTGGGGAAGAGATCAGCTGTGTTTGGCATAATCTGCAATTCCAGGAGCTCACCTCTTTCTTGAAAATCCACTTTCCTCCTTCCCCCAACATCAGCAACAGTTTCCCCTCTGTCTCCCCATCCCTTTTTCCTTCCCTTTCCCTTTCTTCCCAGACTGGTCCTGTGCACTGCCAGGCAGGAAAATGCAATGCCCTGCATTGTGAGAAAGCCTTGAACTGCTTTTTTTCTAAGGATAAGACAGTGAGAGATAAACTCCTGACTGAGACTTGCCTGGAAAAACCCAATTTATCTGATGGGATGTTGGGAAGAGGAAACTGTCTGTGTTTGTTGAGGTGTTGGAATGAAGAGTAGCACTGGGAAGCTCCTGGAGAAATTAATAATTCTGTTTTCAGACACAGGGGAAGTAATGGATGGGGGAAACCAGACACAGGAATATTTCCTTCTCCAGTGGTTGCAGTCCAGGGTCTGCAGTTTGGGAAGGAACAGGTCTGTTCTGGAACCCAGCAAAGCCCTATCCAATCTGGATTTGGACATTCTCAGGGATCTAGGGACAGTCACAGCTTCTCTGGGAAACTTGTACCAGGGCCTCACCACCCTCCCAGGGAAGAATTTCTTCCCAGTATCCCATTCAGTCCTGCCCTCTGGCAGTGGGAGGGCATTTCCTGTCCTTCCATCCTTTGTCCCAAGTCCCTCTCCAGCTCTCCTGGAGCCCTTTTAGGCACTGGAAGGGCTCTGAGGTCTCCCGGAGCCTCCTCTTCTCCAGGTGGGACACCCCCACCTCTCCCAATCCATCTCCATAGGAGAGATGCTCCAGCCCTGTGGACAAATTAGTGGTCTCCTCTGCTCCAACAGGAACATCTGCACCTGCCTCAGTTTCCTTCTGCTGTTCCATGAGACCAGAAGCAAAGGAAAAGTCCAGACAATACCTGCTTGGAGAGGACGGACAAGAGGGGTATTTCTAGGATGTAACAATTTAAAGGGAAATTTCTAAGGAAGAGAAGAGGGAAAGGCTCAAAAGACAAATCAGTCTTGATAAAAAAGCTGATCAGTAGAAATCTCTCCAGCTCTTCAGCCACAACCATGATGATCTGAGTCAAGAATTCTGGATCAGAAACCTGCCTGGAAAACAGGGATCAACTGAAATGTCAGCAGCCATGTCGTTTTCCAGGGATTTAATTCAAAGTTAATCCATACAACTTCGAAAGCCTTGCAATTCACTTACCCAGCATTGTGAGTATTTAGCATTGTGGCATCACCTGCTCAGGGAAAATCCTGAAGCAGTTCCTAAGATGGGATTGCATTCCCTTGCCAGGTAACCTGACTGGCCCATTTGCTGTGTGAATGGGGAGGTGCGTGAGTGTTTTTGTCCCCAAACTCAGGAATTCCTCTCCTGGCTGAGCTCCTGACCTTGAATGTTCCAGGGATGAGGCGTCATCCATCCTCCAATCCCTCATTTTACAGGCTCTTGTAAAAGGAATTTACAACCAAAATGTACAGCCAAAGTTCCCAGTGATTGTGACCCTGCAGCAGAGGAATGTGAAGCATCTTCAGGGACAGAACTGGAGACCATGGAAGTTTTCCCATGGGATGCCAAGGGACAGACAGTTTATCCACAAAGTCCTGACGTTCTGGTGGTGAACTGTCCCATCCTGGCTTAGGGAGGGATCTGGAGTTTCCCACCCTGTCAGACCCTGAGGGCTGGGATTTCATTCCTCACCATCATCACTGGAAGGGAAGCAGGGCACTTCCCATCACCAGGAATAGCAGCCATTCCTTGTCCTCCAGCGATTCCATGCTCACTAAACGCTGGAAACCCGAGGCCTCCATTGAGAGGAGTGAATAGCTGTCTGGAAATGCAACTTTTTCAGAAATTCCAGCCCTCACCACAAGCCAGGAGAAGAAAACCAACCTGGGGCTACCAGAGACTCAACTGAAGACCTCGGTGTAGGATCTGCACCTCTGAGCCCGTCCCCTTCCCTGGATTCACTCCAACTGCAAACACCTTTACTGTCCCCCTCTGGAATCAAAGATCCTCAGCAGCTGAATCCATGAGTGATGGAGAGCAGCAGCCCGACTGTCCTGAGCCTCCCATCCCTGCCTGTAAATCAGGGAAGAGGGGCGGATAAATCAATCCCAGAAATCGACAGGCTGGCACTGGAATGTATTGTTGGTTTATCAGTCAATAGTTATTGACCAGGATCATGTTCCCAGGGTGATAATCCTGCCCTCAGGAGGGAGCCCACGCCCCCATAGAAATGGCTGTGGAAGCTCTCAGCAGACTGAGAGGAAATTTGGGAAGAGAGGCTGGAAAAAGAGGTACAATGGGGAGAATAACAAGCTCCTGGAAAGTATCTGTGGGAATGTCACAGACAAGGAATGATGGTGGAAGGGCAGTAGAGGAGAAAAGGATGTGACAGTTTGCACTTGTGAAATAAAGACAAGAAGAGTCCACACAAGCTCCACACACCCTTTCCCAAAGCCAATGAGGAATCCAGGAGCCCCAGACAGATCTCCCAGTCCCCTCCAGACAGATCAAAAGGACAGGCCTCAAAAGCTGGGATTTAAGGGTAGTATCCCTGCAGGAATGTCCACACTAGAACTGGTCCCATGCCCTTAAATCTACTAAAACTGCCCAATCCCTGCCAAAATTCCCCAAAAAGGCCAACTCAGTACAAACTGGTTGAAATCTTGCCGGGAAGGAGCTCCCAGGCCTAAATCTCTTCTCATTTTCCATGGTTTTGAAAGCCCTCTTGACAGGCAAGAGAAGACATCTCTTTCCAAGAGGAAATGGCCTCTGGGACTAGGGGCATTTCCAGGGCTGACAGGGTCATTTTAATCCTAAAGAAATTTGGTGGCATTGTCAGGGTAGAAGTCTACCCAGTCCTATTTCCATGCTGGTTGGGAATGGAAGAGAATCCAGTTTTAAATTCACTTCCTGCTCTGATATCCAGAGAATCCCAAAATCATTATGGTTAGAAAAGACCTCCAAGATGATCAAGTCCAACCAACTCATCACCCAGCCCAGAGCACGGAGTGCCATGTCCAGCCTTTTCTTGGATATCTTGCATCCCTGGGCAGCCTCTTCCAATGCCTGACCACCCTTTCCATGAAAAAATTCTTCCTGATGTCCAACCTAAACCTCCCCTGGCACAGCTTGAGGCCATGTCCTCTTGTCCTGTTGCAGGTTGGTCCCACCTGGCTCCACCCTCCTGTCAGGGAGTTGTGGAGAGCAATAAGGCTCCCCCTGAGCCTCCTTTCCTCCTGATAAAGAGCAGCAGTGATGGATGAAGTCTCTCAACTAATGCAGAATCATTTCCTCCCTTTCTTTGCTCTCTTAGAAAGGAAAAAAAAGGAAAAAAAAAAAAACAGGAAAAAAAAGGAACAAGAAAAGGGAGAGGGATGAGAGCCTGACAAGTTGTTGGATGTGACACCCCCAGCCCATGTTCACCTTGGCAGATGGCAGGAGATCATTGCTTAGCTCTGCATGCTTGACATCCCGCGGAAACAGCGAGGATGAGGTGGTGGATCCGGAGCTGTCGGCAGCTGCTGCGGAACCTACGCCGGGAGAGGGAGGTGCAGATTCCTTTCACAGCTCCCCATGCACAAACACGTTTTTGGGAAGCAACCAGTGGCACATCTGCCTGTCCCCACCACTCCCTTTTTCTCTCCCCCGGTGTCTCGCGGTGCTGGCTGGCGGGTTGGGGAGTGTTGCTTGTCTTGTCACCAGCTCGTGTGACAGGTGAGGAAACGCGGAGTTGCGGAGGTGCCAAGGAGGTGCTCCGGGGCTTTCCCGCTTCAGCAAGGGGGACTGGGGGAGGTAGGTGGGAAAACAGAGCAACATCTGTTCCCATCTCCACTTTTCAAAGAATGGGAAGATGAGCAGGGAGGAGACAGTGGCAGATGGGAGTTTTTCTGCCCAGCAAACCAGGGAAGTTTCCCTGATCCAAGTTTCCAAGGGTTAAGTTTCACCCAAGCCTGAAATGACCTCTCCACGTCCTCTAAATACCTGGAGTAAAGAATGACCAAGGACTTCTTTGCTCAGGGAGTTTGGGCTTTCAAGTGCTATGATTGTATGTGCAAGAGCTGAGATTCCATGTGAGCCCTCTGGATGTGTGTCCTGTCCTTCCTCAGAGCTGGGATACTCTGGGCAAAAAGTCTCCTGCTGGACATTCTGGTGGTGAGGCTCCTGCTAATTCCTTGTTTAATTTGCTGTTGTGAAGGCTGGATTGCTGGGAATGCTGGAAAACACATGTGCAAGGAAGCCAGAAAATCCAGGAGGAAAATGACAAAATCCCGAATCCATGGGCAGCTCTCTCCATCACCCAAAACTGGAAGGACTTTCCCTCATGTCACCTGTTGCTGCAAGAAAATCTCAGGGATAAATCCTTCTGCTGGATAATAGGGAGCATAACTGACATCACCATGTTCTCTCCTGATCACTGCATCCATGAAGTTTCCAATTTAATTAGGGACACAGTACTCCTGAAATATTAACTGTCTCAGATCAAGGATTATGGACATCCATGAGAATTCCCTGTTTCCAAACCACATCAGTCCCAAGCTGGAAACATTTAACTTTGTTCCTCACCTGGGAATAAGCACACAGGGATCTAGAGATTGTTTCTCCAATTTACAACTCAACTTTACATTTTTGTGGGTTAAAACAATGCCTGGAAGTGAATCAAGGAGTGACTGGAAACTCACAGGTGGAAAGAAGGAAAAGGAAGCAAGAAATGATCCTGGAAGCATTCAAGGCCACATTGCAAGGGACTTGGAGCAACTTGGTCTAGTGGAAGATTCCCTGCCCATGGTAGGGGCTTGGGATGGGATGATCTTTAAGTTCCCTTCCCACCCAAATTATTCCATATCAGTCTCAAGCTGGAGACCTTTAACTTTGTTCCTCACCTGGGAATAAGCACACAGGGATCTAGAGATTGTTTCTCCAATTTACAACTCAACTTTACATTTTTGTGGGTTAAAACAATGCCTGGAAGTGAATCAAGGAGTGACTGGAAACTCACAGGTGGAAAGAAGGAAAAGGAAGCAAGAAATGATCCTGGAAGCATTCAAGGCCACATTGCAAGGGACTTGGAGCAACTTGGTCTAGTGGAAGATTCCCTGCCCATGGTAGGTGCTTTGGGTGGGATGATTTTTAAGTTCCCTTCCCACTCAAATTATTCCACGATTCCATGAAACACTGGTGGTCATGGTCTTCAAACAGCTGGAAAATCAAAGTAGGTCTTCAAATGTCAATTTTTCCTCTGGAATTATCCAGTTCAGGGGGTGGATCTGACTAGTTAAGGATGATTCCTACTGACATCTGAGATATCCAAGATCATGCAAGTCATCAGGACATTTCCCAAGGATACACTGAAGACCCACTGACTTTGGGATTTGCAAGTCAACAAGGATAACTTGAAATATCTCCAAAGACACCTGTGCAGACAAATGGGTTGAGTTGCTGGAAAAAAAAGGCATGAAAGTCCAGCAGATCCAATGGGAATGGTGGGAATATCTTCCCTTGTCACTCCGGACTAGAATCAGAACAGCACCAGAGCTTTGGTAGATTTGAACAAATCCACTGTGGTCGAAACTGTTCCCAGTCCAGGATGGCAGGATAGAAACTGGTCCCTCAGGATGGTACTCTTTAAATGTCTCTACCTCCGAGCCATGAGTCCATCCTGTCTCATTTTGTGATGGGAACAGGGCACAATTTCATGCTGATATTCCAGCCCCTCTCAATAGCCCAGCAGGTGAGGAAGAGGATGAGAGAGGGATTTGAAAAGCGTATTGAGTTTCTTCTTTGCCTCTGTGTGGCATTAGGAAAATTCCCTTTTAGGCTCATGATCCCAGTATTTCAGAGCCCCTTTGCTGCCTTCATACTGTTGGCAACTATAGCAGCCTCCAGTTTAGCAAAAACCACTGGGACAAAAAGGTCTCCCGAAGCAATCCTGAAGTGCTGCTCCCTGGGAGAACATCATGGAGAGGGCAGAAGGATACAGACTGTGTTGAAAGAAGGAATGTGTTTCACATCTGGTGAGCTGCACATTCTGCCTCTCCAACTGTGACTCTGGCTGCCACCACTGGTTGTCCTGGTGCTCGGTGGCACTGCTGGCCAGGATCTGCTGGGAGGTCACCGTGAGAAGGAGCTGAGGTCACTGAGCCGTGCTCCACTCCTGGAGCAGCTGTCGGTGTTATTTGGTTTGGCAGCCTCTTCTTCTCCCAGCCGGAAAAACTGAAACTTAACCCCTCAATGCACGCTTTGTTTTGGAATTAGCTGCTGGAAGTGGTGGTTCCTGGGGGTGGTGTGGAATATAAGATGCTGTCCATCAGAATGATGAGGCTGGGTGACAGCTTATCTCTCCTGCTGGCACAAGTTGGGAAGGGCTGGAATGTCGTTTCCAAGCACTTTGCTCTGTGGGACAGGAAGGATGGTCTCCAGAGGTCTGGAGGAGATGCAGGCTCTGTGCAATGGCCCTGGTTTTCCTTTGGACTGTTTATTCCATAGGCTTTTTCCAGGGATGAATTGGGATTGGGCAGAGCTGGCACACCAGGATTTGCCCATCTCCAGTCCACGATCTCGTGGACCTGGATGGGGCTTGGGGCACCCTGGTCTAGTGGAAGGTGTCTTTGTCCATGGCAAGGATTGGAACAGGATGATCTTTAAGGTGCCTTCTGACCCAAACCATTCTGTGATTCTATGTAAAAACCACACCTTTGTTGTGTAAATAATTTTAAATTACATCCCCCTGGAGCTCTCTGGAATCCAGACCATGCCAGGGTCATGGATAACAGATAATCCCATGGGAGAGCTTTGAAATCATCCATCCCAATACTCCACGTGGGTCAGTTTTACTGGAGCCTTCACACACAAGGTTTGTTCCAAGTGCCAGTGGCACGGGATGAGTACTGTTTTCCCAAGTGCCTCCAAGATTCCATGGAAAATGAGCACTTAAAATCCCTGTGTAGTAACCATGTCTCATGCCTAGGTAACACTTCCAGGATCCCCTGAAATCTGTGTAATTTCTCTTACTCTAGAGATGGAGCATCCATGGGTTGATGTCACTGTTTGAATGTGAGTCACTGAGAAGACGGAGTATGAAACAGCAAGCAACAGCATTCTCAAATATTCCAGTAGTTTTAACACTTTTTTTTTGTGGAATGGAGAACTGCGAGGGATTTAAGAGTCCATTTGTCTGTTCCTTCTCTTGTTCACCAATATTTGGAGGATCTGCCACTTTATTCTGCTTTTATCTTCATTTTTCAGAGGTTTGATAGAATCCTAGGAAGGTTTGGGTTGAGAGGGATCTTCAAGACCGTCTAGTTCCAACCCCCTGCCATAAGCCAGGATTCATCCAGGCTTGTTTAGAGCCCTGTCCAGCCAGGCCTTGAACACTTCCAGGGATGGAATAGCCACAACTCCTCTGGAAAACCTGTGCCAGGGCCTCACCAGCCTCACAGGGAAGAATTTCTTCCCAGTATCCAATCTGAATCTCCCCTCTGTCCGTTTAATGCCATTCCCCATTATCCATTATCCTGTCCCTCCATCCTTAGTCCCAATTCCCTCTCCAGCTCTCCTGCAGCCCCTTTAGGCTCTAGAAGGGGCTCTAATTTCTCCCTGGAGCCTTCCCTTCTCCAGGCTGGACATTCCCATCTCTCCCAGCCTGGCTCCAGTCCTGTTTCATTTAAATGGTTTTAATTTATCCCCCAGCCTGGCAATTTATCTAAATTTCTCTTTTCCCTTCCCCACCATGGTCAGAAGCAGAGCTATAAAGCTGAGATAGGATCTACCTGGGACTTGTCAAACACTCGTTCAGGCAGCAGTGGGAAACTCTAAGTACATTTGTTGGATTAAAAGGAATACGAGTCCCAGGAGAGCTTTTCCTAGTAAATTTTGCAGTTCACTAAACAATCAATTTCCCCTGTGCACCTTCCCTGGATTACACAGAGCAGGAGCTTGATTCTCCTGTGTTATGTCTTGATTCTCCAGCTTACTGGATCCTTTTCCCTGTGCACCAGCCGTTCCTGATGGTCGGATATCCGGGCAGGGATATGGATGGCAGCAGGATGTGCTATCCCTGAACCTCTTCCCACAATCCTTATTTCTTGGTCATGCTTAGTTACAGCCTCCCACCCTGTGAGTTTGAACAGCTGCTCCCTGCATGGCTTAGCCCTTCACCCCAGTGGCCCAAGGAATTCCTGGGAAAATGCAGGAAGCAAGAATTACTTTCTTTTTTTTTTTAAATACCAGTTTCAAGTAGCTTTTGCTTCCAATGTGGTATTCCTAGGGAATATTTCTTCGTGGACTGCAGTCAAGGGATCCTCATTCTCTGCCAGTTAGTGAAATTCCTGTCCCTTCAAGGAAAATGTCCCTCAGGGGTGGTGAGGCCCTGGAATGGAATTCCCAGAGAAGATGTGGATGCCCCATCCCTGGAAGTGTCCAAGGCCCGGCTGGACAGGGCTTGGAGAAGCCTGGGATAGAGGAAAGTGTCCCTGCCCATGGCAGGGAGTGGAACAAGGTCATCTTTATGGCCTCTTCCTCCAGTCCTGTTTCATTTAAATGGTTTTAATTTATCCCCCAGCCTGGCAATTTATCTAAATTTCTCTTTTCCCTTCCCCACCATGGTCAGAAGCAGAGCTATAAAGCTGAGATAGGATCTACCTGGGACTTGTCAAACACTTGTTCAGGCAGCAGTGGGAAACTCTAAGTACATTTGTTGGATTAAAAGGAATACGAGTCCCAGGAGAGCTTTTCCTAGTAAATTTTGCAGTTCACTAAACAATCAATTTCCTCTGCGCACCTTCCCTGGATTACACAGAGCAGGAGCTTGATTCTCCTGTGTTATGTCTTGATTCTCCAGCCTACTGGATCCTTTTTCCTGTGCACCAGCCGTTGCTGATGGTCGGATATCCGGGCAGGGATATGGATGGCAGCAGGATGTGCTATCCCTGAACCTCTTCCCACAATCCTTATTTCTTGGTCATGCTTAGTTACAGCCTCCCACCCTGTGAGTTTGAACAGCTGCTCCCTGCATGGCTTAGCCCTTCACCCCAGTGGCCCAAGGAATTCCTGGGAAAATGCAGGAAGCAAGAATTACTTTCTTTTTTTTTTTTTAAATACCAGTTTCAAGTAGCTTTTGCTTCCAATGTGGTATTCCTAGGGAATATTTCTTCGTGGACTGCAGTCAAGGGATCCTCATTCTCTGCCAGTTAGTGAAATTCCTGTCCCTTCAAGGAAAATGTCCCTCAGGGGTGGTGAGGCTCTGGAATGGAATTCCCAGAGAAGATGTGGATGCCCCATGCCTGGAAGTGTCCAAGGCCAGGCTGGACAGGGCTTGGAGCAGCCTGGGATAGAGGAAAGTGTCCCTGCCCATGGCAGGGAGTGGAACAAGGTCATCTTTATGGCCTCTTCCAACCCAAACCATTCCATGATTCTCTGATATTTGATAGTCACTGGAGATAAAGAGATTCCTGCAGGAAGTTTAAGATGTATCCTTTGGCTGGGATGAATCGTTCCCTAAAACTGCTTCTATCATTGCCCTGACTCCCTGGAGAATGTATGGAGAGGGATTCAGCTGGATTCATCCGCTCAATCAAGAAATCCACACCTGGATCTTTTCCATGCTGCCTGATTTCAACCCAGATCTAATTCCTTCACCTTGGAAGTAAGGGCCATGTGTGTTGTTACATCATTCCCAGACAAAGACAATTCCAGGGATATTGAAATGCTCCTGCGATGCTGCCAAAAAGCCATGGACATGCTGTCCTTAGTGCATCCTCAGCGCTGGACTGGACAATGTCCTTCCTTGGAAAGAACCTTGGCTTTCCTGCTGGATTTTGCTTCTGCTCACTTCAGCTCACCTCTTCATCACCTTTCCTATTCCCACCCTGGTCATCCACAGATTTCACCACTGACCTCATTCCTTTTTTCTGCCTCTCCAGGTCCTGAGTGAGACCTTTGGGATGTTGCAGTTGTCACTGACAGTGGCAGTAGTTTATGATCCCCTTCATCCCTCTGCTCCTTCCTACTCAGGGCTGCCAAGGGATGATCTGTTGGCTCAGCCCCGAGTCCTGCATCATCCTGGAGTTCCCCATGCGCTGGGAATGCAGCATGGAGGCTTTGCCAAAATGGTTGAAGATTAGGAACAATCCAGCTCGATGGTGCCACCAGTCTTTGAGCAGCCAGAACTATCGCAGGGTGAATTTCTCTCCTCTTGCTCTTCCCAAAAATCCCCTTTTTCTGTAAGCTGAGAAAGGCATCCAAACATCTGGATCTTCTCAGTTGTTCCACTGGTTTCCTAAGGAGGCTTTTTCCCAACTTACATCCTAAGATGTAAAATCCCCTCTTCTCCAAACAAAGTGGGAGGGATGGGAGGAATACAAAGCTGGGAGCAACTGGTTTTAGGACATCAGGACAAATCTTGATCATAGCCTGGGTGGGATCTGCACAGCTGGGGGTTGATCCAGGTAATGGAATATTTTAGCATAGAAAAAGTTTCCTGGTATTTCCATTTCAACCCCTTGCATGGCCAACCTCAAAGTCAGACCAGGCTCAGCTTCTTGGGATCTTGAGCTGAGAATGGAGATTCCACAGCCTCTCCCGGGGTCTGCCCCACCTCATGTGGCAATTTTCCCTTGGTGCCCCCTGTGATTGTCCCCACTTGTCGTTTTGCTGCGGTACTCGGTGAAGAACCTGACTTCATCCTCTCCATGAACATCTCCTGTGAAAAAGGTGGGAAAAGGGATGTTCCTTTACTTCCTTCTTTGCAGCTGAGCTCAGTCACTTAATACACTTTATTCCCCAACACATCTTGGCATTGCCCCAAAACCCATCTTGGTGTCGCCCCAAAACCCATCTTCATGTCACCCCAAAAACCCATCTTGGTGTCCCCTACCAGATTTGCTGTATTTTGTCAGTGGGGCCCTTAAACCGAACTCATTACTCCAGATTTGTCCTCCCAAGTGTCACATCCTGGGGACAAATCCCTCCCCTTCCCTTGCAAATAAAACCTGAGATGCAGTTGCTGAGTGGAGTGGAGCTGATGGAGGAAATTGTTCCAATCTGGATCCTCATTGTGTGCTCAGAGGGAAATCCACAGCCTGGGGCATCACCTTGTTAACATCTGGAATGAGGAGCCATGGAAATGGGTGGGGAATGGAGGATTTTACTGTGGGAAATGCCCTCAGGGATTTCTGGGATCATGGTGAAAGTGGTTGTCATATCCATCATGTTATTTATGGACAGGAAAGGAGATGCATTCCCAAGTTTTGTTCAGCTGGTGCTTGTGAAGAACTCAGTTATTGGGTGATGCTCTGTCAGCCTCATCTTCAAGACCAGAGGAGGAAGGAATATTAAGATCACTTTTCCTAACTTGAGGAAAATCCCTTTTGGGATTTGATGGAAAAATCCAAAGGTAAAACACAAGTTTTACCTTTTCTGTTTGTGTTTCGGCATTTTTGCCTTGGGGTTTTGTTAATTTGTTTGCAGGTTTGGTTTTTTTGTTTTTTTTTCTTTTTAAAAAATTATTATATTTTTGATTGAGAGTATGAACAGCTGCTATGTCCTGGCAAATGGCTAATCCCAGGATAATCACCTCTATCATAAGAACTGGATCCAGAAGGTGTCAAGCTGGAGCTGCAAGGATGGAGACAAGAGGGACATTTAGACACCCTGAACTGTTTATTTATTTTAATCCAGTTGTGGGAATCTCTTCCTGCCTCCTCCACTGCCTAGGCCAGTGTCACTCATTGTGACAAACATATCCATGGATACTGAAATGGAAAAGGAGTCAAGGATGTGGCTCCTGCTGAGGGACTTGAACAATTTCTGGGTTTGCAGGTAAAAATCTGTCACCTGTTTGTGGCTGGTGGCTGGATATGGGCACCTTTCCCACATTTAGAACAGGACACGGATAAATCCAGGACCTTGCACAGCCCAGCACTTTGCACCATGCTGGAAGAATTCCTCATGGTGTCTTAGATCCCATTTGTGTCTCTGCCCTGCTGGAATCCTTGCTCTGCAGCCCTGCCTGAAGGTGAGGACTTGGACATCCTTGTAACTGAGCTTTTAAACTGAGGGAAGGGTACAAGAGCTTTTCCCCAGGAAAATCCCACTGATTTTGACCTCTGCACCTTCCAGGCCATCTCCTGTCCCCAAATTTCCTTGGTCATCCCTGCTAGTGGAGACAGGGAATCACTTTTACATCAGAGCACCCTTAGCTCAGCTCTGTTCTCCCATCTCACCCCCAAAAAGCTGCTCCAGTTCCCGTGGCCTTTTCCCTTTAATCTTCCTGCTTTCTTCCCATCTTGGAGCTGTTGCCAATTAAGAGCAAACCATTTGATCATGCCATAATCCCAATGCCAGCAGGCAGAGCCATTGGAGCACGGGAAGCGAGGCAAAAAAAAAAGTAGAGAGAGTGGGGAATAATAATAAAAATAATAATAATATAGAGGAGGGGAAGAGAATAAAAAGCAGCCTCTTCTTCCAGCTCTCTGCTCACAAGGTAAAGAATCAAAAAGTCATTTGATGCATAATTGATTGCTTTGGAGTGACTCACAAATTGCTCAGGAGCCTTGATTCTCGGGATAATCAGCACATGGAAAACACAGGGACGTTTTGACCGCGGGGTTGTGGAGAGGGGGGGTCTGGGGAGGAGGGAAAAATAAACACCAAAAGAGCACGGCAGCACAAGAGCGAGTCCCAAATATTTTAATGAGCGCCAAGAACAAGGGATTTCAGAAGCTCGAGCTCAGGACAAAACAATAAATTAGCAAACAAAAAAGGGGAACAAAACAAAAAGGGTCTTTATAGTCTTCTTTTCCCCCTGACAGAAAAGCACAAAAGCGCTGAGCTGGCGGGGCTGGGGCTGCAAGTTTCTCTCCCCCTCCCTGTTTCTCTGGAATGCGTGGATGGGAAGGGGCGGGATGCAGCCTTGAACCTTTGTGTGTGGAATCCTTCACCCTGCCTGCCCCATCCCTGGTCATCCCATCTCCCAAAATACCCCAAGAGAACCTATGGCTCATTGTAAATTTCATGGTGACTGGAAAACAGAGGTGTTGGAGCACTTGGATTTCATAATCCTGGTGACTTGCCTCCAGAAAAAGAAGGGAAGAGAAGGGCTGGAGTCCTCTCCTAACTCAGCCCTTTTCCAAGAGGGAATTTTACTGACTTGGAATTCCTGGACCTTTTGGAAGTTGGAAAAAGACAACAGCAGCACCACAATCCAAATGGGATTAAAAAGCCTCCAAAAGACCCTTTGGCTCTAAGAGCCTTGCACAACCAGTATGTGGGATTTTGGAAGCTCCTCTGTCTTCCAGCATAATCTGATCCCTGTTTTCTGCTCCCTGTGGATGTTGTGATTGCTTTTCCTTGGGTCTGACCACACTTTTCTTCTCCAGCCTTTCCCGATTTTCTGCTGCAAAGGATGGATTCCTGGGAATGTTGTTGCTGTGTAGTTCAGGCCCGGGTATTGTCATCCCAAAATATCCAGCAAAGCACCTTCCCAGGGTTCCTGGATGGAGGGTTTTGCACAAATAACTCATGCCAAAACCTCTAATCTTTCCTCAGTTTACTTTTCCTTCCCTGTCCTGACCCCAGCCTTTGGAAGCAGACACATCCCAGCTCTGTTTTCCCCAAAATCAACTCATGGAATGCCTGAATGCACCAAGGAGTTTGGAATTGTTTAGCGATAAAAGCTGTTCCACAGTGTGAATGGAGAGAGCTGGAATCCCTGCAGGAACTGTTGGGGTGAATCCATCTCCAACACATGGATAAGTGCCTTTTCCTGCTTCCTTACGGTCTGACATGTTGGGAAGCAACTGCTGGATGCCATTAGCCCAGCTGGAGACTGGATTTCAGCTTCTGCTCAGAGCTCAAAATGTACTGGAAGTATTAGGAAGTGGATTTTCCATGGATTTTGGGGCTTGCTTGGTGTCTGTGCCCACCACATCCTCAGGGTTCCTGACCTGGAGCCTCACCTCAGGTCATTGCAATCCTGGAATGTGCTCCAGTCTCATTCCAGGCTCCAAGCCCAGGGGGATTTCGGGGTTGGAAACATGGCTGTGAGGTAGATGTTCATCCCAGATTTTTCCTCTTGAAATCCATGGGAAAAGGTGAAGCAGATTCTTCAAGTCAGGCAGGGAATTTGAGTGCTTCCAGTGGAGAGTGGAGATGTGTTTGTGAAAAAGCCTGGCTGAGTTCAACAGTGACAAAATCCTGGAGAAGAAGAACTTTGGGAAGGAGACACCCTTTTCCCTTCCCCTTCCCCTTCCCCTTCCCCTTCCCCTTCCCCTTCCCCTTC